>NC_143514.1:59503719-59803719 GCF_031878675.1 Megascapheus bottae
TAGTCCTGAGGAATCAAACCTAGGGCTTCATGTATGCTAGGCAAGCACTATACCACTAAGCCACCTTCCTAGCCCCCTGACCTTTTCTTTTTTTTGTGGGTCGTGGGCACTGCCCTGTGCTCTTCAGCTCAAGGCTACTGCTCTACCCCTGGGCCTGGGCATTGTCCCTGAGCTCTTCAGCTCAAGACTACCACCTTACTCCTTGAGCCTCAGTGCCACTTCTGGTTTTCTAGTGATTAATTGGAGATAAGAGTCTCATGGTCTTTAGTGCCAGCCCCCCTCTCCACAACCCCCGCCCCCACTGGCTTTTTGGCTTTGAGCCGAGATCCTCAGCCGAGATCCTCAGATCTCAGCCTCCCGAGTAGCTAGGATTACAGGCATGAGTCACAGGCTCTGACCTTTTCTTAAAATGAATTAAATGAAGGCTGACACTGGTGGCCCATGCCCATAATCTCAGCTACTCAAAAGGCTGAGATCTGAGTATTAGGGTTCAAAACAAGCCCTAGCAGAAAAGTCCTTGAGATTCCCATCTCCAATTAACCAGAGAAAAAGCTGGAAATACAGTTGTGGCTCAGGTAGTAGAGTGCTAGTCTTCAGGAGAAAAAACTAAGGAAGAACTCTAAGGCCTTGACATCAAACCTCAGTATCAGCACAAAACAATAGAAAAGACTACGCCTATCAGATAGGTAGGCATTTATAAAGATAATGAGGGCGGGGGGGGGGGGGGGGGTTAGCCTAGGGGTAGAGTGCTTGCCTGGCAAGCACAAAGACCCAGGTTTGATTCCTCAGTACCACATACATAGAAAAAGCCAGAAATGGTCCTGTGGCTTAAGTGGTAGAGTGCTAGCCTTGAGGAAGAAGCCCAAGGACAGTGCTCAGGCCCTGAGTTCAAACCCCAGGACTGGCAAAAAAAAAAAAAAAAAAAGAAAGAAAAGAAAAGATGATGAGTACTGTCCACTGTTCAACAGCCTCCCTTGTGTCTGGACCAAAGGCACTGAAGGATGAGAGAGAGAGAGAGAGAGAGAGAGAGAGAGAGAGAGAGAGAGAGAGAGAGAGAGAGAGGTGAGGTTTGAACTCAGGGCCTTGAGCAGTTACTAGGCAGGCGCTCTACCACTTGGAGCCATGACCCCCAATGGTATCTATCTTTTTTTTTTTTTGCCAGTCCTGGGCTTGAACTCAGGGCCTGAGCACTGTCCTTGGACTTTCTCAAGGCTAGAGCTCTACCACTTGAGCCTCAGCACCACTTCCAGCTTTTTTCTATATGTGGTACCGAGGAATCGAACCCGGGTCTTCATGCATGCTAGGCAAGCAGGCAAGCACTTTAACCACTAGGCCAAACTCCCGGCCCCTCTTTTTTTCTTTTTAGGTATAATTTGATCTAGCCTCTTACAATCCTGCAGCTTTGTCCTTTGACCTCAAGGTAAAGTCCAAAGCATTTCTAGTCATCTAAGAGCAAGCCATTTCTTCTGTCACCCATAGAATCAATCTGTCCTGTAGGTTTAGTAACAGCCTGCCTCGGGAGCTTTATATATACTGTATTTTTCCTTTGCTTCCAGAACCACCCCCCCTGTCCTTAGTGCAGATATAAATTTGATAGTAATAACTCTGTGTGTTCATATTTATTAGTTGATTTTCATAATCTCTTTGATAAGTATTAACAGGCTTTACTAAGGATACTGGCAGAAGTCTGAGGGCCTCAGTGAGCTCAGAGTACACTGTGTGCAGCTACAGAACTGACACAGTGAAACCACCTTGTACTCATTTTGGACGTGCTGGTCCTAGGGCCCGAATTCAGGGCCTGAGCAATTGTCCTTGAGCTTTTGAGTTCAAGGGTAGCATTCTACCACTGGAGACATAGCTCACTTCTGGCTTTTTGGGTGGTTAACTGGAGATAAGATTTCTCATGGATTTTCCCGGTTCGGCTGGCTTTAAACTGCAGTCTTCAGATCCTAACCTGTTGAGTGGGTAGGACTGCAGGTACGAGCCATCATTGTCCACATCTCTCCAGCTTTCTGCTAGGTCTAGCTCTTCTTTAGGGCTTCCCACATGACCATCAGAAAGAAATACATAACACTACACCCACTTTATTTGTTGAGATGGGATTTGGATAAAGTTTTGGCTGGGCTGACCTTTGTGAGATTTTCTCAGGCTTCTTCAGCAGATGGGATTACAGGGAGAAGATACTATTCCTAGCTGGGTGCCGGTGGCTTACGCCTGTAATTCTAGCTACTCAGAAGGCTGAGATCTGAGGGCTGAGGTTCAAAGCCAGCTCCAGAGGTAGGGTGGTTGCCTTGAGCTGAAGAGCTCAGGGACAGCGCCCAGGCCCAAAATTCAAGTTTCATAACTGACCAAAAAAAAAAAAGACACTATATGTAAGTAATAAACCTTTCTTGATTTAATACCCTCACTAGATTTTAAACTCCAGAAAGGAAGAGGAACTCTGTCTGATCCAGCAGGGTACCCTAAACCGCCATAGAGGCGCTTTGGGGAAACACTTATTAGAGTGAGCAAATATATAAATACACATATTGGTTCGTTTATTTAAATTGGTGGTTTTCAAAGGGTGTGCCCAAGTGCTTTTTGGTAGTTTGTTTTTGGTTTGTCTCAAGAACAAGGTTGGCTCCTGGTATTTATGGAGTAAGGGCCCCTGGAACAGTTCCACATATCACATTATCCCATGAGACATCGTGACTTTCAAATGACCAAGCCGACCTTCATGTAGATTAATTAAAAAACTTATTTTAATAGTTTTTTTTGTGTGTGTTTTTGGTTGTGGGGCTTGAACTCTGGGCCTCGGTGCTGTCCATGAACTCTTTAGCTCAAGGCTACTGCCCTACCCACTGAGCCACAGCCCAACTTCCCGTTTTCTAGTGGTTAATTGGAGATAAGAGTCAGTCTTCAGTGTCCCCTGGGCAGGCTTTGAGCCCCCATCCTCAGATCTCAGCCTCCTGAGTAGCTCCCTGCTTGACACTCTTTTTTAAGTGGAAATCAAAAACTTTCTTTACACCTTGAAGTGTACACTAAATTTCCAGCAATTAGACTAACAGAACGACCATGTCTTGTTTCAGGGAAGCTTTGCCAAAATGTTCCCCTTTTCCCAGAAAAAAAAAACCCCATCACCCTTTATAAGCAAGGAAAAAAAAAATCCCATCACCCAGGAATATTACTAGTCTTTCTAGGGCTCTCCAGGATTCTACGTCAAGGTCATAAATGGCCCCCAAACGTCAATCTGTCTTTTTGTACTGGGGCCCAACTATTTCCAAGTCGAACTGCCTATTCTTTCATGGTAGTTTAATTCACAGTTAGGCGTCCCATGGATGTTTTAGGCCTCAGGCAGGTGGGTGAAGTCGCCTCGAGGTTCCATTCCCGGGAGACCCTGAGGGGGGTGGGGGCGGGAGCGGGGAGCAGCGCTGGGACTACCTTGTAGGCAGAGGCCCTGGGGGTCTCGGCCGGCTCGGGCGGACGGTCCTCCGGGCGCCAGGGGGCGCTGTGGCGCTGCACGGCCGCGCCAGGTCGCTCTCGCGTGGCCGCCCCGCCCCGGGCCCCAGGGCCGAGTGGGCGGGCACGACTGCGCCCAGGTCGCGAGGCGCCCTTCGACCAGCAGCGCCTGGGGCGGGCGAGTATAAATGGAGCCGTGGTTGCTCCAGCCGTCTCTCTCCGTCCCGGGTGGCCGCAGCTTGCTCCGTGTCCAGGCTCCGCCGCCTAAAGCCAGAACAAGAGAAAAAGATTAAGAGGGGGGAAGAAAAAGAATCTGCAAACGCGAGGAGAAAAAGCCACCCACAAAACGTCGAGGAGGAAAGCCACGGAGCACCGACCACGCCACCGGGAGAAGAAGAAAGGGGGGGAGAGACCGGCGAGCCCTCCGCGGGGAAGTCACTTTCGCACGCTTCCGGCCTTGCCCCGCGCCCCCGCGCCGCTCCTTCCCGCGTCCGCCGCTGTCTGGGGGTGAGCCGCCCCCGGCCCGCGCGTCCCGCCTCTTCCCGCGCCCGCCCGCCCGCCGCCCGCAGCCCGCAGCGCGCCGCGTGGCACCCGCGCCCCCCGCGCCGCCGGCCGGCGCACCACGTGTCCGCGCTGCCCTTCGCCGCCGCCGCCGCCGCCCCGGGCCGGCCGGATCCGCACCCGCGAAGGCTCCGAGTCCCCCTGCCCGGGCCGCTGTAATCCTAAACCGCCCGCAGCCCGGGGCCTATATTTATCGGGAGACGCGTGGCCCCCGGGCCGCCGCGCACGCAGCCGCCGCGGGAGCTGCGCCTGGTCTTTCTCCTTCCACAGGGGACTCCCCGGTCCTGTTGTATTTTTCTTTCTTTCTTGTGCATTTTTTTTTTTAAAAAATTGGACTTTGGGCGGCAGGACAGCTGCGGATTGCGAACTCCCGAGAAGGGCCATCTTGGGCTTGTCTGGTTGCTTCGTGAATTTTTCCTGGAACGCCTTTGTCTTGAGGGTTTATTCTTTTCTCTAGTACCATTATTGTCTTTTTCCGCTCGCGGTCCCCGGGTGGGCCGACCTGCCTCTGCCGGCGTCGCTCCGCGCCTGCCACCTGTGAGCCGCGGCGCGGGCCACGGCCCCAAGAGGAGCCCCCTTTTGTCCTGCGGCGGGTCCCCTGTAAGAAGTCCTCCTGGCGGGGCTCGGGGTGGTGGGGGGCGGGGAGATGAACGCTGCAGCCAGCAGCTACCCCATGGCCTCCCTGTACGTGGGCGACCTGCACTCGGACGTCACCGAGGCCATGCTGTATGAAAAGTTCAGTCCTGCGGGGCCTGTGCTGTCCATCCGGGTCTGCCGCGATATGATCACCCGCCGCTCCCTGGGCTATGCCTACGTCAACTTCCAGCAGCCGGCTGACGGTGAGTACGCGCGGTGCCCGCACATCCCGTGGGATCCCGGGGCCCCTGGGAGTCGTCTTCTCGGCTGGGCCCGATGGCTCGGTGGGGGTGGGGGGGGAGGGGAGCGCGGAGGAAGCCACCGTGGAGAGCAGGATGCAGGTGTGGACGAAACCCGGTGTGGTGTCGTGGTGTCGTGAGGCCACTCCCCCCCTCCCGGTCCCCCTTCAGCCCTGCGTCTTCCACCACTTGCTAACAGGATGACCTTGGGCTACTGAATGGGAGAGCGGGGGTGGGGATTGGATCTCCCGGAGGCTGTAGATCTGCACATTGTGAGTGGAGTGACTTGGTTATCCACACCGGGGTCGTGCTCAGGTGAGGTGTGGGGCCTATGGCAGAGACCATTACCCTGGTTAATGGGCTTGGGCTCCTCAAAGGACTGAGAAATCTCCTGTAAAAGTTTTTAAGACTACCAGACTACTGCCTGCATCATCTCCCCCTCCCCCCACACACCACCTTTAACCTGGACTGGAGAGTCTGATTTGAGGCTGATAAGAGGTGATTGTGTGCAGTGCACTCAGCAGACAGCTAATGCTGTCAGAACTTAAGGGCCAGGCCACAGCTGCTCGCTGTTTGCTCCTGGGTGAAGCTCTTAGGTGTGGAGAAAGTTACCCAGGTAGCCCAGGAATGTGTCACTTCGATCTACTGGGCTGGGTGGCAGCTATTTGCCTCACCTGTGAATGGTGCTTTTGTGCTTGTCAAAACGGTTTTACTTCATCCCATCTGAAGTGTCACTCCTACAAAGAAAGAGGAACTGTAAAAAGTTGGGACAGCAAGCTGGTGCTCAGTCACCTGATTGCATCCTTAACACAAGTGCCACAAGTGAGAGGCGTGAGCCCAGAGGAAACTGTATCCAGCAGCCTGAGCCCCCAAATTAAAAGGGAAATGTCAAGGGTGTCCGTTATTGGAAGACACAAGCCAACTTTTTTTTGTCGCAAAGACCTCCAGGTCCCTAGTTGTGTTTGTTTACTGCATGTAGCAGGGAATTTGGCCATTTGCAACTGACTAGTTGCAAGATTGGCTATACTTTGTCATTCCAGGGTGCTCTGAGCCGAGTTCTCTCCCTGGCCACAGGATCACGAGTAGCTTTTTTAGGGGACAGTGGGGTGCATTGGCTCTTGCCTGTGTCTTCACTCTGAACAAAAGTCACTTGTAGATAGCAGCAGTCATTGGTCAGTGTGTTTGCCAACACATACCTCTGCAGGACTTCTCCCTGCTATAAATAAGTGCCTAGATTTGTCAGACTAAGCCGACTGGGCAGTGCTGTCTGGAAATAAACCAGGAGCAGCGATGGAATGGGCTTCTTTACTGCTAATTAGTGAAGTAGTTTGAAGGCCCACTGCTCCCATGGGTGAGCTCCTCTGTACTTGGATTTTTTTCCTGCCTTGGAGGATATGTGGTGACAGGGGACAAGACAATAACAGACAACCACACTGTGGAATTTAGGTTTAGGGGACCAGGGGCCTAAAGTCAGTCCTTCAACGGCTTCCCATTTTGAAGATATTTATTGAGCACAGTATAGGGACTTACATGCAGCGTATAAGGTCATAATTTATAGTCACAACCACCAGTGTGGTATGATCTTACACAAGTGATAATTTCTTTATCTTAAGAAGCAGTATAAGCAGTAAATGGCTTATATTAACAGACTTTTTTGGTCGACCCCCAAGTTCCCAGAAAGTTTGTTGTGGAATTAGCCTACAGCCAGGATAGAAATCTGAATTCCTATCAAGCCAGGACTGATTGGCCTTTTTGAGAAACTGTTCTGAGAGTTCTGGGAAGGAGGCATTCTATCCTCCCAATCCTTTCAGGCCTCACAACTCTGTATCTGGGGGCTCACACACCATCCTTTCCATACACCTTACTTAGGAGAAGTTCGTGGAGATGAAGTAAACATAAATTCTTGGGCTGGTTAGTCAGTTGGACCTGCGCATAGTTTTAGGAAATGTTTCCTCCCTTCCTGTTTGTGGAACTGAGAGGAAGGGGGTATGAGGCCCAGGGTCTCAAGCATGTAAGGCACATGATCCACCCTTGCCCCCTCAGCCCTTGTCCCTGCTTTTAGAAGCATACATAGGCTTTCCTGTAGGGGAGGTTCTGGGTGATGTCACTGCAGCAATGAGGTCATTGTGATGAGATAATGTAAGGAGAAGTAGCCACCAGATTGGGGTGCCTTGTTGCTATTAGTGAGTGAAGTGTAGTGTTCCTGATCCTTACCGGGGCTCTGCAGTGGCCTCTGGACCAGGTGGAGAGCAGGGTCATAGGGGTCTAGGATAGTCAAATTCCTAGAATTCACTGAACTCACATGCAAACTTTGGAGCCTGAATACTCCCAGTTGCAGGCAGGCCTGGCTACTCTCCTCTGGAGCAAAGATGAGGTAGGTTTGTCCTTCTTTGCCTGGTGATGGTAAAAACAATTTCTATATATCTGGCAATTGGAAATATAAGAAATTGGGCCATGAGTTTGGGCATGCTCGCCTAGCATGCACGAAGACCCAGGTTCGATTCCTTGGTACCACCACATCCACCAGAAAGACTGGAAATGGTACTGTGGCTCAAGTGGTAGAGTGCCAGCCTTGAAAGCCCAAGGGCAGTGCTCAAGCCCCAGGACTGGCAAAAAAGAAAAGCAATTGGGCTGAAGTTTCTCTTTTTAGCTGGTCCTAGGGCTTAAACTCAAGGCTTGGGTGCTCTCTGAGCCTCTTTTCAAGGTTAATGTTCTATCATTTGATCCACTATTCCATTTCTGGTTTCTTCTGAGAAGATTATTAGAGATGGACTTACTCTTCCTCCTCCCTCCCCCCCCAGGCTAGCTTTGAACTGTGATCCTCAGATCCCAGCCTCCTGAGTAGGATTACAGGCTTAGGCCTAAGCCACTAGTGCTATTTCAGTTGTCCCATGTGGGTTGATGGTAGACTGCAAAGTGTCTTATAAATGGTAAAACTTGGGATCATGGTGCCAAAAGGCCATTATCTTGAAAGGTGGAGTGAGTGAAGGGTGGCAGTTACCTACCTTTGTTATTTTGAATCCTCAAGTTGTTTCTCTTTTACAGCTGAGCGGGCCTTGGACACCATGAACTTTGATGTGATTAAGGGGAAGCCAATCCGAATCATGTGGTCTCAGAGGGATCCCTCTTTGAGGAAATCTGGTGTGGGGAATGTCTTCATCAAGAACCTGGACAAATCTATAGATAACAAGGCACTTTATGATACTTTTTCTGCTTTTGGAAACATTCTGTCCTGCAAGGTAAATATTAACTAAATTATTTCAACAGAAAAATTTAACTGAATCTTGAACTATTTTATAAATGAAGACCATAGCTTATGACAGTTCTTTAAATGTAAGAAAATGGAATCTCAGCAAAAGATTTCTGTAGGTGCTGGGCACTAGAATCCTAGTTACTGAGGAGACAGATCTGAGGATCCAGCAAAAAAAAGTCAGAAGTGGAGCTGTGGCTCAAGTGGTATAAAGCACTAAACTTGGGCAAAAAAACAACAAACCTAAGGGATAGCTCCAGACCCTAGGACTGGAAAGTAGTGTCTTCAGTACTTTCTCTTTTCTGCTGGTCTAGCTTCATGCTACTCGGCCTATTAAGTAGCTAGGATTACAGGTGTAAGCCAGAGGTCTGTGTGTTGAGGCCTTAGTGCATAGCTGCCATGTACGTTTTACAGAGTGTTCCATAGAGCTGCCATGTCTGACACCAACTAGATTCAAATCCCCGCGTGACTTGGAAAATGGCTTGTCTTGCTCAAATCTCTTACATGTCTTCAGTAAGAAAACATTAAGAGAAGAATCCTGGTGGCAACCACAATTGGTCAGGAAGTATACTTGCTAGTGGTAGGTGTCGCAGTAGGTAACAGCTGGGGCAGCTGGGCTGCCTTGGCCCACCTGTGTGCGTCTGGAGCTGGCCAGTGATGTGGAAGCGTTCTGTCCTTTGGCAGGTGGTGTGTGATGAGAACGGCTCTAAGGGTTATGCCTTCGTCCACTTCGAGACCCAGGAGGCTGCTGACAAGGCCATCGAGAAGATGAATGGCATGCTCCTCAACGACCGCAAAGTGTGAGTGTCCCCGTCTGGAGCAGCAGCCATCGCATGAGCCAGCACTGGTCCCACCTCCGTAGTAACTGGCACACACAAGGCGGCTACTGGTTCTCTCGGCCCAAGTGTGGCCTGCTCCTACCTCTCCACTCCAGGGCTGGTGAGTCTCCCTGCCCGAGCCATGGCCTGCCTGCTGCCTCTCCCTTTTAAAGGCATTTTTCTGTGGGTTTTGTGAGCACCAGCAACTAGGGCTGGCTGGAAGACAGCTCTAAGCCTACTCTGAGCAGGGGTCTTGGCCAGTGGCTGAGTGGAGAGGGCCCTGTGCCGACCAGGAGCTGTGGTATTAGCTAAGTGACCTTGGCTTTCACTGGACTCTGGTCTGTCCATGAGTCTCTTGCTAATTGTTGATGCCAAATTGTCCCTGTAGTTCTCCATTCTCTAACCAAGGACTCTGACCAACACAATGCTGGCTCCCCGATAATTTATTTGGTTAGGATAAAAAACCCATTCTTTCCAGAGATACTTAACATCCTATTGCTTTCGTATGGTTGCTCCTGAGAAATGGAGAGGGACTGAGCAGAGCCATGTGGGGAGGAGGGACCACATGCCTTGGCTGTCATAATCAAATTAATCCTGCGCTTTGTGGTATTGAATAAACCAGAGGATGGATTGGTGTGTGTGATGTCTGTCCAGCAGTGAGTTGTACAGGTATCACCAGAAAGACAGACAATTGACAGTGCGTATTTTCATACGGAGATACTTTTGTCTTTTTTTTTTTTTTTGCTTTTTTTTTTTTTTTTTTTTAAAGAAAAAGCACAGTAATTGCAACAATCTCCAGTAATCTCCCTTCCAGGACTAAGCGCTGTTAAGTTTGGTTTATATCCTTCCAGACCTTTTTCTTTGCATTTACATAGATACACAGAAATGAACATTAAAAAATGTGTGGTCATCAGGTTTCTTCCACGAAGGCAGTATGATATGGTAGGCGCAGCCCTGGTCTGAGCCAGGAGCCCTGGGGCTGGTCCTTACTTGCAGGGCATTCCTGATTCTTTTCTTGTTCTGCTGGGATCGAGCCGGGCCTCTCTTACTCTTGCTGGTAGATGGGGGCCTCATGGTTTAACCTCTTCTGTGAGCCTTTAACCACATTGCTTTGGGCTCCTGGAAGTCTTTTTATTCCTTGAAAGTGATCACTGTTTGATGTTTCTTTGTAGGTTTGTAGGCAGATTCAAGTCTCGCAAAGAGCGGGAAGCTGAGCTTGGAGCCAAAGCCAAGGAATTCACTAATGTTTATATCAAAAACTTTGGGGAAGAGGTGGATGATGAGAATCTGAAAGAGCTATTTAGCCAGTTTGGTAAGTTGGGGTCCATACCCAACCCACATCGTTCTCAGAAGACAGTGCTTCTTTTTCTGTCTTGGATTCCATCAGGTTCAGCTAGAGATTTGCCTCAGCAAGGTTCCTAGAGAGGCCTTTTCCTTGCTGACAGTGGTGTGACAAGTGTGTCCTTTGTTAATAGGTAAGACTCTCAGTGTCAAGGTGATGAGAGATCCCAGCGGGAAGTCCAAAGGCTTTGGCTTTGTGAGTTATGAAAAACATGAGGATGCCAATAAGGTGAGTATAACAGTGTTGGAACATGCGTGAGGTGGCTACAGAATGGGTAGGGCAGCCCTGGCTTAGTGGGCAAAGTTGGATTGGTTTATACACTTGGTGTAATGTCTGCAGTTACCTTCCTCAGGAGTTTCCACAGCTAGTATATCATTTAACTGTTGACAAGCATTTGTACAAGTCACCTCAGCTGTTGAAACGTGGAGCTCCTTCTCATGAACAGGGGAGGGTGCTTAAGCCCAGAGAGCAGTGACAGTTGTAACTTAAATAGCCACCAAAATCTGGATTTGTTTAGCAGAGTGGCATGAAATTAATCTTTTGTCCTTCAGTAAATATTTTTCTCTGTGGCTGGGTATAGTGGTTCACGCTTGTAACTCTAGTGACTCAGGAGGCTGAGATCAGAGGGTCATGGTTCAAAGGCAGCCCAGGCACTAAAAAAAAGAAGTTCAGTGAGACTCTTATCTCCAATTAACCACCAGAAAACAGGAAGTGGCCCTGTGGTTCAAGGGGTAGGGTGTGGGCGATGTCCCTGAGCTCTTCAGCTCAAGGCTACCACCCTACCCCTTGAACCACAGGGCCACTTCTGGTTGTCTAGTGGTTGTAAGATAAGTGCCTCATGCACTTTAGTGCCTGGGTTGGCTTTGAACTGCCATCCTCAGATCTATCTCCTGAGTAATGTGAGCCACCCAGCAGGGCCAATTTTTTTTTTCTCAGAAGAAATAGTTAGATTTGACAAGGTCCATCTTTGCAACGTGGCTTAAAGACATGGATTTCCTCTCTAGGCTGTGGAAGAAATGAATGGAAAAGAAATCAGCGGGAAAGCTATATTTGTAGGCCGTGCACAGAAGAAAGTAGAACGGCAAGCTGAATTAAAACGGAAATTTGAACAGCTGAAACAGGAGAGAATTAGCCGGTACCAGGTGACGTGGGCTATGGATTGAAGGGAATTTACTACAGAGCACATTTATGTGTAGCAGATTTGTCTTTGGGGACTTGCCATATACTTATTTTTCTCCTTGGAGATCACATTTAAAAGGCTGTACACCATTTATCCAGATACGTTGCAAAATTACTGAACCAGGGACAAAAGATTTGTGGCTCTTCCCTTATTGCTTTTTTTGTGGTTTCTTTTTCCCCCTAGATGATACTTGTTGCAGTGATATTCTGTAATTTTAGAACATTCATTTCTAAATACACTCAGAATCCTCTGGGAATGTAGCATACAGATTGCAGGGTCCCAGTCTGAGAGGTTTCCCACAGTCCTGGGGCTTGAACTCAGGGCTTGGGCACTGTCCTTAATCTTTCCTCAAGGCTAGCACTCTGACTTGAGCCACAACACCATTTCTGATTTTTCTATGTATGTGGTACCAAGAAATTGAGCCCAGGGCTTTCTGCCGTGCATGAGCACTCTACCACTAGGCTGCACTCCAGGTCCTCTACAGGTTCTCGCCTGACTGAGGAACCTGCCCATGAATTTTCTTATGTGCTGTAGAGGTGTGTTATTAACAGTGTATTTCCTTTCAGGGTGTGAATCTCTACATTAAAAACTTGGATGATACCATTGATGATGAGAAATTAAGGAAAGAATTTTCTCCTTTTGGTTCAATCACCAGTGCTAAGGTATTTTACTATGTGATTTTGGCATGAAAAACAGAATATTCTATTGCAGAAAGCTTATTGGCATTTATTTGTTCTATCTAGATTAGATTGATAGCTCTGAAAGAATGGCTGCAGTATTCCAACAGGTTTTCTTGTGCTGTCCCCCAGCACTGGAGACATCTCAGTGGCTCCTTGCAGCTCCTGTGCACCCACATCTTTCTCATGCCTGCTGTTTGGTGCTGGTATGGGGACAGAGGGTGCCACACTATATGCAGAGGATATCCAGACAGGTTGTTTTCCATTTGTCTTGGGGCCTGTCTCTACAACTCTGCCACACTTCTCCGAGTACGAATGAAGGTGTTTAGGAGATTTGGAGCTAGAATTCTGACCTTCTATGGAAAGAAAAAAAATGAAAAGTTTATTTTTCCATAGCTTGCAGTATGTGTGTGTGTGTGTTATTCGCGCAAGTCTTTTAGGTGATAGAAATATTTGATGGGTGGGGGCTGGGAATTGGCCTAGTGGTAGAGCTTGCCTAGCATGCACGAAGACCTGGGTTCAATTCCTTGGTACCACATACATAGAAAAGGCCGGAAGTGGTGCTGAGGCTCAAGTGGTAGAGATCTAGCCTTGAGAAAGCCCTAGGCCAGCACTCAGGCCTTGAGTTCAGGCCCCAGGACTGGAAAAAAATAAAAATAAAGATGGTATCACCTCTAACTTGCCCCCTATTAAGTAGAGGATGCTACCCTCCTTTTACTTGGCATAGTAGGAAATTGGTTCCCTTTTAAATTTTTTTTGTCTGAGACTGGAACTTGCTGTCTGACTTAGTTTGCTCATTATCACCTGAGCCAGGCTTAAACACAGCCTGCCTCACAGCTGCAGCACTGTTGGTACACAGAATGCCTTGTCTCTGTGAACTACTAAAAACAAAATGGTGCCAAGCACTCTCACACAGCAAGAAAAGTGACTTTTTCAAATAACTGCTCTAGTAAATGATTTACTTAAAGATGCAGTCTGACCAGTAAGTAGCTCTTGTGGCTGATGCATAGTTTGTCTTGGAGTATGTCACAGAACTGAGGTTCAGAGAGAGAGCAGGAAAGACTAGAAACTGGGTCCTCTGTCTCCGTGAATTGTAAGTGCTCGCATTTGATATTTCAAAAGCATTATTCGGGCCGGGAGTTTGGCCTAGTGGTTAAAGTGCTTGCCTCGCATGCATGAAGACCTGGGTTCGATTCCTCGGTACCACATACATAGAAAAAAGCCAGAAGTGGTGCTGAGGCTCAAGAGCTAGAGCTCTAGCCTTGAGAAAGTCCAAGGACAGTGCTCAGGCCCTGAGCTCAAGCCCGGACTGGCAAAAAAAAAAAAAAGCATTATTCTAACCTTGCTGAGAGCTTGTTCAAACTTTGGACCAGGTGAGTTGAATAAATAAACTCTTCAACAAATACAGTTTCCAACACTCCTGTCAAGATGTCTTGTGGAAGGCTGGGGTCATGACTCAAGGGCTGGAGTGTATTTACCAAGCCAAAGGCCCCAAATTCAAACTCCAATATTTTTTTCTGTGGGTCATGGGGCTTGAACTCTGGGCCTGGGCCATGTCCCCGAGCTCTTCAGCTCAAGGCTGCACCATACTTCTGGGCCTGGGTGTTGTCCCTGGGCTCTAGGCTGAGGGTTTGTATGTCATAGATACATATTTAATCTATGTAATAAAACATTATGCCTATAGAGTTACAAATTTTTATGTCTACCTAGTTGTGTTTATATTTCCAATGCCATGTCCATAGCATTGGGTACACAAATACTGAGTCATCGCTCTTGAACTGTTTGGATCTAATAGCCACATATTAAGGATACCATGTACCTTTTGTTCCTTTGGTCTTGACTTGTCTCACTCAACATGATTCGCTCTAGATTCATCCACTTCCTTGTGAATGCCATTATTTTATCTTGTCTGTTGGCTATGTAGAATTCCATTGTATATGCACCACATTTTTTGTATCCATTCATCTGCAATAGGGCATCTGGATTGTTTTCCATCACCTGGCTATTTTGAATAGTGCAGAGATGAACATAGCTGAGCAGGTGTCCTTATCATATCCTGGGTTATGATATGCAGGATAGATGCCCAGGAGTGGTATAGCAGGGTTGTAGGGAAGGTCTATGTTTTAATAGCTATGCTTTTAGTTATCAAGAAGTATCTTTGGCTTTCTGGTCTGAGCACTATCCTTGAGCTTTCTAAAGGCTGGCACTCTTTAACACTTGAGACATAGCACCACTTCTTTTTCTGTGTATTTGGTACTGAGGAATCCAGGGCTTCATGTATGTGAGGTATGCACTCTGCCACTAGGCTACACTCCCAGCCCACATATTTTTGAAGAATTTTAGCATCTCCTAAAGACAATATAGAAAATGTTCAAGTAGTTGGGCACGGTGGCTAACACCTGTAATTCTAGCTACTCAGGAGGCTGTGATTTGAGGATCAAGGTTCAAAGCCAGCCAGGCACAAAAGGACCTAAGACTCATCTCCAGTTAACCTCTAGAAAAACCAAGAAATGGGGGTTTGGCTCTTGAGCTGGAGAGCTCAGGGACAGCACATGTTAAAAGTTGTGACATAGGGGCCGGGAATTTGGCCTAGTGGTTAAAGTGCTTGCCTAGCATGCATGAAGACCCGGGTTTGATTCCTTGGTACCATGTACATAGAAAAAAGCCGAAGTGGTGCTGAGGCTCAAGTGGTAGAGCTCTAGCCTTGAGAAAGTCCAAGGACATTGCTTAGGCCCTGAGCTCAAGCCCAGGACTGGCAAAAAAAAAAAAAAAAAAAAAAAATTGTGACATAGTAGTTAAGTGTTGAGCCCCTGACCAAGGCTCGGTAACTTGTGCCCACAAATCCAGGTTTCTTGATATGTCTAGGCAGCTCCTCCTTCCCTGCTACACTTTATCCTGAGGTAGTTGGTTTCATGTTGTAGGTAATGCTAGAGGACGGAAGAAGCAAAGGGTTTGGCTTCGTCTGTTTCTCATCTCCTGAAGAAGCAACCAAAGCAGTCACTGAGATGAATGGACGAATTGTCGGCTCCAAGCCTCTGTATGTTGCCCTGGCCCAGAGGAAGGAAGAAAGAAAAGCTCACCTGACAAACCAGTATATGCAGCGGGTGGCTGGGATGAGAGCACTCCCTGCCAATGCCATCTTGAATCAGTTCCAGCCTGCAGCTGGTGGCTACTTTGTGCCAGCAGTTCCACAGGTGGGTCTGCCACATGATGAGGACATGCCATGACAGCTGCTCCTGTTCTCAATGGTAGTTGGGGAAAGGGAATTTCAGATACTGACACAAAAAAATACCAACGATGAAGCCAGGCACCTGTAATCCTAGCTACTTGGGTTGCTGAGATCTGAGGATCAAGGTTCAGAGCCAGGCACTGGGCAGGAAAGTCTCAGTTTATTCACCAGTTACACACCAAAGGGCTAGGCTTGGAGCTGTTTACTCAAGTGGTCGAGCAAAAAAGCTCAGGGGCAGTGCCCAGGCCCTGAACAAAACAAAAAATTTCACCCATGGTCCTTCAACTGACCAGCTTTCAAATACTTACCCTGGGGTAGAAAATGAGGTTAGATTTGCCGGCATGGGTTTCAGTCCTAGTAATAGAGGCTTGGGTTCTCTTTCAGGCGCAGGGGAGACCTCCATATTACACCCCTAACCAATTAGCACAGATGAGGCCTAACCCACGCTGGCAGCAAGGCGGGAGACCTCAAGGTAGGTGGTCAAGAGCCGTTTACCTGCTTTGCTTGCATCTCCCCCTCCCCAAAAGACGGCCTAGGTTCTTTCTCTGCTTATCATTGTGGAACAATTTTTGTCTTTACCAGGCTTCCAAGGAATGCCAAGTGCCATTCGCCAGTCTGGGCCTCGTCCAACTCTTCGCCATCTGGCTCCAACTGGTAATGCTCCGGCCTCTCGTGGCCTCCCTACTACCGCTCAGAGAGTCGGTGAGCAAACTGGCCTGTAGGAGTAGTGGGAAGGAGGGAGTCAGGATGACTAGCTCTGCCCTCTGGTCAGTTTTGGGGGCTCATTGGAGCCCTCATTGTGTCATCTTAGCTAGGCATTTAGGTAGGTATGGTGCTTAGGAGCAGAGAGCCTGTGAGTCTAGATGTGTGGATTGATCTATGTTCTTTGCTCTTTGGTGACGTTAAGGTTTGCTTACTGGATGACTGCGGAGATAGCTTATTCTCTTGGGTGGGGCAGAGTACAAGAAAACTGTCTTCCAAAATGTGGAGAGTTGTGTGTTGTCCTTTGGCTCATCCTTGAAAGTAGCAGTAGGGGCCTGTGTGTGACATGACTGCGAACATGCATTGGAATTTCTCCTTCCGTGGGACGTGGCCAGTTGGACATCTGCTGCCAACACTGATGTGCATTTGCTGGTCTGTTGTAGGGTCTGAGTGCCCGGACCGCTTGGCTATGGACTTTGGTGGGGCTGGTGCCGCCCAGCAAGGGCTGACTGACAGCTGCCAGTCTGGAGGTGGTATTGGGTACACACAGAAGGGGGAAAGATGGGATTTGACGGGTCTGTGCTCAGGCTGATGGGCTTTAATTGTATTTGTTCCTTCTGTAAGGTGTTCCCACAGCTGTGCCGAACCTAGCACCTCGTGCTGCAGTTGCTGCTGCTGCTCCTCGGGCTGTGACACCCTACAAGTATGCCTCCAGTGTCCGCAGCCCCCACCCTGCCATACAGCCTCTGCAGGTAAGGCCTGCTAACAGTGCCTGCATATCCATATTCCTACTTGGTATAAGGGGGTTTCTGGTGCACCCAACTGGTACTACACTACATGCCTACTGCTGGTACTCCTGTGTGTTGTGTGGGTTGTCTGGTCACACACAGTTCGCTCAGGTGCCCTCCCCAAGAGGAAGTAGGCGTTTCCTGTTCTCCTGTGACATGTCCAGCTCACTTTTACTTCCAGTGGCCTACTTGATCTTTGCTGGAACCAAGGCTGATGATAAGAGACGAGTGTAAGCCAGGATAGATTCAGAGCTCTTCAGGCCCCCTGAGCCTCTTGGTGTAGATGGCTTTAGTTCTTTCTCTTGAGTTGAACTTCAAGAATCTCGCAGACACTGAGCATGGTGGCTCACGCCTGTAATCCTAGCTAATCAAGAGACTGAGATCTGAGGATCAAGGTTCAAAGCTAGCCCAGGTACAAAAATGACCTAAGACTATCTCCAATTAACCTCTAGAAAACTGGGAAGTGGGACTTGGTTCAAGGGTAGTAGCCTTCAGCTGAAGAGCTCAGGGCCGAGTTCAAGCCCTGTGACCCAGAAGAAAAAAAAAAACAAACATCTCACAAACTTCTGCCTGGGCTGTTTTTTATATGGTAATCTTCAGGTCTCAGCCTCCCAACTGAGGTGTGGCTTGAGCCACCAACACCTGGTCTATATTTTTTGTTTTAGGTCTGTGACATTAACAGCATCAATCCATTGATTGGTATTATAGAAACATCTACATCTGTCTGGTAAAATGAAGCTGATAAAGGAGTCAATTATGTTTAAGTATACAAGAATTGACCCAAATGGAAATTCTTTTAGGAAAAGGCTGTGGCCCAGTACAAGGCAAGGCATTAAGCCCTTGTTAATTTAAATGAAATATCAGCATGTGATTCCTTACTTAGCATTGTAGGGCTGCTTTTAAAAATGTCTTTCACTTCCCTTCTGATAAACATGCCATTTGTTTGTTCATTTATTACTACCTTTTTTTTTTTCTTTGCTAGCCCTAGGGCTATAACTGTGGTCCATGCACTGTCCTTGCGTTTCTCAAGGCTAGTATTCTACTATTGAGCCACAGTACCACTTCTGGCTTTTTTTTTTCTGTGTATGTGGTACCAGAGAATCAGCCTAGGGCTAGGCAAGCTCTCTACTACTAAGCCACATTCCCATCCCTCATTTTGCCAATGCTGGGGCTTGAACTCAGCCAATAGGTGTGGTACAGGTATAGTCAAGCATCACACTAGCAAAACGATGCTGATTGGCTTGCTTTTCTGTTTTCAGGCACCCCAGCCTGCAGTCCATGTACAGGGGCAAGAGCCCCTAACAGCCTCCATGCTGGCTGCAGCACCCCCCCAGGAACAGAAACAGATGCTGGGTAAGTGTCCCACGGGCTTTCAGGAGAGGACCAACCTGTACCCATCTATTCAGTGGAATTTGGTGTTTGAGTGTATAATATGGCTTGAACTCAGGGCCTGGGCACTGTCCCTGAGCTTTTCTGCTCTGCCACTTTGAGCCACAGATCCCAGATTCCTGAGTATGTAGGATTACAGGCATGAGCTGCCAGCATTGAGCTTTGAGCTTCAAGGGTTTTTTTGCTCTGCCCAACAGGAGAACGTTTGTTTCCCCTTATCCAAACGATGCATTCAAATCTGGCTGGAAAGATCACAGGGATGCTGCTGGAAATCGATAACTCTGAGCTGCTGCATATGCTGGAGTCCCCGGAGTCCCTCCGCTCCAAGGTGACCTGCTGTTACAACTGTGGCTTCTTTTCTCAGGGACGACAGGGATGTTGTTGGATATAGGTGGGGCAGAAGGCCTCTCCCCTAGTCATTGACTACCTGGGCATTTCTCACAGGTGGATGAAGCTGTAGCTGTTCTGCAGGCTCATCATGCCAAGAAAGAAGCTGCCCAGAAGGTGGGCGCTGTTGCTGCTGCTACCTCCTAGACAAGGAAAAACCGTATGTTTTAGCTCTTGTTTTCTATGCTTTTTGAGATAAGGTCTCACTGCAGCCTGGGCTAACTCAAAGAAATCTCTGGGGGACTGGGAGTTTGGCCTAGTGGTTGAGTGCTTGCCTAGCATGCATGAAGCCCTGGGTTTGATTCCTCGGCACCACATACATAGAAAAAAAGCTGGAGGTGGTGCTGTGGTTCAAGTGGTAGAACTCTAGCCTTGAGAAAAGTGCAAGGACAATGCTCAGGCTGAGTTTTAGCCCCAGGATTGGCAAAAACAGAAACCTGGGTTAAAATGTTACTAGGTGTGCCCTCACAAGCAATCACTGTTTTGCCTCTTCCCCCTCAAATCCCCCCTCTCTCTCCCAGGTCTTGAACTCTTTGTAGGGCTTGAACTCTGGTCAGGTCTAGTTCAAGGCTATTGTCCTACCCCTTGAGACACAGCACTACTTCTGGTTTTCTGGTGGTTGAAACAGTGGAGATAAGAGTCTCATGGACTTTAATGCCCAGGCTGGCTTTGAACTGCGATCGTCAGCTCTCAGCCTCCTCAGTAGCTAGGATTACTGGTGTGAGCCACCACACCTGGCCTGCGGCCTGGTCTCGGTGTTGTCCCTGAGCTTGTTTTGTTCAAGACAAGAGCTCTAGCACTTTGAGCCACAGCACTAAGATCACATTGCTGGTGGTACACACTAGTGATCCTAGGTAGCCCAGGCAGGACCAGTGTTAGTGCCAAAAAACGACTTCCTGAGGAAGAGCGTCTGGGGCCTTATGTTCAAGCCCCGGTACTAGCAGGCACACCAGCATATTCTTTTTTTGTTTTTGTTTTTTTGCCAGTCCTGGGCTTGAGCTCAGGGCCTGAGCACTGTCCTTGGGCTTTCCTCAAGGCTAGTGTTCTACCCTGAGCCACTGCACCATTTCTGGCTTTTTCTATGTATGTGGTACTGAGGAATCGAACCCGGGTCTTTGTGCATGCTAGGCAGGCACTCTACCACTAGGCCAAACTCCAGCCCCCACACCAGCATATTCTTAAGCTTGGTGGGGTGTGTGTGTGAGTAGTAAGGCTGTCATGATCTATTAAAAGAAAGAAACACCTGAATTACAGGTAGAGAGTGTTCTAGGTGACTTATAACTGTCTACAGGGGCTTAGGTGAATGAAATTTCAATGGGACTAGGTGGTAGGTGCTTTCAGGTGGGGAAATCTTATAGGGACAATGAGAAAGAAGATGTAAGGGCCAATGCTAGAGTATTAAAGGCCAACTTTATAATAAAGCCCAGGTTATCAGTATTCAAGGAGTCTTAGGCCAGAGATGGTATGTACACAAGACAGTGTTGAATTATACAAGATGTTGGTGCTTGCTTGTTTTTTTTTTTAAATTAGGATAATGTATAGAGGGGTTACAGTTAACACTGGTCAGGTAGGTAGTAGGCGCATTACTTCTCGCACATTGGTACCCTTTCTCATGGTTTTGGTTGCTTATCTTTTTCAGGAGTCAAAAGCCAAATAACCCCTCATGGAATTCAGCTTGAGGTTTGAAGATTCCTAGCTTGTCTTATGGACCTCAACACCAAGAACCACAGTTGCAAATGTCATAGGTCATTTTGTATCAAAAGGTCAATTATGATGCACCTAGAATTTTTCAATTATAAGAATATATTCTCTGGGTTCTGTGGCCCAGACAGTGTTAACTTTTTTTTTTCTATTGTGGGTTTTGGTTTTTTTTTCCCCTCCAGAAATTGGTTTTATTTGACGTAACCAAGTCTTAAGTTTCTCAATAAAGGAAAAAAAAAACCATGAATTTGCCTGTGTCTTATCCATATAGCCAACCACAGTTTTAATCTACTTTAACTGTAGTTTTCTTTGGAGTTAATTTTGGGATTTCCAGTGGTACAGATAAACTTTACCTGTTTGTAAAAAGGTATGCATAGCAGTTATATATGATCAGGCAAGATCTTTATATTTAGCTTAAAGTATTCAAATCTGGTATTCTTGAGTTTGGCTTACAAAAATCTGAACTTCAGAGTTAACACAGACCAGGAATGTGGCCTAGTGGTAGTGCTTCCCTGGCATGCATGAATCCCTGGGTTCAATTCTTTGGTACCACATACACAGAAAGAGCCAGAAGTGGTACTGTGGCTCAACTTGTAGAGTGCTAGCGTAGAGAAAGCCCAAGGAGAGTGCCAGTCCCTGTGTTCAAGCTCCAGGACTGGGGGGAAAAAAAGTAAAGGATCAACACCTCAAGGACATCGAGGTAAGGACTGCTGTCCCATTGGCTCTGCTTCCACCCCACCTCCTCATACACCCTCTTAGGCCTTGTTGGGGTTTGTCTTGTCCCTTCCTATCAGTTGAAGTCCATTTTGCAACCAAGGTTTCCCCCAGGCATGGGAAAATGCTCAGGAGGTAGGTCTGTTTCAACATCAAACAAGCTTTGGCCAAGGTCTGTCAGCCTTGGCAGACTTGGCCTCCCTGTCCTCTGGCCAGGCTCCTCTTAAGGCCCTACTCAATTTTTTTTTTTTTCCCCCCATCTTGGCAGGTTCCTTTTCAGCTAAAGGCTAGATTCTTAACTGCTCCATAATTCCCCAAAAGTTGATAGTCTCTTTCCTGGCAGGCATATCTTCTGCATGGTTTCAAGTATGATTGACATCTATCCTTCAAAAGTAAGTTCTGGGGGATGATGGTGCTTGTGGACATACCTGAGCCTCCAGGGGTCTCAGGGTTAGGCCTGAGGCTGCTCAAAATGTGGGGAACAGGATGGTTACCTCTCAGGAAACCTGAGTGAGCTTATGTTGAAGTGTGTAGGATCTTAATGGACACTGCGGTGTCCATGAGACAGCATGACCACACATAGGGTCTTACCCTTAGTCTGGGAGTGCTCCTGCCAGCGGTAGGCCTGGGCCAAGACCCAGCAAGTTGCCTACTAAATCCCAGACCTCATTCCATATGACATCCATTTGTTCTATAAACTCCATAGCCTTATCCCCTTAGAAGAAAGAGCTCATACAATAAGGTGTATGGAAATAGCCTTACTGTAGATTGAGAACCACTGAAATGGCAGCTGTATGCTTGACCCATCAATGACAAAGACTGGTCTACAGGTTTCAAAAAAAGATCACAGATCAAGATTTAGCCAGGCAGCGCCAGGTCTGACCTGGGAACTAAAGGTTGCCAGCATGGAGAGCAACAAGCAAAAAGCTTAGAGTGAAGGAACCTGGCACATGGAGGCAAAGGAGTTCTAGGGAAAGTAAGGACTTGAGCCCTGTGCTCACAGCTAACTAGGTATTGGACCATATGTACCATGCTTAGAATGCATGGTGTTTTTGCAGGTAAACAGGAGTGAAAGAAACTTTTAATCATTTTTCTTGAAGTCATTGTTCTGATTCCATTAAATTGTGAAACAGGTAATGTTGAAAAATGTTCACATTCCTGATGACATAATTGGGAAAACTTTTGGGAGGGGCTGCCAGTCCTAGGGCTTGAACTCAGCTTGGACACTGTCCCTGAGCTGCTTTTGCTTAAGGCTAGCGCCTCTATTACTTGAGCCACAGTGCTACATCTGTTTTTTTCTGTTTTACGTGGTACTGGGGAATCAAACACCGAGCTGTGCAAGCAAACTAGGCAAGTTCTCTAATGCTAAGCCACATTCCCAGCCCAAGGAAAACTTTTAAGTCATAGGTATTCTCTTGAGTCTTGACGTGACTGATCTTAATGATTTTGAGCGTAGCAGAGATAGGATAGTGGAGACTATTCTTCACATTGTAACTACTTGAGAACTTTGCCTTTTATGTCATTTAATATCAAAATTATACATGCCACCAGATGCCCCTGCTTCACATCTGTAATCTAGCTAATCAGGCTGTGGATCAGGCTGAGATCAGGATTATGATTTCAAGCCAGCTTGGCAAAGAAGTCTAGACTCCAGCTCCTGTAAACTAACCATCCAAATGCTGTGTGTCCAAGTGGTAGAACACCAGTGGAAAAAGCAAGTAAACTATGTCCTAGTTTTAAAAAAATGTACACATACACACTGAGCATCTCTAGATTTAAGACAAAACTCAAATTTCAGCTATTGAACTGGTAAAGTCTAGGCAGATGATCCAAAAGAAAGCAAGAAAATGTCTTGGTTCAAAGCATTTTGGCTATGAAAATACTCAGCTATAGTAACAATTTATAAGAATTCTTAGGAAAATAGATTCAATTAATACGTTGGTTCATATACATAAAAGTATTCTGAGCTAGTTGCAAGGCAGAGAGATGGAAATGGTTGTATCTGGGGTAAGTGTGGGGAGACATGCTAGGTGGAACCCCTGGTACCTGGTTGGTATACAGCTGGGACATCAGAGCCTACAGCCTTCCCTGTCAGCACCTTCATCCTGTTCAATAGTGTTCTGAGCGTGTACAGAACTCACATCATAATTGAGGAGTTCCCTCTAACTAACTAGCAGCTTCTTCTGTACCTAGGGAGACCCTACTGCAAAAAAGGCCCAGACAAATCCTCAAGTGTACATGGACATCGAGATTGGGAACAAGCTAGCTGGCCGGATCCAGATGCTCCTGCATCCCTACTTTGTCTCATGACAGCAGTAAAGAGGGAATGCACTTTGGTTGGGTCTGTAGCAAGCAGGTGGCTCCGCAGGCTGAGGAGAAAGTTGCCAGGAACCCTGTGTTTAATCTACCAAGGCTTAGAATCATTTGAAAGAGTAAACAGTAGATAGTTAGAAACTTCTTTTCCTGGAGTCTTACTGTGGACTCCTGCTTGGCCTTAAACTCATCCTGCCTCAGCCTCCTGATTGAATTACAGGTGTATACCATGTTTGGCTTTGTAGTCCCCCCCCCTTAGTAATTTTATTTTGCTATGTTTTCAAGCTTAAAGTTAGAATAAGAATTCTAAAAGAATTAAGAGCTGGGTACTGATAGTGTGCCTATAATCCAGCTACTCAGGTTGAGAAGGTTCAAAAACAGCTCAGGCAGGCCGGGAGTTTGGCCTAGTGGTTAAAGTGTTTGCCTAGCATGCATGAAGAGCCGGGTTCGATTCCTTGGTACCACATATATAGAAAAAGCCTGAAGTGGTGCTGAGGCTCAAGTGGTAGAGCTCTAGCCTTGAGAAAATCCAAGGACAGTGCTCAGGCCCTAAGCTCAAGCCCAGGACTGGCAAAAAAAAAAACAGCTCAGGCAAACAAATCCATTCCAGTTAATGAGCTTTTGGGCACGCTGTATGGCTCAAGAGCCCAAGGCCCCCAAGTTCAAGCCATGGTATTGAAAAAGAAAAAAGGAAAGAAGGGGAAAAAAGCTAAAGAAGGATTCAAGAAATTGTGTCCACCCATTTATTTATTTTGCCCATGCTTTAACTATGTACATATGGTACAGTCATGTGTATGTCCAAAATACATACATGCACACACATTTTCTCACCATGTACCAACTGAATAAACAAGATACCATGCCCCCCTTATTCCTAAATACTTTAGTATATTTCCTAATATTCCTTCAAGCTAGGCACCGATAGCTCACACTTTTCTAATCCTAGCTACCCAAGAGGCTGAGATCTGAGGATTTCAGTCTGCCAGTCTGGGCAGCAAAGTCCACCGGTCTCTTCAATCAGCAAAAAGCCAGAATTGGAGCTCTGGCTCAAGTGGTAGAGCACTTGTCTTGAACAAAATAGCTCAGGAATAACACGGAGGCCTTTGTTCAAGCCCCAGGACTAACACAAAATTATATTCCCTCACATCATCAAAGAACCACAGTAACAATCATGGAATTTAACATAGACACAAAAACTAATCTGGCCACAGATTCTCTCCCTTTATGTTAATTTCACCCATTGTGCTTCCTTGATGAGGAAGGTCTGTATTTGGTCTAATTTCTTTTTCTCTGAAATATCTTCTAGAATTTTCATTGTCTTTGTTTACTGGTACCAGGGTTTGAATTAATGGCCTTCCATTTGTTCAGTTTGTTTGCTCTATCTGACCCATGCTTTCCAGCCTAGTTTATGTGGTTATTTTAGAGAGTCTCCTTCCTGGGTTGGTTTGAACTACAATGCTAGGATTATAGGTGTGAGCTACCAGTGCCTTGATTGCTCTTGATCTTGACATCTTTGCAAGGAACAGGACAGTTGTGTTTAGGGTTGTTTTTCAGTTTGTACTTGCAGATACTTAAACTGATAATTGCATTTATGTCTTTTGCCAGAAATACCACAGAAGTAATGTGGTTAGTAAGTCCCATAAGGAAGGACATGATGGCAATTCAAATATGTATGATGCTGGTTGGTTAAGGAAATGTAGATACCTGCCAAGTTTCTCTATTGGGAAGTGGGTGCGTGCGCGCGCGCGCGCGTGTGTGTGTGTCTCTGTGTGTGTGTGTCTGTGGGTGCATGCACAGACATGGGGGCAAGCGCATTTATATGCACATGTGAGAGAGATACAAGGCAGTCTCAGAATATAGATCCTGTCTTTCAAGTGCTGAGATACAGGCAGCACTACTATGCCCAGAGAATTTACTGTTTTTAAAGATATCAATTAACAGCTTTTTCTCATCTTTTGTTTCTCCTACTATTGAAAAGTGTGCTTTTTTTCATTTGTTTATTTTTGTGTGTGTTAGTTCTGAGGCTTGAACTCAGGGTCTGGGAACTGTTCCTGAATTTCTTTTTGCTCAAAGTTAGTGCTCTACTTACTTGAGCCACAGGCTCTGCTTCCTTATTAAAGATGAGTTTCATGGATTTTTCCTACCTGGGCTGGCCTTGAACCACAATCTTCAGATCTTAGTCTCCTGAGTACGTAGCAATACAGGTGCAAGCCATCAGTGCCCAGCTTGTTTTGTTTTTGATCCAGCAAATTTTTTAGACTTCTGCATAGGCCTCAGCAATTTGCTGGACCAACTCTCCTTCGCAGACCAGCCACCGCCAAGCACCCTTCCCCCATTTCTTGATGAAGCTTGCTCCCCATAGTTTCCAGGTACACATGTAAACCACAAAAGAATCAACAGAAGCACCAGAGTCCTAGAGTAAGCCAGAGAATCACCTGGCAGCAGTTCTGGGCAATCCCACTCTAGTGTGTCCAGTGTCCATCATGGAGACAGCATGTGCACCGTGGAATAGGAGCACAAGAGCCCAGGGATGGCATGAATAAGACTGGTAAGAGTGTCAAGGTTAATACATACAGTTTCACACTGATGGGCTACCATACCGCAGGGTCTTGGATTGAAGACATACATTACAAACTCCCCAAGTCCTACTCCAGAGGTAGAAAATGAAAGGGATGCTGTTGTTTCCTCCAGTTCTCAAGCCTTTGCAAAATACTTGAATTCTGTTAGTTGCGGGTTATTTTTGGCCAGTACCGGAGCTTGAACTCAGTCTGGATGCTGTCCTTTAGTCTTTGGCTCACGGTTGGTGCTCTACCATTCAACATCTCCACTTTTGGGTAGTTTTGGAAATAAGTGTCTCATGGGCTTTGAACGGATCGTCAGAGTAGCTAGGATTACAGGCTTGAGCCACTGGAACTGGTGCCCTGCAAATTGCTGTCATTCTTGACGATGACCTCTAATCCATGGTGTTGCAACTGAGCTCGGAGCAGCAGATTCTTGGTTTTAAGATCTTCTACCTGCTGTCGAAGGTCATCATTGTCCAGCTGCAGTTGACTTAGCCCCTGAGTTTCTTCAGACAACCACTGGTTACTCTGCTGAAGCTCCTGAATATACTCACAGGCTTTGGACAGGATTCCACCTTTACTGGGGCCAGACTTGGGGTTCTCCATAGAGCAGTCTGGGATGATCTTGGCCAGTTCCATGATCCAGCTGTTGATCTTGTCTTGGCAGCGGCGCTCCACTTTATTATGTTGGATCCTGCGTTCCTCATCTTGACTTGTCCAGGGAGACCGTGGCTTTGGGTAATAAGGGTGGCTCCTAGGGACAACTGACGGCAGGCTCCTTCCCAGCACTTCCTGTGGCACCGCCGTCATCAAGAGTGGCCCGGTGCCGGGAGGAGTTGCTTGCTCCCTGGTGACAATGGCAGCTGAAGACCCGGATGTGGTGCTTCCTTTCCTAGCTTCCACAAGGCTGACAACGTAAGTAGAGTAGGGCCCAACAGCCATCTCCTGGGCGTCAACCGCAGCATCACTGGTGAAGGCACTCTGGATGACTGCTTCGGTCATGGACTGAGGGCCAGGGTGGCCACCGATGGTACCATGACCTTTCGTCTGGCCGACTACTTGTCCCTCAGACACCTGGGCCTCCGGGGGCATCACCTGGTTCTTATGGTTGGCTTTGAAGACGTACCTGACGTGGAGGACAGGAAAGGCAGCGGCTGAGTAGATGCCGGCCATAGCCTCGCCGTCTGGGTCCTTCCCCAAAAGCACGGCTCCCTCGTGAACGTGCACTGCCTGGTCTCCTGCTTCCGCTGCCTTCTGCTGCCTCTTCATCCTACCGAGAGTGGCCAAGGCTGAGGCCAAGGCCTTTCGGAAGAGGTCCTTGTCTCCCAGGCTCCGAGGGCGAGGGCGTGCCTCAGGCTGCTTCTGCCGGCGGCTAGCTTCCTGCCCTCGTGACTCCACTCTTCCGGTTGGGCCACAGCCAGGCCCTCTCCAGCTTGTAGGCTTCCGGTCCTCGTGCTTCCACTCTTCCTGTTGGGCCACTGACAGGTCCTCGCTGGCAGCTGTCTTCCGGCTCTTATGCCCCACCTCTTCCGGTCTCTGGCAGTCGTCTTCCTGTCCTCGCGCTGGTTGGGCTGCCGCCCTTGCCCTCTCCCTTTTTTGGTTGGGCGATTTTACAGTACTGGGAGTGCTTCATCTCCATTTGTTTTTATTTTATATATTTATTTATTGGGCTTGAGCTCAGGGCCTGGGCACTCTCCTTGGACTTTCTCAAGGCTAGAGCTCTACCACTTGAGCCTCAGCACCACTTCCGGCTTTTTCCTATATATGTGGAACCAAGGAATGGAACCAGGGTCTTTGTGCATGCTAGGCAAGCACTCTACCAGTAGGCCAAACTACTGGCCCAGCTTCAGCTGCAATCTAGCAAAAAAAAATTTTTTTCTTTTTTTTTGTGGATCATGAGGCTTGAACTCTGGGCCTGGTCACTGTCCCTGAGCTCTTCAGCTCAAGGCTACCGCCCTACCCCTGGGCCTGGGCATTTTCCTTGAGTTCTTCAGCTCAAGGCTACCACTCTACCCTGAACCAAGCCCCACTTCCCATTTTCTAGAGGTTAATTGGAGATAGAGTCTCAGGTCCTTTTTGTGGCTTTGAACCGAGATCCTCAGACCTCAGCTTCCTTAGTAGCTAAGATTACAGACCACCCTACCCAGCCAAAATGTCTTAAAGCAGTCACTGTCTCCCTCTTTTCAACTCCTTCAAAGAGAATTCCTTCTGCCCTGCCTCTCTCCCTCTCTCTCAAAGATACCAAAAAGCCAGACATGGTGACTTGTTTGTCTATAATCCCAAGTACTAAGAAGCAGAGATGGGAAAGATGAGGCTAGTCCTGGCAAGAAGTTGGTGAAATCCCTAATCTATAAAGCTGGGCATGAAGGTATACGTCTGTAATAGCAGCTGTGCAGGAAGCATAGTATGGCTAGGGCAGTCAGCCACACTTTCCTTACACTCTCCTCTGCTGCCTGTCTGCCCTGCCCACCCCCTTTTTATTTTTTGCCAGTCCTGGGCTTGGGCTCAGGGCCTGAGCACTATCCTTGGATTTTCTCAAGGCTGCAGCTGTACCACTTGAGCCACAGCACCACTTCTGGCTTTTTCCTATATATGTGGAACCAAGGAATGGAACCAGGGTCTTTGTGCATGCTAGGCAAGCAAGCACTCTACCATTAGGCCAAACTCCTGGCTCCTGCCCTGCCCCTTCTTCCCATCTCTGAATTGTTTGAAGTACCAGAAGCTCAACTTTGTGTTGTGCAGCCTTTGTACAGATTCATTTTACTGATTCATATATCCTTCTTAGCCTCACACCCATCTCTTAGAGCTAATGCTTTTCCTTGCTGCATGAAGGTCATGGTTAAGATGTCCTTCCCAAAACATATGAAAAACATAAGGTTTTGCCATTGTTGCTGTATAAAGGATATATAGGAAAATAATTCAGAGCCCAATCAAAAGGAAATCATGCAAATACTCAGCACAGCTGTGTATGTAAAGTATTTCAATGTGTGTCTATTTCTGTCTAGAGTAACAATTCTGTGGACTGGCTTGGTATGCAGTATGGCTGCCACAGTGATGCGAAGTAGGGCGAACATATTGGTAAATTTCTGAACAAAAGGAAATTAAATGTTATTTTAGTTTATGTGAGAAAGCTATTACTGGAAAAATTCAGCACATACAAAAAATTGACTCCTGGGACAGAAGTATGACCTAGCGGTAGAGTGCTCATCTAGCATGCGTGAAGCCCTGGGTTTGATTCCTATGTACCACATATACAGGAAAACCCAGAAGTGGCACTGTGGCTCAAGTAGTAAAGCACACTAGCCTCAGCAAAAAATGTCCAAAGACAGTGCCCAGGCCCTGAGTTCAAGCCCCAGGACTCGCAAAAAAAAGGAGTAAGATTCCTTACTCTTTACCTGACCTATGTAACTATAACCCCTCTGTACTTTATAGCAATATAAAAAGGAGCAAGCACTGAAAATGGAGAATAAAATAGAGAGGCTGTTTGGGGAAAAGAAGAAAGTGGTTTGCGTTCCAGGAGTGTGGCCTAGTGCTTGCCTAGCATTCATGAAGCCCTGGTTCAATTGTACCACATACACTGAAAAAGCCAGAAGAAGTGGTGCTGTGGCTCAAGTGGTAGAGTGCTGGTCATTAGCATAGAGAGGATCAGAGGGGGGCGGGGCGGTGCAGGGGGAGTTGTTCTTTGGATTTCTGTAGGAGAAAAAGCCTAGATTATAATAAACAGATTTTTATGTAAATGTCAGAGAATTTGAAAGTCAAGAAAATTTAAAGCAATTCTCTATTAGATAAGGCATTGTCAGGCAACTGGCTTCTCTGCGCCTTTCCCCCCAATGCCAGAAACACCCTGTGTTACAACCAGAAAATACATACTGCAGTTTCAAAGGGCCCCTAGGGGGCAGTAATACCCCACTGAGAGCTTGTAACCTCCAGGCTTACTGCCCTGACTTCTGGTCTTCCCTTGGTTGCCCTGTTGTCCTTAAGTTCATGGTATTCTGAACAGCTCTTGATCTTCCCCAAACTTCTTGCCCATATTCTCTATTTCAGTAAATGACATCCCCATCTACTTAGCTGCTTGGTCAGGAACTTAGAGCTCATCCGTGACTCTTGTGTCATCCACACATCCCATCCATCTGTCTTCAGGTCTTCTAGCCCACCTTGCCTGCACCCATATTGATACCTCAGTTTCTCCTTACTTCTCTAAAGCAGGCTTTCTTGCTATCAGATCATTCCCCCACTCTCCTGTACTGGAATTTGAACTCAGGGCCTCATACTTGCTTGGTGAGTGCTCTATTATTTAAATCACACCCCATTCCTTTTTGGTTTTTGTTATTTTGTTGTTGTTAATAGAGCTTTGCTCCACTGGATGCTGATAGTCCAAGACACCCAGGAGGATCCTAGCCTGGATAGGAAAGTCTGCGAGACTCTTATCTACAATTACCACTAAAAAGCTGGAACTAGAGCTTTGAGTAAAAAAGCTAAGAGACAGCAGCATGACCCTAAATTAAAGCCCCAGAATAGCAGACACAAAAAAAAGTTTTGGTTTTTACTTGGGACAACCTATTTGCATTTCCTGATTAACTGGGTACACTTCACAATACCTAGAGTTTGTGTGTGTGTGTGTGTGTGTGTGTGTGTGTGTGTGTTTTTCCAGTCCTTGGGTTTGAACTCAGGACCTGATCACTGTTCCTGAGCTTCTTTTTTGCTCAAGGCTAGCACTCTACCACAGCACACTTCTGTTTTTCTGTTTATGTGGTGCTGAGGAATTGAACGCAGGGCTTCATGCATACTAGGCAAATACTCTACCATGAAGCCACATTGTTAGCTTTGTGTGTGGGGGGGGGAGGATCATGGGGCTTGAACTCTGGCCTGGGCGCTGTCCCTGAGCTCTTCAGCTCAAGGATACCACCCTCCCTTGAGCCAAGCACCCCCTTACTACTTTTTAGAGGTTAACTGGAGATAAGAGTCTCAGGTCCTTTTCTGGGGCTGGCTTTGAACCTTGATCCTCAGGACTTAGCCTCCTAAGTAGCTTGGATTATAGGCATGAGCCACCTCTCCTGGCTTACATTGTCAACATTTTATTAGTTGATGAAGTCCATGTGCTTTGTGCCCAACCTGACTTCAAATCATGACTTTGGCCTCTAGAATAGTTTGGGTTAGAGAAGTCTGCCACTGGGCTGGCCTTGACCTAGATTCTTTTATTTTTTGCCAGCACTGGGCCTGAACTCAGGGCCTGAGCACTGTCCTTGGAATTTCTCAAGGCTAGAGCTCTAACATTTGAGCCATAGCACCACTTCCAGCTTTTTTTCTATGTTTGTGGAACCAAGGAATTGAACACCTGTAGTCCTAGCTACTCACGAGGCTGAGATTTGAGGATTGTGGTTCAAAGCCAGAAAGCCAGCCTGGACACTAGAGAACATGAGACTATCTCCAATTAATCACTGAAAAAACAGGAAGTGGGGCTGTGGCTCAAGGGGTAGGACAGTAGCCTTGAAGTGAAGAGCTCAGGAATAGAACCCAGGCCTAGAGTTCAAGCCTTATGATCAACAAAAAAAGAGACAGAGAGAGAGAGAGACAGAGAAGCAGCTCAGGGACAGACCCTGAGTTCATCAAGCCCAAGGACTAGCAAGAAACAAAAACAAAATGAAAATCAAACAAAAGACAAGGTACCATATCTGCTAGGCTTGAGCTCGCCTGTAAAGGGATGTCTATCCACAGACTGCAACAGGCTTTAAGAGCTGGGAGCAGGGTAGAGGGAATTAACAAGATCATTTTCTCCCCAGGCCTCCTCTCCATGGCCAATTCTGGTCCAAACCACAATTGCTTCCAGTTCTTCCTGACCTATAACATAACAGATTGGCTAGATGGCAAGACCACGTATTTGGGAAGGGTCAGTGAAAGCTTGGATATTCTGCATCAGATTAAGGTAGGTGATGGGGAATAGCCTTGTCCTTGCCTGGGCCCTTAGGACACAACCCTGTGGGAAGTTGGAAAGAGCTGTGTGGCCAGGGAGGGGTGTTTCTACTCTGGCTCCAAAGCAAAAGGTGATTATTGCTGATTGTGAGGAGTCCATGTGAGGTAGTGTGCTCTGTTCCACTCTGCTTGGTCCCTGATGGTCCTGAAAGGAACTGAGACCTCTGGATTACCAGTACTCAGGACATTCTGTGCAGCAGAAAGGTAGAGTGGGTTTTTCAAGGGCAGCTCTTCTGTAACACGGCCTGGACCTCCTTCATCTGGGTTCTTTTCAGCTCGTCTGTTGTTCTCCCCACCAGGCAGTGGTACTCAGCCACTGGCTGTCCTGGGCTGTGTTGCTAGGCCTTGTCTTAAGCTACCTGAGACTCCTGGGTGGTTTATTTATTTATTTTTAATTTGAAGACAGAAGTTGTCTGCAGGAACTCCTGAGCCCAGCAGCTTGGGGATCACATTTACTAGAACAAATGAAGAAAAATAAGAATGCCATTTAGCTGAAGAAATTGGAGAGGAAGAATCCTTGATCAAGTCTTAATATCAAAAAGTATGCAGACTTCTCTCTTTGAATGTCTCGTACATTTGAAGAAGCCACTGTACAGTCTTTTTTTTTTTTTTTTTTGCCAGTCCTGGGCTTGAGCTCAGGGCCTGAGCACTGTCCTTGGACTTTTTCAAGGCTAGAGCTCTACCACTTGAGCCTCAACACCACTTCCAGCTTTTTTCTATGCATGTGGTACCAAGGAATCGAACTCGGGTCTTCGTGCATGCCAGGCAAGCACTCTACCACTAGGCCAAACTCCCGGCCCCAGTCTTACTTTTTACATGGGATGAATTCTTTGTTTCAGCCAACTCAGAAGAGGAGCAACAAGCACCACACCATCTCCCTGGACAAAGAGCATCGGAATATTCCATTTTGTTGATTTGTATATCTCTTCATAAGTCTCCTCATCAATTTCTATGGTGGTCACGGTTTCTTCCACATCTCCCAGTATCATATTTAAATGTTGGTCATAAGTGTGTAATCTGCCTCGAAGCTCTCGGTCATTTCTCATCTTCACATAAACACACTAATCCAAGCTGAGCCTGATGAGATCTAGGGGCTCCTCAACAGTATTGGTCATTCATTGCTGGTCCACATTGTCCACCATGTTTTAAACCCTGCATCCTTTTTTCTTGCTTCACTGGATGGTTTATTTTTAAATTTTTTTATTTATTTTTGTGGGGGAATCCTGGGGCTTGATCTCAAGAGACTGGCACTGTCCTTGTGCCACTTTGTGCTGAAGGCTAGCACTAAACCACTTGATCCATAGCACTACGGCAAGCTTTTCTCTGAGTAGTTTATTGGAAATAAGAATCTCAGATTTTCCTGCTCAGTCTGGCTTCCAACTGTGATCCTCAGATCTCAGCCATCTGCATAGCTAGAATTAAAGTCATGAGCCACCGGTGCCAAGTGGTTTCTGTGATCAAATAAATCCTGGTGTTTGTACTGTGGTATTCAGTCAGGCCTTAGGTGTTCAAGGTCAGGCTCTGCGGCTCTGGGAGAGAAGAGGGCCAAGATGGCAGACAAGTGCTGCCAGGAGCAAACTTTGGAATAAGACTGCTGCTGTGATTTGAATGGGAAATGTCCCCAAAGACCCAAACATTGAAAGTTTGATCCACAGCTTGGCACTTTAGGGAGGTGGTAGGAACTTAAACAAGTGGGGTCTAGTGGGAAGCAATCTAGTCATTAGAGGGAGTGTGGGCCCAGCCCCTCTTCTTTGGCTTCCTGGCCACCATGAAGTAGATAGCTGGACTATCCACCTGGACTCCATACCAGGACTTGCTGCTTGATCACAGGCTCAAAAGCAGTGAGGAAAACTGACCACAACCAAAACCTCTGAAAGCATGAGCCAATTTTATTTATAGATATTTGTTTTTTATTATTATTTAGTGGGGCTTGAACTCAGGGCTTTGAAGTCTCACTAAGCTTTTCTGCTCAAGGCTGGTGCTCTGCCACTTTAGCCCCACCTACAATTCCAGCTTTTTTTTCCCTGATTAATTGGAGATAAGAGTCTCTCTAATTTGTCTACCTTGCATGGCTTTGAACCTCAATCCTCACACCTCAGCCTAGTGAATGGCAAGGACTATAGACATGAGGCACTGGTGTCCAGTCCTTTCCTTTTTATAAACTGATTAAATCAGATTTTTTTTTTCTTTTTGCTAGTTGTGAGGCTTGAACTCAGGGCCTGAGTACTGTCCTTGGACTTTTCTCAAGACCAGCTAGCGCTCTACCACTTGAGCCACAGCACCACTTCCAGCTTTTTTCTATGTAGGTGGTACTGAGGAATCGAACCTAGGCCTTCGTGCATGCTAGGCAAGCACTCTACCACTAGGCCAAATTCCCAGCCCAGATATTTTGTTAGAGTAACAGAATGCTAATTTACCAGCCCTATGTCTTTGTGTCATGGATGGGAGACTGAAGTGTGGACACTAACAAATCAAATTGACTTTCAGCATAGTATCCTGCCAGCCTTTGTTTGAAGCACTAGGCTTATGGGGAACTCACCACCTTCCTATCTAGGTCTGCCCTTTGGGTCCATGAGTGACTCCCATCCTCTACTCCAGAGATGCACCCAGGCCCAGATGAAGGCGCTGTTGTCCTGCAGCAAGGCCCCAGCCTCACCCCGCTGCCAGCCCTGTCTCCCGAGGCTCAGCCAAGGATGTAGTATGAATTCTAGAGAAGCTCATCCCTGGGCCTCTGGGTGGGACCACTTGCTGGGTGTGCCCCCATGGGCGGGCCCAGGATGTACTCTTAATGACACAGTTCACAAAGCTGGACTGTCTGTTCCCGCAGGTAAATTATAGGCTTAACGAGTCCAAAATCAAATAAACACTGCAACTCCCAGTGGCTGCTCCAATGAAGCACTGTTTCCCAGAACAGTGAGACAATCCTCCCCTCACAACTCAGCCTAATTACCACCTGCCACTCCCCTGGGCCCAGCGCCTTTTCTTTGATGCACAGGCCCCTAGAAACAGAACAGGGCTTCTGAGTCCCCAGAGTGACACCAACTTTGGTGACAATTTGTTCTTAGTTCCCAGACATAAGCAAATTCTAACAGTTACCATCCTCACTCTGTGCCTAACAAAATGCTGCCCAGTCACTATGCCCTAAATTGAACAGATGACTGCTCAGTAGATAGGGGGAGAAATCAAGTTCATGCCTCAGAACAGCTAGGTCTGCTGAGGATGTGGGTAGCCTCTCTGGGTACAGTGGCCCTTACATGGGCCACTGATGGAGGCTATGAGCAAGAAGAAGCAGAGGTGGAACCTGCTCTGTGCCTGGCACTGAAGCTACTGCATTTGTTTCTAAAGAGTGAACTCTGTCTCAGTGCCATCCCAGTGAATCAATATGGAAGAGGTGGTGAGGAGAACCATAAGTCTCCAAGCTTCTCGGTTTCTCTGGGAGTCACACCTCTTCCCCAGGCAGCAGAATGGAAGTCTCAGGGCAAGGGAAGGCATCTTTACGGCTTCACATTGAGTCATGAGGCCCTGTTTCAATCAAGTTAGAGAAATCCAATAGTACACCATTCTGGCAACTTGTGCGTGGCTAATATGCCTCAGAATACACAAATAATACACGTGGGAAGGGTTGGAGCCCTTCTGCCCACACTCAGGTCAATGGTAAATGGCTCAGAGTTTAGATCACCCAGTCTAAGACTCCAGGAAGCACCCTAGACCATCCACTGTTGGCCACAGTCTGGGCCAGGGATATCCACAGTCAGATCCTAATGTAGGACTTCAGTACTGACCAGACAGTATAGTCAGTTCACTTGAAGCTGCTCTGGGTTTTTAGGCTGAGGTGGAGGTGGGAGAACACAGTTGCTCTCCACCTCATGTTGCAGAAAGGGAGCCTAGAAAAGACAAGAAGCCTAGCATCAAGTGAACAGAGAGGGAAAGGGACCTGCATCACCTCTGCCTGAGTTGTGACAGCATTCAGGGTATCCTGCCTCCTGAGAAAGGGACCTGCCCGGGAGGCGGGGGGGGGGGGGCTGGCACAGGGCCGGTGAGTTGACGAGGTCTCTGGGGCTCAGTGGCAGCCGCAGGCCTTGACCACCATGTTGCGATGCTTGCGCAGGATGACATTGTTGCTGCTGTCATAGTAGAGCACGGAGGTGGCACTCAGCTTGGTGGGCGCACAGCACGCCTTGGGAACTGTGTCTGGCTTCATCAGGTGCACCTGGCCAGCGAAGGGACACAGGCAGGGACTATGAGCCCAGGGGTCTCCCTAGGACCCACCTAGAATGGCCTCAGCTTTTGCGTCTGTCTGCCTACTCCAGCCCGGTCTCAGATCTCAGCCCCCTGGATGCATTCAGGTCATTCTCCACCTGTAGCCAAGCCTTCTCTGGGACCTCCCTTCTCCACACACTTCTGCACCCTTGTCCTCAACCTCTAAAAAGTGTCCTCAATTATCACTGAGCCTCCTTGCCTTCCATCTTCCCTCTATTAAACTTTGACCAAGGAGGCGAGAAGGCTCAATTTCCTCCCTATACCATCTCAGGCCTCAGACCACTTCACATCCCCACCAGTCCCTCTTTGCCTTCTGGCCTGGCCACAGCAGCCCACTCAGCTCCCTGCCTCGTCCACCTTTCATCCCAGGACTCTACCCTGCCACACAGACTTCTAGAGAGGAGCTTAGCCATGACACTGCTGTGCTAACCCCCAACACCTTCTCAATAAACTGGAAACACATTCCACCCTCCTTACAGGGAGCCCAATCCTAGGAAGCTGGCCCTGCTCACCCAACCTCAGGCCCCTGCCCTCCCCTTCCTCACTCTACTCCTGCCCTCCACCCCCTGCTGGGCTTGAACTCTGCAGGACCCCCTGCCTTTGCACTGCCCCTCAGCCCTGCTGATCCTGCAGAGCAGAGGCCACACAGCCTCCCTCTTGGTCTTAGGACAACATAATCACTGGTTTGCGTGGTGCTCACAGCCTCCCCACAGCACAGTGCCATTCAGCTTACCATGTGGGCCTGGGCAGAGGCAGCATGGGGCATAGCCAGGAGCTCTGGAAGGGGCAGTACCCATCCCGTGGGGCCTCCCTCACCTGAAGCCTGAGGGCGGGGCTGCCCTGTCATCATCCTGAGTACTTCTCCCAGACCTCAGCAACGACCATCCAGCCAGGCCACTGCCACTGTGAAGATATGTCTCTCACACAGTGTTAGGAAGGCACAGCCAGTGTACTGGAGTGCATGAACGCAAAGATAAGAGGTGCCCTACAGAGCACTGTCTATTGAGCCTATGACCATAGAACTGTGCCTGTGTGGGTCTGTACTCTATACACAGTAACCACAGCCCAGGGTAAGTGCAGTATACAGTGTGCAGTGGTGGGTGTGCATGTATCTGTGTGAGTGGCCAGATGTGCTTGTGGATTAGGCAGGTCCTTGCGGAAAAAGCACCTCCCAGCAGCTGCTCTCCCCGCCATCCAGGCAGAGAGGCCTTGACCTCAACCCCCCCAGGCCCAGAGTCCCACCTGCTACACTGCGGTACTGACCAGCGACTGCAGGATAGCGTGGTTGGTGGCATTCATACACGAGTCCAGTGGGAAGGAGCACTCTCCTTCACAGTAATAGGCCGAGTAGCCCTGGGGGGCGATGACCCAGTCCTGGGGGATAGAAGAAGGTCAGTCCTGTCCACGTAGCCCCTTCACACCCCTCAGCCTAGGCCTGATACAGCAGCGTCAGGATGCCTGGGGCGGCCTCGTGCTCCCTGAGCCCCAGTGCCCCACCCCGGGCCCTCCAGGGCAGCCTTCACTCCAGAAGTCCTCCTGGAGACCCTCGGTAGACAGGCCTGGGCCAGAGCTGTGTCCCTATCCCGCCTGCTAACCCTCCCCCTCCCTCGGAGCAAATGCTCCAGGCTCTGCCTACTCTGCCTCAGTTTCCCCATGGCAGTATTAGCAGTTAAGTTGGCCAGGGGCTGAGGTAGTCCCTGATTCCATAGTTTTTATCTATTTTTAATGACTTTCACACAGTGGAAGCTGCCTATTCTCAGAAGAAACGTTGGGAAACCCAGAAGGAAAAACTTCAGAAGAGAATTGAATGTTCCTACGCTTCCACTCCCTCCCCAGGGCCCACGGTGGGGACTGTCCCAGGAGAAGGGGAAGCAGAAGTTACCAGCCAGCCGAGGTCCTGGAAGCTGACGTACAGCTCGTGCCGACGGCACACCTGCCGGCCGTGGGAGCCGTGGCGGTCGTCTGTGGGGACAGATGGTACAGGTTGGCTCTGGAGCTCCTGCTCTGTGCAGTTGCCATGGAGTGGGGCACATTTGTTCAATCAAGGAGCAGGAGGACACACCACCACTGGCCGTCACAAATCTCACCCCTGGATCCCGCCGGGGCTGGGACCCAGCCAAGCAGCCTCCATGTTGCTTGAGTGCCCTGTGTTTAGCACCTGACCCGTGTCTTGCAGACTATGGGCCTCCAGGCCCTCCAATATATGCCCAGCAGGACACTCGGCCATCCCATGGCTTCTCTCCCTTTCCCCTGGGCCCGATGCTGCCTCTAGCCACCTGCCTACTCCGCGCCTGGACCCCTCCGGGGGTCCAGGGCTCCATCCAGCCCAGCAGCAGGGCTCCTCCCTGGGAAGAAGGCTCCAGCCCAGCCCCTGCCCTCACCGAAGATGCCTGGGAGTTTGTTGGGGTGCGGCAGCTCATTGGGCTTTTTGGGTTGCCTCCTCTTCAGGGGTCTTGCTGCCCTCGGGATGCGGGCAGGACTTGAGCTGGCCCTGAAGAAGGTGACCATGAAGGGCTGCCTGGAGCGTGGGGCCTGTTGTCCCAGCAGACCGGCGGCACCAGGATCCACACTGTGTCCTGAGACAGAGAGGAGACAGTCACTCATGGGCGCTGGACCTGCTAGGGATCTAGCAGAGGCCTCTGCTCCTCCATAGGAGCTGGGGGCTCATTGTGTTGGTTTAAGGTGCACTGTCCTTGGACTTTCTCAAGAGGAGAGCTCTACCACCTGAGCCTCAGCACCACTTCCGGCTTTTTTTTTCTATGTATGTGGTACTGAGGAATCAAACCCGGGTCTTCGTGCATGCTAGGCAAGCACTCTGCCACCAGGCCAAACTCCCAGACCATGTTGGTTTAAGTTTTACAGAGCTATGAGCAAAGAAGTCTAATTGTTTTCAACTTTTTTATTTCTTAATGATAAAGGTGACATACAGTTTTACAAGTCAGATGAGTTTCTTTTCCTTTTTCTTTTATTTGTCCTGGGGCTTGAATTCAGGCCCAGGCACTGCCCCTGAGCATCTTTCGTTCAAGGCTAGCATTCTACCACTTGAACAACAGTGGCACTTCCAGCTTTTTTTTTTTTTTTTTTTTTTTTTTTTGCCAGTCCTGGGCCTGAGCTCAGGGTCTGAGCACTGTCCTTGGACTTTATTTTGCTCAAGGCTAGCATTCTACCACTTGAGCCTCAACGCCACTTCTGGCTTTTTTTCTATGTATGTGGTACTGAGGAATCGAACCCAGGTCTTCGTGCATGCTAGGCAAGCACTCTACCACTAGGCCAAATTCCCAGCCCCACTTCCAGCTTTTTCTGCTTCTGTGGCACTGAAAAATCAGACTCACGGCTTCATGCATTCTAGGCAAGCACTCTACCACTAGGCTAAACTCCTGGCCCTCTTTTTAATTTTCTAACATAAACTTGTTTTTAATATTATTCTCAAGAACAAACATTTCAGATGCACATGGGTGTTGGTGGCTCACACCTGTAATGCTGAGTAATTCTTAATTTAGCAGGCTGAAATCTGAGGATATTAATTCGAAGCTAACTTGGGTAGACAAATTCAAAAGACTTATCTCCAATTAAGTAGCAAAAAAGCCAAAATGAAGCTGTAGTTCAATAGGTAGAACACCAGCTTTAAGTGAAAAAGCTAAGCAAGCCTGAAAGGCTCTGAGTTCAAGTTCCAGGACCCACATAAAAATATTTTTCCAGGGGCTGGAAGTTGGCCTAGTGGTAGAGTGCTTGCCTAGCATGCATGAAGACCTGGGTTCAATTCCTTGGTTCCACATACATAGAAAAAAAGCCAGAAGTGGTGCTGAGGTTCAAGTGGTAGAGCTCTAGCCTTGAGAAAGTCCAAGGACAGTGCTCAGGCTCTGAGCTCAGCCCAGGACTGGCAAACAAAAAAAAATTTCCAATGTATAAAACCACTATAAGCAGATATCCCTGTCTTACCTAGATGTTGCTCTTAGGCATCAGGTGTTTCCTGTTTCAGGGCAAAAATCCTAGTGCTGTGCCACTTGTGCCCTCACTCCACTTCTGGCTGTGGGTGGAGATAATAATAATTGGAGCTAGAAGTCTCATGGACCTTTCTGTCTGGCCTGCTTCAATCCATGCTTCTCAGAACTCAGCCTCCTTGACCAGCTAGGATTACAGGTATGAGCCACCAGTGCCTGGCAATGCTACTCATTTTTTTGGTAGTGAGGATGGAACCCATGCACTCACAATTAATAGGCAAATGTTCAGCTCAGCCACTAAAGCCATTCTCCAATCCTTTTTAGTTTGGTTTTCAAATAGTGTGTGTTTCTCACTTTGCCTGTTTCTGACTTTGATCATCCTAATTCCCCTACTGAGTAGCAGGATTACCGGTATCCATTTCTAGGCCTGCGCTTTTTTTTTTATTAAATTTTTTATTGTAATTAGTAAAAGGGTTACATGATATTGGCCAGATAGAAGGTGCATTAATTCACATACATTGATACCCTTTCACATGTCTTGGTACCCATTTTCCTCCCCCCCCCCGGGGCTTTTTTTTTTAATTCTTTAGCCAGAACCATCACTCAGTTGACTGCACCATATATAGTCATTGTATCTCCATGTGACAGGTACCAACACACAACACACAGGTATACACCCACATTTTCCTAGGCAGACATACTTTCACGTGTGTATTACACATTCTGGGCTGTTTATTTCATAGGCAGCCTACCAGATCCTCTGCTATATATCACAGGTCCAGGCCACTGCCTGCCCCACCCAGAGTCTTCTCAGAGGTCAGCCGTTTAGTGCCTAGGCCTCAGACCATGTGTGTCCATTGACCTATTGCTGGAACAACCCATTAGTCTGGAGACCAACCTTTGACCCATGACATCAGCTGCCCCAAACAAATGCACTGGACCCTGGAGGCTCATCTCAGGAATGTGGCAGTCACAGGGACAGGGCTGTGAGCTGCAAGAGTGGTGCTGGTAGGTCATGAAAGGAGAGCCAAAGGGAAGCCATAGTTGTGAGGCTGAGTCAGTCACAGAGGAGTGACAGAGAATACTGAGCACCAGTGAGCAGGACAGTGGATGAGAGTCAGTGCCAGGCACAAGGGTGGGCCCCCTGGACCAGCTGACACATAGGTCAGCCTTAGACCTAGGATAGCTCCCTAGGCCTGTGAGGGAGGGCCGCTGTTGTCTCCTGTGCAGCCCAGTGATATCATTTGGTTAGGGAGGACCTAAGTGCCTCTATTCCTGTTGACTTTTTCTTTTTGCCAGACCTTGGGCTTGAACTCAGGGCCTGGGCACTATCCTTGAGCTGTTTCTGCTCAAGGATAGCACTCTACCACTTGAACTACAGCACCACTTCCAGCTTTTTCTGTGTATGTGGTACCAAGGAATTGACCTGAGGGCTTCGAATATGCTGCACAAATACTCAACCACTAGGCCACCAGCTTCTCACCTACCTCTTTTTTTTTTGCTAGTACTGGGACTTGAACTCAGGACCTGAGCACTGTCCTTGGACTTTCTTAATACTAGAGCTCTACTACTTGAGCCAGAGCACCACTTCCAGCTTTTTCTCCCATCCAAGTACTAACCAGGCCTAGTACTAACCAAGTACTAACCGACCCTGCTTAGCATCCGAGATCAGATGAGATCGGGCGCATTCAGGCTGGTATGGCCTAGACACTTCCAGCTTTTTCTATGTATGTGGTACCAAGGAATGGAACCCGGGGTCTTTGTGCATGCTAGGCAAGCACTCTACCGCTACGGTAAATTCCCAGCCCCTCTACTTTTTTTAAATACAATTGTGTTCAAGGGTCTTCTAGGGTCTGCCGGGCACAGGAGTTGACTTATTAGGCTAAGTTATAAAGCAGGCCTTCGCAGAGCTGCTTGGAACCTGCATGGGTGGATGCTGGGAGCCTCAGGGCATCTATGTTCGATGAACTACACAGAAGGCCCATGGATGTAGCTAAGCTAAGGTTCCTTTTTTTTTTTTTTTTTTTTTTTATAGTTCATGGGGCTTGAACTCCACCTGGGCGCTGTTCCCTGAGCTCTATCAGCTCAAGGCTACCGCTCTACCCTTGAGCTAAGACCCACTTTGTGTTTTCTAGAAGTTAATTGCAGTTAAGAGTCTCAGGTCTTTTTGTGCCCTGGCTGGCTTTGAAACTTGATCCTCAGATTTCAGCCTCCTGAGTAGCTAGGATTACGGGCATGAACCACTGCCCAGCTTAAGGTTCCCATTTTACACAAGGATATTTTAAGAGAAGACCCAGAGAGCAACCTATGTTCAAGGACCTGAAGCAAGTAGTTGAAAAAAAGTATATAGATTGATAGAGATCTATCTATCTATCTATCTATGCTAGTAGTTGAAAAAATATTGATCGATAGAGATTATCTATCTATCTATGTGAGTCAGTTCTGGGGCTTGAACTCGAGGGCCTGAGCACTATCCCTGAACGTCAAGCCTAGATCTCTACTGCTTCAGCCACAGCACCACGTCAGATGCTTTCTGTTTATATAGTACTGAGAAGTTGAACCCAGGGCTTCTTGCATGCTAGGAAAGCACTCTACCACTAAGCCACATTCCTAATTCCCAAAGCACTGTATTTGTTCCCTGCCCAGGTGAAGATCCCTGACCCATGTGGGGCAGGAGGGCAAGGGGACAGATGCCATTTTCCTTCTCTTACAGCTCTGGATTTGACCAGCTTAGGAAAGCCTCCCTTGCTGAATGCAGCTCCACCTTCCCTATAGCTCTGCCCATTGCATCTTATCCATTGACAGGCCTCTGCCTCCAGATGGTAGCAGAACTTAGATGGACCTGGTGGTAGGGCCAGTTGATTCTTCCTGAAGCCCCAGCCTCACCTAACATAGAGTCATCAGCTGCCTGTGGACCATGTCCCTTCCCTTCCCTTTCTCTCCCCACTTTCCTAATTTCGCTCCTGGTGGATCTTCCTTTTTCCCCACCCTAGATCCCTCTGCCTCTTCTTGCCAATTGTAAAGACTTCTCCTGACCTGCAGGGCTGAGCAGGTGTTCAAGAAGGCCTAGAAAGCATTGGCTGTGCACTTAGTTATGTCCCTGCTTCCCATCTACTGGAGTCTATGTTACTTCCCTGCACTCAGGCAGTCCCTTCCTGTCTCTCCATTGAGACTTAGCCATTCTTTGGGGTAAGAGATACTGGAATCTGCTCTCTGAGCAGCATTCCCGTAACACTGAGGCTCTGCAAGTGCACCTTGCACCCCCCACATGGAGCTACAAATTCTGCTTCACTTTAGACTGGAGATTCAACATTCCCTGTTGTTAGGGGGGCACACGCATGGCCTCTTTGGTTGCAGAACAGATGGAGGATGCCATTGTGGTGTGGACTGAGTGGGTCATGTCATCCAGGCCAGGGGTTGTTTCTAGGACTCGCTCTATATCAAGCTAAAGCCTTTGGAAACAAATGCAAAGACAGGTTATATACACAGGAGTCTTCTGGATGGAATTCCAGCACCACTGGCTCCTTGGGTCTCTCTAGATACATGTCCTGACCTATGGAGTCCCGCCTGCATGGCTCCCAGAAGTGAAGAGTGAATGGGAGGAAAAAATAAGAAAAAACTGTGAGCCGGGAACAGAAGTTGCGGTGGGGTGGGCTGAAGGGAAGAACTTCCCTGTTTTTTTTCTGACAGCAGAAAATGGTGCCAGAAGTGACTGCTGCCTCCCCATTTCTCTAAACGGCATGGTTCAGTCATGAGGGAAGCGTGGGGGCAAGTGGGCTGGGTCCCCGCTGCTGCCTGCACAGAGTGGGGAGCGGGACAGGTCCTCAACAAGCATTGCAGGGGCTGGCAGCACTCAGGACACAGGATCTGAGCTTAGAAATTTTCCTTCTACTTTTAATCAAACACACATGACTCTTGACGGATCACAGTCTGCCTAGTGGCAGAAGCCCGAGAAGCCAGCAGCATTCTAGTGTCTTCATGCTGAAGTGAAGAAAACTGCAGCATGGTCAGCTTCCTTCCTCCCCAGCTGACCTCCTTGGAGGCCCCCATGGGGCCCAGAGCTGCAACCCTCAGATTGCCACCTGCTGCATGGGCTTGAGTTTCGGGGACACGGCAAAGTCACAGGCTGTGCACTTCTTGAGCTCTTCCATGGTGCAGCCTTCCCAGAGCTCCATCAGGACCAGCCCTTTGCAGTTGCACACATCGAACACGGCCTTCTCAGTGATGATGCGGTCCACACAGTTCTTCCCGGTCAGCGGCAGGGTGCATTTCTCCAGGATTTTGGGCTTCTTATCCTTTGAGCAGTGTTCCATGGTGACCACAACTCTGGTCTTGTCATTGGACACCAAATCCATGGCCCCACCCATCCCTTTCACTTTCTTCCCAGGTATCATCCAGTTGGCCAGGTCCCCGTATTTGGAAACCTGCATGGCCCCCAGCATGGTCAGCTGCAGATGGCCCCCTCGAATCATGGCGAAGGACTCATCGCTGCCAAAGAAACTGCCGCCCGGGAGCACGGTGACCGTCTGCTTGCCTGCGTTGATGATATCCGGGTCCACCTCGTGTTTTAAGGGGAACGGGCCCAAGCCCAGGAGTCCATTCTCACTGTGCAGAAACACGGTGATGTCAGGACTGATGAAGTTGCTGGCCAGCACAGGGATGCCGATGCCCAGGTTGGCATACATGCCGTCCTCGAACTCCAGGGCTGCCCTCCTGATGATCCGGGTCCTGATGTCCTCTCCCTTTTTGGCTTTGCCATCATCCTTCTCACTTCGTGTGATTAAACGCTCGATTCTCTTCTCAAACTTCGGCCCCTTTATCACACGATCTATGTAAATGTTGGGAACGTGGACGTCTTCTTTGGGAATAGTGCCCACGTCCACGATCTCTTCCACCTCTACCACTGTGATGTCGGCTGCCTTGCACATGGGCACGTTGAAGTTCCTGGCACTTCCCTTGAAGGTCACATTGCCACAGCGATCAGCCTTCCAGGCCTTTATCAGGGCAAAATCTGCCCTGATGGCTTTCTCTAGGAGGTAGTGCCGGCCATTGAAAGTCCGAACCTCTCGTGGCTGGCTTAGGGTAAGCCTGTGGCCGCCCGGGCCATGGAGGATGGGCGCGCCCCCTTCCTGCACCAAGGTCCCATACCCGGTGGGCGTGTAGAAGGCGGGCACTCCAGCCCCAGCGGCTCGGATTCGCTCGGCCAGGGTGCCCTGCGGGGTCATCTCCAGCTCCAGCTCGCCGGCCAGGTACATCTTCTCGCACAGCGCGTTTTCCCCCAGATAGGAACAGACCACGCGCTTGACCTGCTTGGCGGCCAGCAGGAGCCCCAGGCCGAAGTCGTCCACGCCCACGTTGCTGCTGACCACCTTGAGGTTCTTCACGCGCGTCTTCAGCAGCGCCCCGATCAGGTTCTCGGGGATTCCGCACAGCCCGAAGCCCCCGAGCATGACGGTCGCCCCGTCCTTGATGTCCTTCACCGCCTCCACCGGGTCGGTGTAGATCTGGACGCGGGAGCGGGGGCTGGTGGAGAACCAGCGCGGTCCCCAGCGGCTGGCCGGGGCGCGCCGCCGGAGCGCCGCAGACGCCAGGAGCCGCAAGGCCGCCATCGTCCGTCTGCGCACAGGGCTAGGCGGGGGGACAGGCCGGGGAGAGCCCGCGTGCAGCCCGCTGCCCCCGCGAGAGCGCCCTGGCCGGCCGCGTCACAAAGCAGGGAGGGGGCTGCGTCCTCACCCACGCCCAGGGGGCGGGGCCGCGCCCACCGCCAGGCGCCCAGGCTGGCTGACACCCACAGCCCCTCCTGCCGCAGCGGCCCGGACGCCGACCTTCCACGCAAAGGCTTCACTTAATAGTCGCCTGCATCTTGGCTGAGGCCAGCCTGGGACCAGGGTCCTCCTGCCGACACCATCCAAGGTGGCTGGCATTGGACACCGATGGCCGCACAGGGTCTAAGGCTTTGCTTGGGGCCGGCCTTGACTCAAACATGACCTTTCTGAGTTTAAAATGGGAGTCGTATCTGGTCACACGCACCCCACCCCTTGCTCCAAACTCCTTGCCTAGCTCAGAGGGACCCGAACTCAAACAGCAGCTTCTGCTAATGCCTTGTGACCTCTCCTTCCAAGCTCTCCTCCCTCCATCTGCTCCTCTGTGTGGACGTCTTGCTGGGCCACAGACAGGCCAGTTTTGTGCCCACCTTGGCCTTTCCATCCCCCGTGCTGGTATAAAAAATAATGCTGAGGATGGGGCTGGGAATGAGCTTAGTGGTAGAGTGCTTGCCCAGTGTGAGGGAAGCCTGGGGTTCCATTCCTCGGTACCACATACGCAGAAAATGGTAGGAGTGGCACTGGTGGCTCAAGTGGTCGAGTTCTAGCATTGAGCAAAAGAGCTCAGGGTCAGTGCCCACATCCTGAGTTCAAGCCTCAGGACTGGCAAAAGGAGAAGGAGAAGGAGAAGGAGAAGAGAAGGGGAAGGGGAAGCGGAAGCGGAAGCGGAAGGGGAAGGGGAAGAGGAAGAGGAAGAGGAAGAAGAAGAAGAAGAAGAAGAAGAAGAAGAAGAAGAAGAAGAAGAAGAAGAAGAAATAGAAGGAGGAGGACGAGAAGGAGCAGCAGCAGCAAGCCAGTCTGTCTCTGAAACACTTGTATGTGAATGAGTAAAATTCAGGCTGAAGAGCAGGAAACATAGGCATAGAAAGGGCACTAACTGGGCTGGGAGCGTGGTAGAATGCTTGCCTAGCAGGCAGGAAGCCCTGGGTTCGATTCCTCAGTGACACATACACAGAAAAAGCTCGAGGTGGTGCTGTGACTCAGGGGTAGAGCTCTAGCCTTGAGAAAACTCAAGAACAGTGCCCAGGCTCTAAGTAAAAAAAAAAAAAGAAAAAGAAAAAGAAAAAAAGAAAGAAAGAGTAGTAACTGTCCTTGAGTCAGGACACTGCAAAGTCAGGATTCTTTCATTTTTTTTGGGGGGGGGGGGAGGGACATGGGCCTTGAACCCTGGGTCTGGGCACTGTTCCTCAACTCTTCAGCTCAGGGCTATTGCTCCACCACTTGAGCCACAGCACCACTTCCATTTATCTGGTGGTTAATTGGAGATAAGAGGCTTGCAAATTTTCATTCCTGGACTAGCGTTGAACTGCACTCCTCAGATCTCAGCCTCCTGAGCAGCTAGGATTATAGGTGTGAGCCATCAGCATCTAGCAGAATTCTAACCCAGGGCCCTGACGTTCAGAGTCTGAGCGTGCTGCCCCTCCCCTCTCCCCCGTGTCCTCCAGTGCAGAAGCTCCCAGTACCCAGGCCCATGTACAGCGAGAGGCGCCATTAGCTGGGCGGAGCCCCAGAGACTGGCTCAGGTGCACCTCAGCCAGGAGGAGGGGAGCAGCCCCCACCAGGACCTATCAAGACCTATCAGGACCTCACCTCTCCCCAGAGTCCCCACAGTGCTCACAGCCAAGAGAGGCTGCTCTGCACAGTGCCCAGAGCCTCTGCTGAATCCACCTCCCTTAGTCCTGGGGCTGCTCCCAGCCAAGCCCTGGCCTCACCATCCTCAGCTTCCACACAGAGGCGGAGTCCCAGGTCCTTGTTATGGTTCAGCAACCAGCGGTCACTGGCTGCCGTGATGTCCAGCACCAGCCAGCCCTCGTCCCCAGCTCGGAGCGTCTGAAGATCCAAAAAGAACAAGTCAGACTCCCTGTGGACACGAAAGAACAATTAACCGAGTGTCGAGGTTGCCACCAAGCCTCCGTGTGTGTCTGCTTCTCCTGGGGGGCTACTCCTGGGACCTCTCCCTGCCCTGGTTTGGGCTAGGCCCTCTGGTGCCAGAGTTCACCAAAAACAGGCATACAAACCAGCTGCTATATCCTTGAACAATGAGGAAACTGAGGCTCAGTGACCCATCCCAGTCCCTGAGCCAGAATGGGAGGGTGAGGACATCTGGTTTAGTATTTTTCCCATTTTTCCATTCTGAGGCTGTTCTCTAAGGGGGCTCCCCTTTGTGGGACCACACCCCACCCCCCATGACAAGGTCTGGGCAAGACACCCTGTCAGGCAGGGCCTGACCATGAGACCCTGAGGCAGGACAGCTGCTCGGGCAGAGAGAAGGCACCTGTTGAAGTGCTCCTGGACCACCTCGAGCACGCTGATGTGGAGGGTCGTGTTGAGCAGGTGGGTGCTGGGCACCTTATAAATCCGGAACTCGGCAGCTGTGACTGTCTCCCCGGCAGGAATCTGGGTCAGGTCAAAGTGGAACTCCTTCCAGTGGGGCTCCTGGGGGCCCAGGCCACGGTCTCGCTCCACTGGAAGACAAATCGGGAGCCAGGCTGTCACTAGCTGCCCTCATGGCTTGGGCTCCAGTAGGGTTCCAGGCAGCCTGGTGGAGGCCAGCTTCCTCCTCTGCAAGCCGGCTTGCTTCAGGCTCTATTCGGGTATAGACAGCGCACCATGAAGACGTGTAGTGAGAACTCCATGAGTGCTCAACAGGCCCTGAACCCCCACTCCACTTGTGAGCCTCCTGGAGTCCTCTGTGGGCCCAGGACCCACAGATGAGATGGCTAAAGGGGAGATAGATACCAGAGCCAAGGCAGGAAAGGGCACAGTCATAGCAGGGGGATGTTGGGTGGATGCTCCATAATTAGCTGCATTTCAGGGGGACAGGGGACACCCCAGAGCCAGACCTTGTGCCTAGAGTGGGAGATGTGGAAAAGGGAGCTCAGCTCTGGCAGCTATGCTGTATAAAGAGACTGGATTTGCCTGTGTTCAGGGAGAGGGTAATCAGAGGTCAGCTCAGCAGAGCACGGCAGTGGGTAGAGGAGCTGAGGATGGGAGGGAGAACCATGCCACAGAGCTCAGAGTACCTGAGTTCCCTTTAGGGGTCAAGGAAAATGAGGAAGGAGCAAGGTGAGAAAGAACAAGAACACCTGGTAGGGATGACAAGCTCTTGGAGATGCCCTGAAAAGCCAGGGAAATCACAGGGTGGCAGGGGTGACATCTATACTGGCCTGAGGGCTGGGAAGGCATCTTGTTGGTGGAGGAAGCACAGGGGTGCTCTGGAAAGAGGGGAGCTGGTAAGCAAGGTGATTGGACCAGGAGCTGCCCACAGACCTATACTATGGGGTGCGTACATTTGGCTGCGCCTGCCTGCAGGGGAAGGAAATCCAGGGCTGGGGGTGAGGCTGTGCCTGTAGCCAGTGGGGAGCAGAGTGACCTGAGGGGCGCACATGGGTGTGAGCTGGGTCAAGAGACCAGGCTGGGACAGGCTCAGTAGTCTGGGCAAAGGCCAAGGTGGTGGAATACATTCCATGTTTGCGCAGCTGCACGGAAATGCCTGGGATGGTATATTTAGGGCAGTGTTACTTTAGCCTCCTGTCACTTTCAAACACCAACCATCTGTGTTTCCGGATGGCAGAGGTGGGAACCACCCAAACGCAACCCTGAGATTTTAATTATATGTGTGGGTGTCTTTTAGAAACCATCTCTGACTACTGGCCTTACTGACCATATGTCAGGTTTTAAAAAGCACCAGGCTATGCTGCCAGGCGGATGTGGGGAGCTCTTCCTGTCCTAGTGGTGGGGACGGGGTCCAGGGATGGACACATGCTGTGCTGGGAAGAACCGGGATCAGGCCTGCTAGGCAGCAGCAGGTGGGAGGCGCCATCCCTAGACCAGGTAGAAGAAAAAAAAATGGAGGAGCAATATTCTGTAGTAGCCCACAGTGCTGGGCATGAAGTATATGCCCACCTGTGATCCAGACTTCTTGGGAGGCAGTGTGACAGAGACCTGTTTTGGTTTCCCCTACCCCCCGGAGAGAGCATGGAGGCCAAGTTCTGCCATGAAAATCTACCCCTGACAATTTCACTGTGTTCAGCAACCTCATATGACTATGTTAGAGTCCTGATTAGCAGGTCCTGACTGCTGGCTGCCACAGTGTGTAGGAGAGACTGAAAACGGCTCTCTCTGCTTGACCTTGTCCCTATTTCTTCCAAAGTATCATGTGTGTCTCCCTCAGGGTTCAATAAGGAGCTCCATGTCAGATCTGGTAACTGAAAGAACAATACATACACCCCTAGCTCTGTGGCCACCCTCTCTCAGTGACTGGTGTCTCTACAAGCTGTCTTAAACACTCTTGTTCTTCTAAATGTTGCAATGTTGTAATTTCTAAAAATGAAACAACAATAAATCTTGTCTAATTGAACCACTTCTAAATACCTTCTTCTGATCTTCCTCTAGTTCTTTTTCTTATTCTCTGGCAGTATTGCAGTTTGAACTCAAGGCTCTGTCTTTGGCTTTCTGCCACTTGAACCAGGTCTCTAGCCTTTTTGCTAGAGACCTGTATTTGTATTTCCAGCTAGGAAATACTTATTTGCCCATGGTTAGCCTTAAACGATGATTCTTCTACTTATGCCTCCAGAATAGCTGGGACTATAGGTGTGCCACACATTCAGCTTTTTAATTCAGATGGGATCTTTCTGGTTTTGTCCAGGCTGGTCTTGAACTGAGATCCTTCTGATTGTTCCATTCTGAGAAGCTGGGGTTATGGACATGCACATCTCCCAGTCTTCTCATTTCCAAATATGTCATGGGTTAATTAATGAAATCAACCAAATGCTCAGGAACTCTAGCCTCAGAAGCTGCCTTCCATGGATGTTGCAGGCAATACTAGATAGTGCGAGACTTTTAGGAAAACGATGACTTTTCATCCAAACTGGGTCAGAGTTTCTGGGCAGGAGGTAGCACTGATGCATTACTGATACTGGATAATGCCTGCCTGCCTGCCTGCCTACCTGCTTGCTTGCTTTCCTTTCTTTCCTTCCTTTCTTCCTTCTCTTCCTCCTTTCCTTCCTTCCTTTTTTCCTTCCTTCCTTTCTTTCCTTCCTCATCCCTCCTCTCTGTCCCTTCCTCCCTACCTCCCTTCCCCCTCCCTTTCTGGTCCTAAGGCTTGAATTCAAGGTCTGGACACTACTCCTAAGCTTCTCTACTCAAGGCTAGTGCTCCATCACTTGAATCACAGTGCCACTTCCAGTTTCCTGGTGGTTAATTGGAGATAAGGATTGCATGGACTTTGCTGCCTGGTGGCTTTGAACCATGATCCTCAGATCTCAGCCTCCTGAATATCTAGGGTTACAGGTATAAACTACTGGCACCTGCCAGTGTCCCCTTTATTTGCAGAACTGTGAGTGGCTGCAGCTTTGTACTTGGTGTTGTAGAAGGGCATTTGTTGGGGGACATGATTTCCCCCTGCAGTGGTTTTTGGTTAAGCTGTCTCTGTTTTAATCACAAGTACAGTACTTAGAGGTCAGGCCTGGCCAGAAGCTGGTTTTCTCTGTTTTCACCCTTCCACCCTCTAGGTGCTTCCCCTGTGTGGCCTCAGTATATCTGTCTGTGAAGTGGGGATTCTGGTATCCTTTCTACATAATTCTACAGAATGGCAGAGATTGTGAGGCAGGTTGTAAGGATGGTTATTCCTTAGGAGGAAAAGTGTTGACCTCTAATTTCCTAACATAATGGATATAAATGATGGGTTCCAAACAGTCACATTAGTAGCCCATGTCTGAAACTCAAAAACCATGCAGGGAAGGCAGGAAGGATGGAAGAGAGACCTTCAGTTTCCTTCTTTTTTTCTTGAGGTGGGGGGAAGTTCTGGGGCTTTAACTCAGGTCCAGGGCACTGTCTATGAGCTTACTTTACTCAAGGCTAGCGCTTTGCTAAGTAAGCCACAGCTCCACTTACAGCATTTTTTTGGTAGTTTCATGAAGATAAGTTTCATAGATTTTCCTTCCTGGACTGGCTTTGCACTATGATCCTCAGAGCTCAGCTTCCTGAGTAGCTAGGATTACCAGTACCTGGCAAGTTTCATTTTTCTTTTTTGGCCAGTCCTGGGATTTGAACTCAGAGCCTGAGCGCTGTCTTTGGTTTTTCTCAAGCCTAGCACTCTACCACTTGAACCACAGCACCACTTCCAGCTTTTTCTGTGTATGTGGTACCAGTGGTAGCAAGCACTCCCACCAGGCCAAACTCCCAGCCAAGTTTCATTTTTCTAAGCAGAGTTTTGGAATGAGAAAATATATCATGAAAATATATTATTTCAACTGAAAGGCACTTGAATGACTTTAGGATGCCTCTTTGTCACCTTCTTGACCTTAGTCACAGCACAGCCTTTTGGCTCAGTGTCCCCATCTGCAAAAGGATCATTAAGCATACAGCCAAAAGAATACTGTACACTTGGATATGGTCCAGCACATGGAGAGTGTTGCTTTTTTGGTGTATGCTCAGTCCCTACCTTTCTATAATTAAGGTCTGGACTCTTCCAAAGACTCCAACAGCATCTCCTCAGCAGTGTTGTGGCTGAACAGAACACACCAAATATGATTGCCCTTTTGTTGTTGTTGTTGTTGGTCATAGGGCCTGAACTCAGGGCCTGGGTACTATCCCTGAGCTTGTTTGCTCAAGGTTAGCATTTTACTACTTTGAACCAGAGCATCACTTCCAGTTTTCTGGTGGTTCATTGGAGATAAGATTCTCATGGATTTTCCTGCCTCAGCTGTCACCTGAGTAGTTAGGATTACAAGGCAGTTTGGTCAGGCAGCTACGTAGAGGCCTTTGTGCAGGGACATAGACCCAGCAGTGGATACAGTGCTACCTACCGAAAGCAAGTGTTAACATTCTGAATTGCCGTACTATGGCTTTGAGAAAAACAGACAATCATGAATCACTCATAGCATCCTTCTCCAGCATCTGATAGGACCATTCTTGTGTCCATGCTTCCAGAAAAGACCCACTGTGGGCAGGAAGCAGTCGTGGCACTGTCTTCATTCTGTCTGATCAACTCCAGGGCCTGGGCCTGTCACTCACAGGATGGACCTTCAGATGTCAAATTCTGTCCATTAGCCCAACACCAACAAAGCATTGGCTATCTCTGTTCCCTAGACAAAATCAGACTCACCTAGATGACCTAAATCTGTCTTGTTTCTCACCAAAAGAAAGACTATGAAAGCTATGCTTCCCCTTCTCCTCCTTCTAAGAGTAGCTGATGGGATTTCTCAGAGTGGCAGATTAGATCTTCTGAGCTGTTTGACCTGTCCTGCCTCCCCTCAAACCCTGCCCAGTTTCCTCTAGGGCCTTGAAAGGAGCCTAAGCTTAGGTCTGTGTCCCAAGCCATTTTTGAGCTGACCCAGCCTTGAATCTGTCTGAGTGCCCTCTTGTGCTCTCTGTCTGCAGCCACCTTACCCCCAGAGACCCCTTTTTGAGGCTATGCTGAGGTTCTTATAATATCCTCTATGTAGTTTTTTTCTCATTTCTCTTAATTTTTTGTACATTGTGGCTTGATGTAAGTTTTATATCAATATGTGGATAGTGATGTAAGACTTTGAGCCAGAGCTCCACTTCTAGTTTTCTGAAGATTAACTGGAGATAAGAGTCTCACAGGCTTTGCCCCTCCCCCCCCACCTCAGTCGTGGGTCTTGAACTCTGGGCCTGGGCACTGTTCCTGAGCTCTTCAGCTCAAGGCTACCACCCTACCCACTGAGCCATAGCGCCACTTCCAGCTTCCTAGTGACTAATTGGAGATAAGACTCATGGTCTTTAGTGCCCAGGCTGGCTTTGAACCTCGATCCTCAGATCTCAGACTCCTGAGTAGCTAGGATTACAGGTGTAAGCCACCGCACCTGGCTTCTCACAGACTTTCTTGCCCAGACTAGCTTTGAACTGCAATCCTTAGATCTCAGCCTCCAGAGTACCTAGGATTAGCAGTATGAGCCAACAGCACAGGCTAGGAGGTTGGTCTGGCCCTCTACCCTGGACAGAGCAACATCTCCTGAGCCCTCCACTGGGACTCTGAGTCACGGGTCCTGCGTAGAGGAAGGCATCTTCTGCTGGTACTTGAGGACCCCTGTTGAAAGGTACCCACCATTCCAATATTACTGCCCCCACTGAAGTCCAGGACCACTCATTTCACATTGGCTTCACGTTCACATTTTAGGACCCAAACTCTCATGTGACCTGCGCAATCACTTCCAAAGCATCTGGGCCTCAGTTTCCCCAGCTCTGCAGTATTGCCCTGCAGCTTTCTCAGTTTTGACCCAAGAAGGTACCCACACTCTGCCTACTGATGGGGTTCCTGCACAGGTAAGCATGGGGTAGGGAGATTCAACAAGCCCGCCTCCTCACAGAAGCCCCTCTGTAGACAAGAGATGTGTCACCATGACTGTGTCTTTCTGGAAAATTCCCACAGTTCAATTCTTTCCCACTTTACAACAGAGGGAATCACATCCTTCTTGCTCACATCCCTTGGGACTATTTTTGGCCCTGGCAGGTTTGATGTGGTGGCCTGGGTGGGTGTTCCCTTTTAATTTGGAGTCTGAAGCCATCTAAGGCCTGGACCAGTAATTATGTGTGCAGAGTCACTTAGGAAAAGGGCTCTTGAGGAAAGTCAGTAATGAGCCTGGCTGGAAATACCTCACAGTGCACCTGGGCCTCCCACCCACAGTATGGGTGTCTGTGGGAGAAAGGCCTTTGGGATGCTTGTGGCCCAGGCGCCTGGCTCTTCCTCCAGCTAGAAGGGACGCCGGAGACCAGAGCCTTGTTTTAGGTGGAACTGGGGCCCCTTGGCCTTTGTTAGTGGCAGGAGCAGCCAGACAGGCTCAGCCTGTCCCCTCCCAGGTCCCTGGGGAGTCTGTCCCACCCACAGCAATATAAAAACATTTTTGGCTTCCAATAGAGATGCTGTGATGTGATGTGGGGCTGCTCCCAGACCAGGAGTGATGCCCCAGGCCAAGGGGCTCTGAGGCTCGATGCAGAACCTCTATCTTAGGACAGGCAATCCCCTTCCACCTGCAGATAAGGACAGGTACTATCCCCTGTGTCCCTGAGCCAGCTGCTAAGAGCATCCCATCCACTAGACATGTTCTGTCTAAAGAGTGTGTCAAAGGCCAGCTAAGCTAGGGACAGAGAGAGAGCAACCTCCTAGCCTGTGTTATTGGTTCATACCTATAATCCTAGGTTCTCAGGAGGCTGAGATCTAAGGACTGCAGTTCAAAGCTAGTCTGGGCAAGAAAATCTGTGAGAAGCTGAGTGCAGTGGCTCATACTTGTAATCCTAGCTACTCAGGAGACTGAGATCTGAGGATTGAGGTTCAAAGCCAGCCCGGGCACTAAAGACCATGAGACTCTTATCTCTAATTAGCCACTAGAAAACTGGAAGTAGCGTTGTAGCTCAAGGGATAGGGTGGTATTCTTGAGTTGAAGAGCTCAGGGGCAGCACCCAGACCTAGAGTTCAAGACCCATGACTGACCAAAAAAAAGGCCTGTGAGACTTTTATCTCCAATTAGCCATCAGAAAACTGGAAGTGAAGGGCTCAGGAGATGCTGCACCCACCGTGGGCACCCCAAAGATGGGGGTACTTCTGCCCCATCTGACAGGGCCCAGCTTCTGGAGGAACCTTGACTCTGGAGACCTTGGGCCTCCTATGGTAACTGTTCATCACCTTTTCTTTTTTTTTGCCAGTCCCGAGGCTTGAACTCAGGGCCTGGGCACTGTCCCTGAGCTTCTTTAGTTCAAGGCTAGCACTCTACCATTTGAGCCACAACACTACTTCCAGCTTTTTCTGTTTAGGTGGTGCTGGGAATCAAACCCAGGGCTTCGTACATGCTGGGCAAGCACATTAGCACCAGGCCACATCACCAGCCCATGTCCACCGCCTTTGCATCTGCCACGAGCTCCTGCAGGCAGAAGTGGAACATATGGAACACATGGCGGGGTGCCATGAGGAGTCATATTTGGCCCCTACTTTTAGGCGGTTTGGTTTTCCAAGGGCCAGGAGAAAGAGGGGCTATGCTGCCACTAAATTAGATAGGCAGAGTGAGCCTGGGATCCTCAGTGATGTAATTGTCAAGGAATCTGCCCATGTGGATACAGGGACCCATCAGATTATAGAAACTTTAATCCAACTATTTTGCTTGTTTATTTTTATCAGGACTAGGGTTTGAACTCATGATTTTCACTTGCTAGGCCGGTGCTCTACTACCTAATCCATGCTCCACCTCCTTTGAAAGAGGGTGAAGTTATAACAAGCAAAAATAAAGGTAAGAGGCTGCAGTCTGGCTATGTCCACCAACAATATGCAAGACCCATGAAGGCCCAACAAAGTGCTCAGGTACAAGCCCCAGCCGAGCGAGAATAACCTGGCCGTGGACTACATGAACCTGCTGCATGATCTTCAGCATGCACAGCTTCATGCTTTAAGCTGAAATGGTGTGCTTGGGTCGCTGTCCACTGCTCCTTCATCAGCTTTGTTAATTCCAGGAGCTTGGAGGACAATGAGCAGATGATGAGTAGCTTTTTGCTATCTCTGCTGTGGTGATGTCCTATCTGCAGAACCCTCAGCCCATGATGCCATCCTGGTGATGTCAGCCCCAAGGGGTCACATTGTGGACTCTCTTTATTCAACTTCCTGGCAGAGCCTATGGCTGCCTCCACCTCTTTCCATCAGCTGCTGTCTTACATAGGCTCAGGGCCCCCAGCTGGATGGAGGGAACCTGACTTCTTCCCTAGGGTCCCACTTCTGTTCCATTGTAGAGGGGAAAGCTTTAGGCTTACCCTTGCCTACTCAACTTGCTGTGGAGGAAACACTTCATATTTCAGAATGCATTTGTTTTCTTGTGTAAAGTGGTTGATCATAAAATTTTTCGCTCCAGCCCCCCCAAAAAAGTAAAGGTGAGCCAGAGCCTGGGGGGCCATGCCTATAATCCTAGGTACTCAGGAGGCTGAGATCAAAGGATTGCAATTCAAAGCCAGTCTGGGCAGCAAAGTTTATGAGACTCATCTCCAATTAACCACCAGAAAACTGGAAGTAGAGCTCTGGCTCATAATAGTAGAGCACTAGTCTTGAGCAAAAGAGCTCAGGGACAGCCTCCAGGCCCTAAATTCAAGCCCCATTAATCACTTCCACTAACACCAACAACAAAAAAAAAAATGAATAAGGTGAGGCTCTTCTGGGCAGAGGATACAAAATGAGCAAAAGAACTGGGTGCTGTGCTTTTAAAACAATATCATCAGTGCGCAGCACACATTCATATTTGGTGCAGCTCAGTGGCGGGGAGCCCAGGGACAGGACCAGTTCAGGTCAGGGAGCACGGGGAGCCCTGGGACAGGACCAGTTCAGGTCAGGGAGCAAGGGGGGGGGGCCAGGGATAGGACCAGTTCAGGTCAGGGAGCATGGGGAGCCCAGGGACAGGATCAGCTCAGCTCAGGGAGCGACAGGACCTTCTGCTCCACACAGTAACAGCCCCATTACTGCACCCTGATTGGGCAGGCCTGGCAGTCATTAGTCTAGAATGGGTGGACAAACAGGCCAGGCAGGGTAGTGGTTCTGACCATAGCCTTGGCTTACACCACAGGCTCTGCACACCATGCCAGGCTTCCTAGGTCACCTGCTTCTCGTGGGCATAAGTCCTGGCATGAGTCTGGGGTGGGCCTGTGGCTCTGGGCTCTCCAGGCTGCCATCAGCAGCTTCCCAGAGGCCAGATGAGGCCCACAGGATGTGGATGTGTGCAGCTGAAGGTCACAGGTGTGGGAAGCAGGTATAGTGATGACCATAGGCCCCATGCTGGTTCTGGGGCCCTGACCTTCAGGACTGGTACATGTCTGAATCCCCACAAACAACCTGGGTAACTACCAATTAAAACTACTCTGACCAGGGGGGTTGTACCAGTGCAAAGCATCCATCAGAATAAAGAGGGCCCTTCTGAAGGTGCCGCCCACAGCTGCTGCCACCCAACAAAGGCCTGCTTATTAATCCCACAGCGTCTGAGGCCCAGATCCTAGGGGAACACGCAGAGCCGGTGTGGGTAGAAGTGGGATTTGGAATCCACAGCCCTGGATGTCACCCTGGATGCACTGTGAGGCCTGGGCTGACCATTTCCCACCTGAACCCTTAAAATGCAGCCAGCAAAACAGTTTCACACACTGTTGCCAGGACTAGGTGAGGAGTGGAGGGCATGGAAGTTGTTCTCACAAGTGGTGTACAAGCACTTTTGCTTTTGGTTGGTTTCTAGAAACCATTTCTAGGTTCCTCTGTGCTCAAAGCACATGGGAGGTCATGGGACAAGTCTCCACGAAGACCCAGCCATCCTGGGAAGGCCCAGTCAGCTTGTCCTGAGGATGGAACTCCAGTCCCACATTTGGCCTCCTCTATTCTAGGTACCCACCCTATCCTCTAAGGAGGACAGCATCCAGATCCCTCTGGCTGAACCTGGGCTCTAGTGCTGGTTAGCTGATGTCTCTGGCTGGGAGCTCCTTATCCTCAACCCACTACCAGCTCTGAGCTGGGACAGCAAAGGCTTAGCTGTCCCCTCTTCCTGCCCCATAGAAACAAAGGGCAAGGACTCACAAGCCCTGCTGCTGCCAGGTCCCTCGTGTTCCTCTGCCTACAGCCCATAGGAAAGCCTGGCCTGCCAACAGAAATGACACCTCTTTGAGCTCTGGGAGTAGAGACAGATAACCTGGGCTTTCCTGCCTGTCGAGGCCTCCCTGTGCTCACCTGGGACCCTCACCTGAGACCTGGGGAGAGATGGCTGTTCCCAGGGGTGCTGGAAGGATAAGAACCTTGCTATGGGCAGAAGGACTCATGGCCATGACCAGAGGTCCTCCTTCTCCCTCCTCTCAGCCCCACTGCCTAGTCCCCAGACCCAGCCTGCTGTCCAGCCCAACCAGACCCCTGCCTGTCACTAGCCACAGACAGAAATCATTCATGGCTGTAGATGACAGTGTTGAGAAAATAGCACTGGGACCTCGGGAGTAATTGGATACTTCGTTTCTAGAAGCTTCCTCAGAAAAGAACCAAGCTTTGTCTTGGAGAAAGAACAGTCTGCCCTTTGGGTAACTCATAGGCCCGGTCCTCACTCTATGGCAGGCTGGCTAGCAGTGCCCAGATACGAGGATTGCTGCCGACAGAAGCCCACAGTGCCCGCTCCAGGGAGCTGAGCTGTCCGTATGTCTTTCCCCAGCTCTCCTTGACAGCGCCCCCCCACCACCCAAGGCTTCCTGCTGCTGTGGACTCGGCATGTGGGGCAGCTCTGGTCACTCTGGTGACGTGACCACAGGTTTCCACGCTGACCTTTGTCCCTCTCCGCAGGCCTGCCCTTATCACGGTGTTTGCTCACCGTTCTCCTCAGGACCCACGGTCTTCCTGGAGCCGCCCAGGTGGCCTGGAGCTCACCAGACTTCCTCCTGGTGTGACCGGGGTCCGCGGACGCAGCCCCTTGGAAACTGGACTTGGGTTCCTAGGGCCCCAAAGCTCAGGGAGCCCTGCGGCCGTCCTTACTCGTCCACCGCGGGCCCCACGCCCCCGTGGTGGTGTCCGCTGCACTCCGACTCCCTGTCCTGGCCGGGGCTGGCACTACCCAAGGACGTGCACAGTGGCCGGCTGCCGGGGTTCCGCGCCCAGACGCCGAGGGCGCTCGCCCTCCCCAGGGCCCGGGCGCCACCCCGGGCCGCACTCACCCATGTTGACGAAGCTCATGACCAGGTCGGCGCGGCCCAGGCGCCGCTCCGGGGTCCTGGCGTCGTCCTCGTGGTCGTCGTCGCCGGCCATGGCGTGGTAGAGGTCCAGCATGAAGAGCGGCGCGGACGCGGGCAGCCGCGCGGCGGCGGGGGGCGCGCGGGGCCGGGGCCGCCCGGGCAGCCCGAGCACCGCCAGGATTTCCCGCTGCATGTCCCGGCGCTCGCGCGCCCCCAGGGGACGCTGGGGACAGCTGTGCGGGGGTCGCGGGCCGGGACCGCTGCCCAGCGCGCACAGAGCCAGGCCCAGGAGCCACAGGGGCCCCGGGCGCGCGGCCATGGCGGGCCGGCCGACGGCTCAGCGGCCTCGCATCGGCTCGGCAGCCGGGCCAGAACCCAGGGCCGAGGGACGCCCCGACGGCGAGTGGCTGCTCGACTCCGCGGCCCACGGGACGGGACGGGTGCGGCCTCCGTAGCCTCAGCGGGGTCCTCACGGGGTCCCCACAGCGCCCCGCGCCCCGCACCTGTGAGGGCTCCGCCACGGGCGGTCGACACCCTGAGAAGCAGGGGCCGCTTGAGGGTTTGGGGGCTACCGGCCAATCGGTCTGTGGCCGCGGGCTCTGCCAGTCCTAAGGAGGCCGCGCAGCTGGCAGGGGCAGCGGCCGGGCTCTGAGGGGCTGCCGCGGCGCCGACCCGCGAGTGGCCTGTGGGTGCCTCGTCGGAGCCGTCCGGGCGGGCGGCCGGCGGCCCCGCCGCGCTTGGCCCCGCCCCTTTCCCGCGGACCAATGGTAGGTCGGGGGCGTGGCCAACGGGCGGTGCGGCTCCCGCCTGGTCCCCGACCCCGGCTGGCTGGTCCGGTAGCTGTAGCTGCAGCCCGGGCAGAGCAGAGTCTGGGTGGGGGCGAGTGGAGGCCCGGATGGAGCAGGGGTCGTCAGGGTTGGCCCGGGTCTCCCACCGGTCCACCGTGAGGCGGCGCGGGGCTGGGTTCCGAGACGGCCCCGGCCGTCCCAGGAAACGGGGAGCCCGTGCCCTGGGGGAGGAGCCCTTGGACGGCGGGGACCTGAGTCCTGGTCCCGCAGCCCGGACCCGCAGCCTCGCCCGGCCCCGGGCGACTCCAGGGCCCCCACGTTATCCAGTTGTCTGTCTGGCGGTACCCGTCGTGCCCCGAGGGCGGGCTCGTTCCTCCGCCCGCAGCAGCCGGGTCTTCGCCGTCCTTTCGGACGTCCTGTGTCGGATACCTCCTGCCCGGAGAGCGCGCTCCGCCCAGCCTTCGGCCGCCGTGTCCTCAGTGCCCTAGCTGGTCCCCGACCCTGCAGCCTGCATCCTGCCTCCAGCGGGGTCAGTTAACTCCAGAGCCTCTGGAGACACCCGGGCGCCACTTGGAGCAGGTTCCCATTGTGGCTCCCGGTGGCTTGAGGACGGGTCTTCCCAGAAACACCCAACTGACGCGGCCCCTGTGCACACTTGCTCTGCCCTAGCGGCTCAAGGCTTAGGTGGAAGTGGCTGCTAGACTGAGCCCCGAGCCATGGACAGGTTACAAGAAGTACACCAACGTTTACCAGTTGCCAGTTCTGAAATGCGCACCCATCTCTTCAATCCTCGCCACCACTTTTATGGGGTCTTTGCTCATGCTAATTTTTTTGGGGGGTGGGGGTCGGTCGTGAGTCTTGAACTCTGGACCTGGGCGCTGTCCCTGAGCTCTTCAGATGTGAGCCACTGCGCCCAGCTTGGCAGTATATTTAAGTATTTGAGCTGTATTTCATCCCATTGTTTTTCATTCTAATCATATTGTTTATATTAGTATTTTCCAATCATATTCATTTAGTATTTTCATATCATATTCATTATTCAAGCATTTTCACATCATACTCATTATGTTACTCTCGTCATTTTCATTATGGTAATATTTTCATATCATTATCCCCTGTTCTACCTTCACATCTTTATGCTCATATACAAGGTAAGAGTGTCACGGTCTTTAGTGCCTGGCCCGAAGGCACTGTTCTTTTCAACAGGTGAGAAAATGAAGGAACACAGAGGTTGAGTGAAAGGGCAGAGACAGAGGGAAGGAAGGAGAGAAGAAAAAGACTAGGTACTGGGGCTTGAATTCAGTGCCTTGTCATCATTGTCATGTCCTCTTCCCCCTTCTCCTCCCCTTCCCCTTCTCTTCCTCCCTTCTCCTCTTTCTTCTTCCTCATTCCTCCTCCTCCTTCTTTCTGTCTGATAGCACTATGCTGCTTAAGCCACAACTCCACTTCCAGCATTTTTGATGGTTAATTCTTTGAACCCCTATTAGTCAGATCTCAGTCTCCTGAGTAATTTTTATTATAAGCATGAACAAAGGGACTTTTCTCAAATTGTCTTACAGTGGAGTGGGGCTGGGCATCTGCAGGTCAGCTAGTAAGTGGAGCCATGAGAGCTGAGGGGCAAATGGGCAATGCTGAGAGGGGCTGTCAAAACCTAGCTAGGACCTTGGACATCTAACATTTGTAGTATCTCTCCTCTGGATTCAAAATTAGCTGCACCTCATAGGGATTTGATGCCCACCAAAGTTTAAATATCTCAAATTTTATGATTTTTTGACAGTCCTGGTGCTTGAACTCAGGTCCTGGGCACTGTCCTTGGACTCTTTTTGATCAAGGCTAGTGTTCTGCCACTTGAGCCACAGTGTCACTCACTTCCGGCTTATGTGTGTATGTGGTACCGAGGAATGTAATCCATGGCTTTGTGTATGTGAGATGGTAGAGGTCCAGAGAAAGCTGGCTGGGAGGCTGGATCCATAGGGCTTTGTGACGAACAGGGTTACTAAGGGGTTGTCCATGTCCTCTTGGTCAGGGGCTCAGATACTCTTGTCCACATCCCCTTCATTGTCTTGCCTGTGCCCTGGGTGCTCTGGTTGTTTTGGGCTATGTTACAATCTCTGTTAGACTACAAGCAACCCAGTGTGATTTTTTTTTTTTTTTTGCCAGTCTTGGGCTTGAGCTCAGGGCCTGAGCATTGTCCTTGGGCTCTCTCAAGGCTAGAGCTCTACTACTTGAGCCACAGCACCACTTCTTTTTTTTTTTTCTATTTGTGTGTTACCGAGGAATCAAAACCAGGTCTTTGTGATTGCACTCTACCACTGGGCCAAACTCCCGGCCCCTGAACCCAGTGTGATTCTTATGACAACCCAGGGCTGGGACAGATCAGCCCACTTTAGGATGAGTGGAGACAGCTCTTTTTAGCAGTTTCACATTTCTGCAAACCTAACCTAAATGGTGGGTTTTAGCCTCCCCAAAACCTCAGACCTCAATTCAATTCAGCAACTACCACAGTGGTTAGTTACTCTGTGTTGGTCTGTAAGCCAGAGATGAAGCAGACAAGACTCCTGCCCTGAGTTGTTTCCACAGGAGTTGCTGTGGTGGAAGTTGGCTATTTCCAAAGGCAGAATAAAAACTGTCCCCAGAATTGCTGATAAAGTGCCTGGAAGCACAGAGGAACTGGGAAGTGCGTTGTATCCATGTGAGTGGAACCTAGACAGCAGTATGGGAGGGAACTGGAGTGGGGGCAGTTTCATGAGCTACTGTCAAAACATAATATTCCCATTGAATATGACAAATTATACAGGATTCTACAGTGAGACCACAAATAAGTCTTATGAGAGAATCACAAAGGTACAGTACCCAGGTGCCTCTTCAGATATATATCAAATAATAAACATACTGAAATTCCAAAAATATGACAACATTTGAAATTTTTTTTCTTTTTTGGCTGATTTTTTTTTTATTGTTGTTGTGCCAGTACTAGGATTTGAGTTCAAGGCTAGGGTGCTGTCCTTGAGCTTTCTCAAGGCTAGTGCTCTACCACTTGAACCACAGCACTACTTCTGGCTTTTTCTGTGTATGTGGTAGAGACAAGCACTCTACCACTAGGCCATACTCCTGGCCTGCATCTATATGCTTTACCTTATATACTGTGTATTCATGTGCACATGTGGTGGAAGGGCACAGAATCCAAGGGAAAAGGGTGAAAAATGCAGCAGACTGAACTCTGATGAAAGTGAACTATGCAACTCGTGGGTAGAGATGGGAGGGAGAGAATGCGGGAATAGATCACACTGTAGGAAAGGAAATGTATTACCTAGGGTATGTAAATATAACCCTGCTGTATATCACCTCTAAAATAACAATGACATTCAAGATAGATGTATATGCTAATCACCCTGATTTGTTCATTAGCCAGACTACACATTATCTAATCAATACATTGATCCCATCCCAAAATATGTCCAATTACTTGGCTAGTTGAAAACGAAATGAAACTTTAAAAATGTAAAACAAAACATGGTGTTCCCCTGCCACTTGGTGACCTTGGCAACTTAACCTTCCACTTTGCCACAGTCCCCATGGCCTGTAGAGCAAGCACTCAGGAAATGTTAGCTATTGTAATTGCATCATTCAAGACACCAAATTTATGTATCACTTTAATCGCAACCCTTTGTTTCTTATATGGAAACAATGATTACACAGAGGTGTTTGGTGAATGGAAATAAATTTACTATGGTGCTACTACCACCTGAGCTTTACTGAAAAAAAAAAAAAATCAGGGAACCCGAATCCCTTGGTAACGAAAACCAGTGACTAATGCCAGTCTCTGGAAAGATGGAAGTTGTGTTTCTGTTGCCAGGCCTATACGCAGAAACCAGTTAGGGCAAAAATACTGTTCTATACAAACATCTGGCAGTTTGAGGTGATCCAGTTGCCTGGAGAACAGTAAGCACTCCTTAAGAATCCATAACTGCACATTGCTTTAATCTGGACATTTGACTGGCCCCAAGCTGCTTTGACAAACACACACTGCTATGTAGTTCAGTTTCCTGATTCAGATGCTATGGGTTTGGGGTCCTTTGTCCACATTCTCTGGCCTTTATACTGTTAATTATTCTGATCATTATAAAGCCAACAAAAGGCTTTATAGAGACAGTCTAAGTGCTAGGTATGAACAGGGACTCAAGGTCCACTTTTGCTATTTATGCATTCTGTGGTATCATAGAAATCATTCTCCATGGTAAAACAGGAGCTAGATTCAATTGATTCCCAGTATTGAGTCCCATGATGGCCAGGCGTATTTTCTTTTAGTATCCTGATTATGGTGATCAGCAAAAAGATCTCAGGGCAAGACACTAGTTAGTTACTATTTAATATCAGGAACCACAAGTGAGCTGGTGTAGTGACTAGCCACCCTCCATCAGACCCAGGGCCTTTTGTGTGCTAGGTAAGGGCCCCAAAACTGAACTACATTCTTTGTTCGCTAAAATAGCGAACAAAGTTGAAGGCTGGCCTTCAACTCTTGATCCTCTGGCTTCAGCCTCCAGAGGGAAGACTACAGATGTGTACTGATCTTTATTCTTTAGACTTGCATAACTAGTGACTAAGCAATTAGGGTCTGATGTGTCATTTGTTCACCAGCCTCTACTTGTGAAAAGGTATAGCCTACATCATCCACTCCCACCGCATCATTTCCCCCAAATCAGCTTCCCAAAAGACTGTTCTTGAGGGTGAGAATCCTTGTCATCTAATCTGCTGGCTTATTTTTTTTTTTTTGCCAGTCCTGGGCTTGAGCTCAGGGCTTGAGCACTGTTCTTGGACTTTCTCAAGGTTAGAGCTCTACCACTTGAGCCTCAGCACCACTTCCAGCTTTTTTGTATGTATGTGGTACCAAGGAATCGAACCCGGGTTTTCGTGCATGCTAGGCAAGCACTTTAACCACTAGGCCAAACTCCTGGCCAAAAGTTTTTGTTTTGTTTTTTTTGCCAGTTCTGGGCTTGAGCTCAGGGCCTGAGCACTGTCCTTGGACTTTCTCAAGGCTAGAGCTCTACCACTTGAGCCTCAGCACCACTTCCGGCTTTTTTCTATGTATGTGGTACCGAGGAATTGAACCCGGGTCTTCGTGCATGCTATGCAAGCACTTTAACCACTAGGCCAAACTCCTGGCTCTGCTGGCTTATTAAAATCAGCTTTTCTCACTGCCTGCCTCTTAACTAGTTTCCATACTGTAGCAAGAACTGCTTTATATGAAGCTAACAAATTTTGCTTGTTTATGAAATCCTATCATTTAAACAGATTTTAGCATACTGTGTGACCCCATTACCTCAAATCCCAGGTATCCTTTCTAATATACGTAATACCTCCCTCTATATCTGTAGTATGTGTTTAGTCAGGAAAGTGTGATGCCCCATATATTTGTGCTAAGAGTATCTTCGCCTTAAGCAAAATTACCAATAAGTGAAAAAAAACTATTGAGCTAAATAATTTACCCACCGAGATAGTGTGATTTGAATATTATATTTAAGCACCTACAACATTTAAATAAAGTAGTGGCGGAGAAGAAAATTAAGAAGTACAAAACATTAGTTACTGCAAGCAATTTTAATACAAAAGTGTGTCTTGTTTTTAAACAGTTCATTGGTAGAGCTTCAGTTTTCTGCCTCAATTAAAACCAATTGAGATAATTACACAGCAACATGGTCGGAGCTGAAGAGGAAGAGCAGCTAACAAACAGGAGCCCCAGACAGCCCCTCGTTGTGGTCACTTGGTCAGTTGACTTTATTACACACAGAAAAAGACAGGAGCAAACGGGACAGGTGGACATGTGCTGGTGAACTCCGCTAAAGGACGAGCAAGTGTCTGTCTTAGATCGACATTTTCAGAATAGGCTCATGGAATTCATTCCTCAGTTTGTGGGAAGTTGATCGACCATTTCAATAAATAGCGAAAAAATGTAGATAAAACAAATCTGTGATTCACAATGCCACCAAAAAAGTCTCGTTTGCCAAGGATCTGGGTCCTAGGGTGCATAAAAGTTACTGGTGGCTAGGCTGGATTGTTACAAATCAGTTTAAAATCCCAATGTTCTGACATTTTTGAAGTTACATTTAACCCTGAATTCTAGCAGCTATGTGTCCTTTAAACACCTAGAACTTAGACAATATCCCAAGACAGTATTGCAATGAACTCTTTTTTTTTTTTTTGCTGTATTGTGTGCAAACACTACCTAGATGAGGTTCTGTCTCTGACTAAAATCACACATTAAAACAATGGAAATGCAATTATAAGTGCCCTCCCCTCAGTTCTTGTTAATTGAGGTGTCTGTGATTTACAAAAAAAAAAAAAAAAAAAAAAGAGTTCCTTAAACACTGCAGGATTCTTATTATTTTTAAATATAATTTATCTTGCTAAGACAGCAAGTCAAGTTTATAAAGAAGATGCATTTAGGAATAATCCTAAAAGATAAAGCAGGTTTATAACCCTGCACCACACAGAAACCCTAGAGGCTTTTCTTTTTTTTGTTTTTTAATACACATTGTATTTTGACCTTTTCACTGTTTCCCTCCAATATTTCATTTCTGGGCCCCAATCATTACTGGGTTACCAGGAGGCAAATTTTATCTACATAAATATTCACATGGAAATAGTAACTTACAAAAAGGAAAAAAAAATAAGGCAGCTTCATAACACAATTATTCTTTTACACTTTTAACAATATAACTTTTCCCGTTCGGAATAAATATACACCCTATGTATGGAGCAGGATTGGAAGTGGATAGTGGTGTGGCGTGCTTGTACAGTGTTATCGCTTGGGACCTGGAGTCCTGGGGGAGGCAGCAGTGGTCTTCTTAGACATGGTTGGGATTTTAGAAGGCTTGGTTAGCCCTCTTCTGGAATTGCCTTGGCCCCCGGCGGCACTGCTTTCAGAAGTGTCTGAACAAGCAGACTGTGTCTCTAAAAGGTCAAAGTCAGAGGCATCGCTTCCTCGCCGACTGCTGGCTCGACTTCCAGCTCGACTCCCTGCCCGGCTCCCAGGACGACTGGCTGATTTCTTAGGGTCTGAAATTCAAGAATAAAGCAGACTTTAACAGAGAGGAATGGACAGATGCACAGATGACCACAGGTTCAGGTATCAACTCTCATCCCATCCAATTTGCTAGGCCTTGGGCAAGTCTCACACAGACTGAGGCTTCTACACAGAAGTGGCCAAGCCTGTCCACCCCCCACCCCTGTGGATTTAGGGGGCTTTAAGGTGCTGCTCAATCATTTCAGCACAGATGGGTGGGGGCTGAGGCAATCTGCTGGCAGATGGACATGGAGAAGATGGGAAGCAGAGGTAAAAAAGAAGCCAAATCCCCTGGAGACTCTCTCCTGTTCTTCAGCTCACCAGCAGCCATAACAAACACAAAGGTGTTTGTGTTGCAACTTGGGTCCTGTCTATACTTTCACCTGGGATCACTTCTGATGAAGAGCAGCATGAAAGAACCTGCTCTTGATGCAGCAACAAGAGTAGCAAAGATCACCTGAAATGCCTCAGCTCTGCCTCTCTGGACAGCACACTAAATGTTGTCAACAGTGGCTCCTTGTGGAGCAGTGAAGCACTGTTCACAGGCTGCCATTTCCTGTTTCTTGATCTGACTTCTGCCCTCACCTCTCAGCCCAATGCATACTTTGTGAGAAGGAACTTACCTGCCCGATTTGCTTTGGCACCTGTAGAAGCTGGGGAAGAACTGTTACTTGTATCCCCGGCAAGGGATGTTCGGCTAGAATGAAAAGTTGGTGTTGGTCGTTTCAACTTGCTGCCTGTTGTTGGAATGACCTTCAAACAATAAAAGATCATATTTACTCCCTGAATCCTTGACAGGCATTAGCCTTAAAAGTCAACTTAAAAATCTTCATATCTAATCATTTGAAAAGCAAATTAAAAGTCCAGGAAAACAAAGACTTTGAAAGTGTCTTAGGTCATTGCCTTTCATGACTCAAATGTTTTTAAATTCCAATTAAAAGTTTCAAAATGTCTCTAATAACTTTTATGTTGCTGACAAATTTTGTTAGAAATGGAATTATTTTTTTTGCCTGTTCTGGGGCTTGAACTCAGGGCCTAGGCACTGTCCTTGGGCTTTCTTTTTTTTTGCCAGTCCTGGGCTGGAGCTCAGGGCTTGAGCACTGTCCTTGGACTTTCTCAAGGCTAGAGCTCTACCTCTTGAGCCTCAGCACCACTTCTGGCTTTTTTGCTATGTATGTGGGGTACCGAAGAATCGAACCCGGGTCTTCATGCATGCTAGGCAAGCACTTTAACCACTAGGCCAAACTCCCGGCCCTCCTCCTTGGGCTTTCTTAAGGCTATCGCTCCACCACTTGAGCCACAGCACCACTTCTGGCTTTTTCTGTGTATGTGGTACTGAGGAATCGAACCCAGGACTTTGTGCATGGTAGGCAAGTACTCTACCACCACTAGGCAATGCTCCTGGCCCTCAATTTCTTTTTTTGGGGGGGGGGGGGTCATGGAGTTTAAACTCTAAGTCTGGGTACTGTCCCTGAGCTCTTCACCCCAAGGCTACCGCTCTATCTCTGGGCCTGGGCATTGTCTCTGAGCTCTTCAGCTGAAGGCTAGTGCTCTAACCCTGGAGCCACAGCGCCACTTCCTGTTTTCTAGTGGTTAATTAACTGGCGATAAGAGTCTCACAGACTTTAGTGCTTGGGCTGGCTTTGAACCTTGATCCTTGGATCTCAGCCTCCTGAGTAGCTAGGATTATAGGTGTGAACCACTGCACCCAGCTATGTGGCCTTAAAAATCGTTAGATATTAATATTGGTATAGTTGTAACGAACCAAAATATGGTAAATGAGAAAAAGAAATCCAAATAATCTTAAAAGTCCACTTTTGGGGCTACCAATACAGAGACTGCAGTACTTTAGTCAACATCTCTTATTGTATCACCTTGCTACTAAGCTAACTTCCTGGGGCGGGGGAAGGGGGTTTTATAAATCAAGGGAAGCACAGGAAGTGAGATTTGATGACAGGAGCAAAGTTGTTCAGGAGCTGTTGGAAGACCTGGCTTTGCCTTTAGGCTCTGTGACAGATCTAAATGCTTTTTCCTCAGGAAGTAAAGGATGAACCCTGACACTCCCACTTAATTTCTACCATGCTTCCTCTTGTCCAGTCCTTCCAGCCACATGGGTCTCCTTCCTGGATATTTGTCCAATGACTCAAATAGCCAGGAAGAAGACCTTCCTTTGCCACCTGGCGGAGGAAGAATATTTTAAGGTTTTTTTTGTTTGTTTGTTTTTTGCCAGTCCTGGGGCTTGAACTTGGGGCCTGAGCACGGTCTTTGGACACTTTTTTTTTTTTTTTTGCCAGTCCTGGGCTTGGGCTCAGGGCTTGAGCACTGTCCTTGGACTTTCTCAAGGCCAGCACTCTACCACTTGAGCATCAGCACCACTTCCAGCTTTTTGCTATGTATGTGGGGTACCGAGGAACCGAACCCAGGTCTTCATGCATGCTAGGCAAGCACTCTACCACTAGGCCAAACTCCCGGCCCCATGTCTTTGGACACTTTTGCTCAAGGCTATCGCTCTGCCACTTGAGCCACAACACCACTTCCAGGTTTTTCTGTGTATGTGGTACTGAGGAATTAAATTCAGGCCTTACTGCATGCTAGCTGAGTACTCTCCTGGCCCTTAAGGTTTGTTTTAAATATCACCTATGACATAGTTACTATTGTAATTGTTTTGAAATGACTATGGAGATTGTTTTCCAGGACCTTTAAGATGTTTATGCACACAGGAGAGTAAAGCAACCCATCTCATTTTTTGCTTCATTTCTTTATAAGGGAAAAGCAAAAGCGACAGGAAGTGATTTAACTCAAGCAGGAACTCTCATGGCCATCTAGGAGGAATCCCGGTTCCATCCCGGTTCCAGAAGCTATCTTTCCTGAGCACTGCCACTGAGAACCCACAGCTGCTGGAAACCCACAGCCCTGCGGCCTCTGGGCCAGAGGACACCAATGATTACAGAAGGTCAAAGTCAGATGTAATAATTTTAGACCTTTGGAAATTTTCATCAAATTGGAGGCATAAGAAAATAAGAAAGGATTAACAGGTTGAGTCCTGGGGTTTTAGTGGCAGTGGGTCCCCACATCATGTTCTAATAAGCCGGATTTCTGGACTGGAGGTTTGGCTGGGAGCCGCATGAGTCCTAAAGCAGCAGCTTACTCATAGCCATTGGCTTCTGTGCCTCTCCAGCTTGTATGGCTGAAGCTTTTCAGGCAGTACTGTGCTTTGAGGCACAAGAACCCAACCATTTCCCTGTAAGAGCTAGGATGCAACTGCATGTTACTAGACAAGCCATGCTAGCTCTCTCTCTTTTTTTTTAAGACAAGATCTCGCTCTTTGGCTGCAGTCTGGCCCAAGGAGTTCAGAAGGTAAAATCTGAGTCCTTGAAAGCAGTGCTCACGGACACTGTGTTGGCTGCAATCAGTAGTGCTCATGCCTTGGACCAATTCAGCAATATGAAGCATCCTGAGGAGGTGTTTCAAGGTGGGTTGTTCCAACCATCTTCTACTTATAAGCAGAGAGCACACTGGAAAACATGCGCTGTAGTTGGATTTCAAGTGTTAATAACTCGTGGGTGTACTAACAGTTGGAGGCCCTAAGGGGCCTGAGTATAAACAGTATCCACAAACAACCAGGAATGACCACTATGAACCACCCTGAACATTATAGTTTTAGGTATCTCTTAGTTCATGTCAATTTTGGTGCATCCGAGTTAGAAACCCCTGAAAACATTTGACCAGTTGAATCAGCTGTGTCAGCAAGCATGGAAGAGACAGAAGAGAGATGGGCTCATGTCAGGAAGAAGAGCTGGGCAGGTTCTTGGCATGAGCAAGTAAATGCCTCCTGGTGACCTTGGCAAAGCTATACTCTACCTCAGGGCTGAGCAGCTGGAGGTCAGGACAAGGGCTGTCCCTGACAGGGGTGCCAGCTTTACTGTTTACCAACCATGGTTTGTCATAACAGCGAGATAACTGAAACAGAGTCTGTGAAACGGAAATCCAAAGGGAAGGATGGGAACAATTGAAATGGAAAATTGGAAACAGAAATAAAACAAAACAAACAAAAAACAGAAGACACTCAATTTTAAAGGAACAGGAAACAAAATAAAATGCACATCAGTTCAATGGGATGAGAAGGGCCAGGCAGAAAGGCACCAGTATTCTCTGTACAGATAGTTGCCTGGATTCGCATAACCTGTAACTCTGGATTTTCAAACTCAAAACTAGAAATAATAAGAAGGAAATCTTTCTAACGTAAGTGGCCTGAGTCCTTGACCATTGTCTTTAAGGCTCCGGTATTACCAGGGCTTGGCCATAGTTGGTATAGGTGGAATTGGTCTGGGTTCCTCTTCTCTCTGGAATCTTCCAGAGGATTCTTGAACAATAAGCATCTGCCAAGATGGAATGGGAAACGAGGTCAGCATGTACCTTAGTCCCACTGGCTGGGGTGGCTGGAGAAGATGGCATGGATGTACAGCTGTGGTTACTCTGACTAGCACTTGAGCTGGAGCGGGTAGGAGAAGCTGCCCGAGAAGATGGTTTGGATCTTCGGCCCCGTGATCGGAAAGGGGTCATTCCTTGAGATGCCCCTTCTGGCAGGATGAATTTCTCTCTAAGTTCGATGTTAGTTCTACCTCGTGCTACAATGGGAATAAACACAGTGTCAGTTAATTAAAAACACATCATTACAGCTGCTTGACCCCATGGTATTAGGTCATGTGTAGGTTTAGTATCATTTGTGGGTTCTTTTTAAGTACATAAATCCATGACCTACCAGCCTTGTCATGGTTCTGCGCCCCCCCCCCACGATCCTATATGTACAGAGTACGATCTTATTCTGCAGCCACGTTTTGGTTTTGATACTGTCTCCTGGGGTCAGCACACTGTAATTGCTCAAGATGAAACAGATGTAATAGTTCACAGCATCTGATATTAATCAAAACCCTCTTTCCTCTCTCATTGGACATGTATACTTTCTGTTCAATTTTTGCAGGATATGTGATAATGACATAGTGGGAAAAACACAATGGTGAAATCAGACTGTTTAGATTCTTCTATTGAGTTCAGTCAATAATAATCCTAAAGGCAGGGACTGAGGAAATCAGAACAGCAAAAAATGAGGACAGAATTATTACCAAGTAAACATGTGGGGAGAGAGAGAAAGATCAAGACCATGCAAAATATTTGCCAGTGTTAAGTTAGGTCAAAAATGGAAAGCACTTAAGAAGCTGAAGGGAAAACTAAAAGAGGAAGAATATGGAGGTGGAAGGATCTAGAACCAGTACCGAAGGCCAGATAGGTGTCTCATGGCTTTCTGGAGCTGAAAGATCAGAACTTAAAATGTGGATTCAGTCAGAAGATAAAGTACAGCTAATATAACTTTTAAATGTAAAAGACAGTACTCATTTAAGAAAAGTGTTTCCTCTAATTTAAAAAACCAAAACAAAATAAAACAAAAAACTGAAAGCTACGAGCTGGTGGCTCACATCTATAAGCCTAGCTACTCAGAAGGTTGAGATCTGAGGATCGTGGTTTGAGACCTGCCCTGGTAAGAAAGAACCATAAGATTTCTTTTTTTTTTTTTTTTTTTGCCAGTCCTGGGCTTGAGCTCAGGGCCTGAGCACTGTCCTTGGACTTTCTCAAGGTTAGAATTCTATCACTTGGGCCTCAGGCACCACTTCTGGCTTTTTTTCTATGTATGTGGTACGGAGGAATCGAACCTGGATCTTCATGCATGCTAGGCAAGCACTCTACCATTAGGCCAAACTCCCGGCCAGAACCATAAGATTTCTATCTCCAAGGCTGGAAGTAGAGTTGTGGCCGAAGTAGCAGAATGCTAGCTTGAGTGAAAAAAGAAAAAGGGAGAGCTCAAGGCCCTGTGATCAGGCACTAAAAAAGTCTTAAGAAAGTTATTAGCAACTATGGGGCCGGGAGTTTGGCCTAGTGGTTAAAGTGCTTGCCTAGCATGCATGAAGACCCGGGTTCAATTCCTCGGTACCACATATAGAAAAAAGCCGGAAGTGGTGCTGAGGCTCAAGTGGTAGAGCTCTAGCCTTGAGAAAGTCCAAGGACAGTGCTCAGGCTCTGAGCTCAAGCAAGGACTGGCAAAAAAAAAAAAAAAAAGAAAAAAGAAAGTTATTAGCAACTAGATAGACATAAAGGTGGTATTATTATTATTATTATTACTGTATTGCTAGTCCTGGGGCTTGAACTCAGGGCCTGAGGGCTTTTTCAAGGTTAGTGCTTGACCACTTGAGCCACAGCACCACTTCCAGCTTTTCATAAAGGTATTTTTAATTTTTGCATCACTTCAGATATTTTGCTATAATAAAGGTATTATTATATTAAAGTCAAAAGGTAAATATTCCTAATAGATGGGTCTGGCAAAGGAATTCAGGACCTCTATTGCTGGGCCATAGAGCTACACTCCAGCTAAGACATTTCATTGACAGAAAGATCTATTCTCTACTTGGGCAAGGTGGCTCACGCCTGTAATCCTAATTACTCAGGAGGCTGAGTTCTGAGGATCAAAGTTCAAAGCCAGCCCAGGCACTAAAAAGTTGGTGAGACTTCAATTAACCACCAGAAAGCTGGAAGTGATGATGTGGCTCAAGGGGTAGAGCAGTAGCCTTGAGCTGAAGAGGTTAGGGACAGTACCCAGTCTCAGAGGTAGTATGGTAGCCTTGAGCTACCATAAAAGAAAAGAAAAAAGATCTATCCTTGAATATACAAGTGTCAGATTCTAAAGGCAGCTGCCTCAAATTCAACTCTTTTTTTTTTTTTTTTGCCAGTCCTGGTCTTGAGCTCAGGGCCTGAGCACTGTCCTTGGACTTTCTCAAGGCTAGAGCTCTACCACTTGAGCCTCAGCACCACTTCTGGCTTTTTTCTATGTATGTGGTACAGAGGAATGGAACCAGGGTCTTCGTGCATGCTAGGCAAGCACTCTACTACTAGGCCAAACTTCTGGAGCCTCAAATTCAACTCTTTAACTACCAAGAAGGCCATCATTTCCTAAGGGCCATTTGACAATGGTTAGAATAGCTTACTAGTAAATATTCTGATCTAAACTATATTTAATGAAAACAATAGTGGGTTTTTTTTTTTTTTTGTTGGTTGTGGGGCTTAAACTCAGGACTTGGGTGCTGTTTCTGAGATCTTCAGCTCAAGGCTTTTGAGCCACAGCACCACTTCTGATTTTCTGGCGGTTAACTGGAGATAAAGAGTCTCACAGATTTTAGTGCCCAGTTTGGGCACCAGGCTAATGGTGTGAATGTTAACTGTATTCTTATATACAGGTAAGATGGACCATTTTGTGTATGTTACAAGTAAATCAGTTTTAAAGTAAATTGCATTTAAATAATCTTCACAAGTGGCTGGGCACCAGTGGCTCATGCCTGTAATCCTAGCTACTCAGGAGGCTGAGATCTGAGGACCAAGGTTCAAAGCCAGTCCGGGCATGAAAGTCCGTGAGACTCTTATCTCCAATTAAGCACCAGAAAAACAGAAGTGGTGCTGTGGCTTATGTGGTTGAACAGAGCTTAGGGACAGCGCCCAGGCCCAGAATTCAAGCCTCACGGTTACCACCACCAAAAGTCTTCACAAGTCAAAGTTCCTTTTGGAACAGAAGTGCTTATTTTTCTGGAAGGAACTTTTTTATCTCCACCCCAAACCTGATTTTCTTTGCCAACGGATGAATTTAGAAGCTAAATCTGCTTGCGGCAAAGACAACTATTGTATAATTAGCAACCTACCTAGTGTATTGTTACTTGTACATTTAGCCAAACCAATGCACAGTTTCGGTCTTTCCTCTTTCTTAACAGCTAATAAGGATGAGAAGCTTTTTTTTTTCTCTTCCTGCTAAGGGCTATTTGGATATCTGTAACATTTTTCATGAGTCATATAAAACTATTAGTACAGGCAGCTGACAGCCAACATAAATGTCTGTTCCATCAGATGCTAAATGATTTTGCAGGCCCTTTTATGGTCCAATGGCCTGACATTCCCCACCACTGAAAAGGAGATAAAATAATTAGTGCTAAGAATCTTGTCATGGCTGGGCACTTGTGGTTCACACCTATAATCCTAGCTACTGAGGAGGATGAGACCTAAGGATTGTGGTTTGAAGCCAGCCTAGGCACTGAAGTATGTAGGACTCCTATGTGTGAGACTCTTATCTCCAATTAAGCACCAGAAAATCTGAAGTTGAGCTCAAAGTTGAGCTAGTCTTGAGCAAAAAGAGCTTAGGGATAGCATCTAAACACTAAGTTCAAGCCCCATGACTGACGAAAACAAAAAACCAAAAACTTGTCACAAACCTATGTTCTACAGAAGCCCAAGGAGACACAACATAAACAATGTTCCTAAAAGCCACATTACTACAGAACCCTAGATGTCATGCTTGCTTGGCTAGAACTTGAGCACTTGAGTCATAATAACTCCATTCTAGTCTTTCCTAGTTATTTTGGAAATGGAGTCTTATGGACTTTTCTGCCAGGGATGGCCTTGTACCATGATCCTCCAGGTATCAGCCTCCTAAGTATCTAAGATTATAGATGAGAGCTACTTGTGCCCAGTGCAGGCCCTGTCTGTTTTTCAACAGGGTCTCACTATGTAGCCCAGGCTTCCCTTGAAGTTATGATCCTCTAGCCTCTGTCTCCAGAGTAGCTGGGATTACAGGTATGCATTAATATGTCTGGCAAGTTAACTTCTCTTTTTGATGTTCCTATCCTTCCAACTTATTGCCATCCATACTAGCCCTTAGTTGACCTCTTCCTAGCACTACTTAGCTGATCAGAAATAACTCATCCTGCCCATTTCTAGAAGAGTTATGACACCGAAAACTACTGGGGAATTCTTTTTTTTTTTTTTCCTTGGCAGTCCTGGGGCTTGAACTCAGCACTGTCCTTGGGCTTTCTTAAGACTAGTGCTCTACACTTGAGCCACAGTACCACTTCCAGCTTTTTCTGTGTATGTGGCACCAGGGAACTGAACCAGGGCTTCACGCATGCTAACAAGCACTCTATCACTAGGCCATGCTACTGGCCCTGGGGAATTCTCTAAAGTCAAGGAATCAAAGTGATTCCTGTGTTCCTATGAGGTACTCATAAGGAGACAGAGAAGAGTCTTACCTTGTTTGCTCTGAAGGATGATGAAAAAGGCTATCATGGTCCACAGAAAATAGCTACTAGGTGGCCCTCCCAAATTTCCTTGAGGTTCCATTTTTTAGATAGTAATATAAGGATAAAGCAAGCTGTATTCTACTTGGTCAGCAACATAATATACTTAAAACACAGCAGGAAGAGAATAAACAGGCAACCAAGGGTTCCAAAATGCCACATGCAGTATCTTTTTTGTTTAGACCAATCATACATAAGGGAAAAAAACAAAACAAAACACATGGCCTTATAATAGATTTGAAACAGATGAATCCTGGGCTGGGAGTTTGGCCTAGTGGTAGAGTACTTGTCTAGCATGCATGAAGTCCTGGGTTCAATTCCTCGGTATCACATACAAAGAAAAGGTCAGAAGTGGTGCTGTGGCTCAAGTGGTAGAGCTCTAGCCTTGAAAAAGTCCAAGGACAGTGCTCAGGCCCTGAGTTCAAGCTCCAGGACTGGCAAAAAAAAGAAAAGAAAAAGAATCCTATTTAAATCAAGTCATGAGTAAAACGATACAAATTAAAACAATGACAAATGACTTATTTTTTATCTTTGGTTTACTGGAGCAAAAATGAATTAAAGAACAACAATTTATGGGTTTGTCTGAATTCAGGTAAGAACTGTATGCTTTAACTCTTTTCTCTCTAAATGTTTCAGAATATGACTAGAAACCATTTCCAAAGAAGTTGTTGTTTTTTTTTGCCAGTCCTGGCTTGAGCTCAAGGATTGAGCACTGTCCTTGGACTTTCTCAAGGCTAGAGCTCTACCATTTGAGCCTCAACACCACTTCCAGCTTTTTTTTTTCTATATATGTAGTACCGAGGAATCGAACCAGGGTCTTTGTGCATGCTAGGCAAGCACTCTACCACTAGGCCAAACTCCCGGCCTACCCAAAGAATACCTCATAGGACAGTGAGGCACGGGTGTGAGACACAAATTTTTTAAGTGCTTATAACTGTGTATGACACCTATGGTATAGAAGTATCTGCTAATAGGAACTCAAAACAATTCTGTGTGTGCTGTCTCAGTAGGAATATTTCATACACTGTCAACAAAGCAGTTGGAAAAGCAGTGGTTTGGCTATCTCAAGCATTCACCAAGGCAGCAGGTTATCACAAAGCCAAGTTGTTTCCATTCAAAAAGCAAAGCCATTCTCAAAGGGTCGGGGGTGGAGGGAAGGGAGAGGGACACAGCGTAAGGGCCAACCTATGGGAGACTGGCTGGAAACTGAAGAGCTGGAATCAGAGCGCTTTATTTTACTCCCAGGATGGTGAACTAGAATAAAACATATGTAAACACAAAGAAACAGAAAGAGCAGGAAACACAGAACCAGTCAAGAAGGACAAACTAGCAGAGAGTAGGGGCGCCTACAGTATACCCACATGCAGCTCTGCTAACAGGAGAAAGGAGAGGACATTGCTGAGCAGGATTGAGTGATGGGGATTTGGCTGTTTGTGCACTGCTGCAGCCCTAGATTCTGGCTACTGGGATTTAAATTGATTTTTAATCTGGTGGGCACCTTTTCATGCCTAGCCAAAAGGTGTCTCTCCATCTCGTTTAGGAAACCATGTGTCTTAGCAATGTCTGGGCTGCTGGTAGATGTCCTTAACTTCCTCCTGGTCAAGGGTGCTCACCAGCCTCTCTTGCATGGGAAGGGCCCAATACACTCCCTGATTTTCAGCCATAGGAATTACAGGCCAAAGCATCTGAGATGCTAGGAGAGAAGAATCTAATGGATTATGTCAGGCTCCTTGCTAGACTGGTGTTAATGCTCCAAACTGCAACATTTTGATGATACTAATACACTCTCAGTTCTCATTTCTGTGTTTTCCTCCTGAAGCCCTGTAAGCCCTGTGCTAGTTGAGAAGACACCTGTACACCTTAACAACAAAACAATATACAGAACACTTTCTTACCTCGGCAGGGATCATTTTTCACTAAAAATTCATCCAAGGCCATCCATCCTCCACCAACTCGAACCATCACAGTGCTGCGCAGAATACGGACCAGCCGCAACTGCTGAGAATCCCCAAACTGTAGAATAAAGGGGAAAAACTTAGTTTGTGAATATGCCTTAAGGCATATCTATGTTTTTTTTCCCCCCAAAGCAGACTGTATTCAGACAGGAATGACAATATAACTGTTGAAATCTTTTGATTTTTTATTTTAATTATTTTTCTCAATTATTTGAGGTATAGCTCCACTTTTGGCTTTTTGCTTTTAATTGGAGATGAGAATCTCATGGATTTTCCTGCTTGGACTGGCTTCACACTGCAATCCTCAGTTCTCAGCCTCCCGAGTAGCTAGGATTACAGGTGTTAGCCAGTAGCCTGGCCAATGTGATAGTTCTGAGAAAAATCTTAAAACTTTCTTTGTGTTTCTGCATGTGTGTGGTGTTGTTTTGTTTTGACATTTTTTCACCAGGGGGTTGGCAAATATAAAAGCAGAAACACCAAGCTACAGATCTGCTTTGTTGAGGGCTATGAATGCCACTCAGTGATAGACCACTTGCTTCCTAATATGCAAGGCCCTGGAATAGATCCTCAACAGAAGAAAGAAGAAAGAAAGAAAAAAGGAGAAAGAAGAGGATGCTTGGTTCAGACCAAAGTATATTTAAAGTACTTTCCACTAGGGAAAAGTCAGCTCTGGATAGTCATACTTCTGCTGTGTGCCAAAAGGAGGGAAAGAAGATAAATGTTTACTCAGTTTATTTTTTTTAAAGATTTTGCCCAAATTGTAGCACCCCATGCTGTAATGCGACTTTGTTTACTTAAAAAAAACTTCTGAATACAGTGTGCTCAAAAATTAAATGGAGAAAAGTAAATACTGAATCAAGCGTGAAGAAAACCTTTGCAAAGCACCATTACAAGGTTAGGAGAAAATCTGATAGCTTCTGCATCCAGTTTTTAGAGTAAATCCTAAGTATTTCTACTTGTGATAGCATCAGCAGAAAAGGTTTCTTCAGTGGAACAAATGATTAGGTAACAAGAGTTTAATAATCTTCCATCATGATGATAATCATTCTTATTCTTAGTATCTTACAACAAGCATGATTTTCTTTTTTTTTTTCCGGAGATAGAGTTGATAAGGCCCAGACTAGCCTTGAATTCTAGATCCTTCTGCCTCAGCTTCCCAAGTACTGGGTTTACAGGTATGTGCTACTATGTTGGGCTCACACATGCATCCTCTGTTTTTCCTTTTTTCTTGCTTAATATTACTACTTCCCAGATCGACCTTAACACTAGTGTTTCCCACTATATAAATCACCCTCTTCACAAAATGAAGTAAAACAGAACAAAAGACAAGTATATTAAGATTCCAACATCCAACATATGTTAAAGAAATTCAATTTTAGCCCAGTACTGGTGGCTCATGCCCATAATCTTAACTACTCAGGAGGCTGAGATCTGAGGATTACAGTTCAAAGCCAGCAAGGCAGGAAAGTCTGTGAGACTCTTATCACCAATTAACTACCAGAAAATGGGAAGTGGAACTGGGTATGGCTCAAAGTATTAGAGTGCTAACCTTGGGCCAAAGAGCTGAGACACAAAGCTGAGACCCTGAGTTCAAGCCCTACAACCAATGCAGAGGGGAGGGAAGGAAGAAAGAAAATAAAATAAATGCATTTTTAAGGCTATTTAATTTAAAGAGGATGGTCCTAGAGAAGCAGTGAAGGGATTACTTAATCATCTAGTTAGGATTTTCAAAGTTATAGAGTTGTAACTTTGAAACAGCAGAAAAATTGAAAATATAAGAAAGGATGTCTGAAAAGGCACATAGTCATCCTTCCTCAATAATAATTTGGTGTTAATTCTCCATATTCTTTTGCTGGTGACTCAAATGCATCATTTGTATGGGCAGGGAGACTAAAAAACACTGTCCTCTCTCTCTAGACACATATTTTGAAAACAAATAGTCTTTACAAGATTCATTTGACAGGATTTTTTTTGGGGAGGGGGGGGGATTGTGGAACTTGAACTCTGGGCCTGAGTGCTGTCCCTGAGCTCTTCAGCTCAAGGCTATCACTCTACTATGTGAGCTACAGCATCACTTCTGGTTTTCCAGTGGTTAATTGGAGATGAGAGAGTCTTACGGATTTTAGTAACTGGATGGCTTTGAACCGTGATCCTCAGATCTCAGCCTCCTGAGTAGCTAGGATCACAGGTGCGAGCCACCAGTGCCTGGCTAGGAATTTTTAAATTTTGGAAGCCCTGGGGATCAAATCAAGGGTCTAGGAGTGGGAAACCCCTTTTTTTTCTACCAATTAGATATTTATAATATCATTCTTGGGTCATGCAAAATTATCAGTACAGGCAGTAAGATGAGCTGCAGGCAGACAATAAGAAGAATATGTCACATCATATACCAAATGATTTCAAGGGTCTTATCTGGCTCAACATTCTTCACTCCTATAGAGAAAGGTGGGCAAGTGCTATACCACATCCTTAGCCCAATTGTATCATTTAAAAAATTTTATACAAGTCACTGCAGTGAAAGCATGGAACAAGAGAAGCAGCATTACCCACAGCATTGCTTCTCCAACCAAAGAAGCTGTTGCCATGGAAGGGGCAGGTTTTACAGGTTACTGAGATTCCATCAGAATTAAGTGCAGTGACACCCAAGTTGAATCACTGCCTAGGGTTTTTTTTTCTGGACAATTGAGGAGAGGGAAGGGTATGCACTTATGTGTCCTCTTGAGTGAACAGAACCCTAGAGCCCTTTATTCTTGGAATATTGTGTCCTGTGGTATATTACTCTATCTCATAGTTGTTTTGCTTTAATTTCTCAGTGAAGATCTGGCTAAAAGATTTGCTAAGCTCTGGAAAATAGAGCCTTGATCCAAGGTCAGAAGAGCTGCAACTGGAGAAACTGAGTCCAGAGTGATAAGTGTGGAAGAGTTACAATGTGCCTCAAAAATGAGATATATAGAACAGGGCATAAGAAAAGCAGAGAATTGAGAACCAAACTGCTGAGGGCCAGAAACTATTGTTTCCTTCTCTTATACAAACTTGGGTTCTTACACTGGCTGCAATTATCAGCTGTATGACAGTGACATGTGGTGGTCGAGCTGTGTACTAAAGTGAACTTCATAGTTGTTTGCAATATTAGGACACCTTACTGGGTTGTGTAGTGGACAATGGCACAGTGGAAGAGGGGCCCAAGCACCTGCATAGCCAGAAGGAGGCAGATATGCTTGGGTACTCCATTGCAATGTTTGATCACTTAATTAGCAGTGTTGGGGATCAAACTCAGAACTTAATACATGCTAGGCAAGTGTTCTACCACCAAGCTATAATACTAGCATTGATAATATGTATGTATGTATGTATGTATATATATATATATATATATATATATTTTTTTTTTTTTTTGCTCAAGGCTGGTACCCTACCATTTCACTCATATCTCTACTTCTAGCTTTTTGCTAGTTTGGAGTTAAGAGTCTTATGGAATTTCAGCCTGGCCTGGCTTTGACCCATGACCATCAGATCTCAACTTGCTCATTCACTAGGATTACAGACACAAGTCACTAGCTCCCAGCAATAATAATAATATTAATAATATATTACGCTCAGGGCCTGAGCCTAGTCCCTGAGCTTCTCTTACCATTTGAGTTATAGCACCCCTTCCAGCCTTTTCTGTGTATGTACTGCTGAGGAATCAAATCCAGGACTTTGTGCATGCTAGGCAAGCATGCTACCACTAAGCCACCTTCCCAACCCCAATCATTCTATTTTTGAGATAGGGTCTCAATAAATTGCCCAAACTGGTTTCAACTTTCAATTCAGTGTTAGCCTCCCAAGTAGCTATGATTACAGTCTCATGCCACCTTGCCTGGCTTGCAATGATCTATTTTAAAGCCAATCTGACTCCTTTCATTTTTAGATTTTTCTTTCTCCTGGCCCAGAATATTACTGTAGTTAATGATTATTCTAGTGACTGGAATTTAAAAGTGATAGAGAACCTCAAATTAACTCTTAGTGTTTCTAATTTCATATCAGAGACAGATTTTACTCATGCAATTTCCTTTTACATTTGAAGACACAGCAACCCAGAGCCCTCAAAAAGATCTGAAAGGTTAGAGTTACCAAGCGGAGTCAAGGTTTTCAATCTTTCATGAAAATCTAATTAGGTTCTTTTAGATTCTGGCTGGCTGGCCATAATTAGCAAACCTCAGGCCATGGCCAATTATGATTTCTCAGGTTCCTTATCATTATAAAATACAACTCTACATAATATAAATATTAAGGAAGTACTTAGTTTTAAAGTTCTCAAGGAATCTCTGAGTAAATTTGTGTTAACTGTTAAAAAACTGGTATGAATCAGAACTGGGCTAAGGGTTTTCTGACTTCCAATATAGAAGTACAAAGCCTGATTCATTTCAGAAGTGGAATGGGTTGATCTCATAGACTTAATTTTCTAAATCATATTACTTGTATAACTTACCACAGCACAATATTATCTCTAGTTAATCTTTTTTTTTTTTTTTCCTTCTAGTCCTGGAGCTTGAATTCAGGGCCTGGGCACTGTCCTGGAGCTTTCTCAAGGTCAGCACTCTACCACTTGAGCCACAGCACTACTTCCGGCTTTTTCTGTGTATGTGGTACTGAGGAATCGAACCCAGGGCTTTATGCATGCCAGGCAAGCACTCTACCTTCTGGGCCACGCTCCCAGCCCCAGAGTTAGTGAACCTAACTTTGAATGGAGAACTTTATCTTGATTCTTTTAAAAAGTATACTTGTGTGCTTTTGCTGCTGAGGCAGCTTTGAGACCCCAGCTCCACTAGCATTTTCTCCACTTGGTAAGACCACCAGATGTGACCCAGGCATGCTTCAGATCATGTATTCTCCCCACAGCAAAGATTAGGAAGCATCAGCTATGAAGACCATATCCACTGAGAAGGACATTGCAAGGCACACTGTACCTGATTGCCGAGGAAGAACTACAGACAGTAAGAGTAAAAAGTGGAGGAAAAAAAAGAGAACATTTTGTCAAACACTGAGGAATAAAAGTCTTATCATCATGTTACCAGTCTTCCAAGTATATACAATAACCAAGTTCTTTCCACGCACCTGCCATAGGAACATGATTTTACAATATTCTGCTGTTTTTGTCAACTCATTTCTCTTAGGCAATTAAAAACATAATAAAACAAAACCCAGTGAGCAAGTATAGGATTACTTGGAGTTCTAACTAAATGCTCTAGTTTAGAGCCAAGACAGCCACCCAATACTCTAAGTTAGTACCATAGAGAGTATCTGATATACTCTAAGAACACTTTTGAGGTAATGAAATCTGCATTTTCCTGTGTATCAGTCAAATATGGCCATCTAAATCCTCCTTGCCAATCATAAACTTTTCTTTGAACTTTAAGGAACCCCAACAAGCTGCTGAATATTGTTTATTTGGATCCCCCTTCTATATCCCTGAGGCAGAGCACACACACACACACACACACACACACACACACACACACACACACACACACACACACAGAGTACAGTTTACTATCAGTCATGACCAAATCAAGCAGGCCTTTCCAGAGAAGACCCCTGAGCTTGGCTCCCCATCTGTGGCCCAGCCCAGAACAGACATAGCATCTGTTGAATCTCAACAGTTTCCCTATCCATCTGATCCTGGAAGACATTCAGGTTCATGAAAACTAGCTCTTTGGGGTTTAGTCATCAGTCATATACTTGTTTCTGAAAGTGCTTTCTAAAGGACTCTTAGGTCCCTCCAAGACGACCTCAGTTGGCTATGAGGCAAGGGCTCTAAAATGCTACTTATGGTCTAAAACTACTGTTTAGCCAGGTATGGTCATTGTTCAGACGAAAATATGTAAAGCACTAGTAGGATACCTGACATTTGACATCCAGAGATGAGAGCTAGACAGTGGCTATATCTCTCAGTCCAGCTGAGAAGGTGAAATTATCTGTCTGCTGTATGTCAGGTTGCTTTTAAGGATGCACAGAAGAGAACCACCTCTATGAGAGACCATTTTTAGATCCCGCCCCCCCACCCCGTCTTCCTTACCCGATATTTATTCTCTCCAATCTGCTCCACCTGAAACCTTTTCGCACACTTGCATTGAGCCACTTGTCTTGTGACCTATTGGTTGAAAACAATAACAGAAAGGAAAAAGAAGTGTAAAGTGCAGAGAAAAGCTTTCTAGTTAGAGAAACCAGGATATTTTTTTAAAGCATATGAACAAATGAATAAAGTCATTCTTTTTTTTTTTTTTTTTTCCCCCGGTGGGTCATGGGGCTTGAAGTTAGCTTGGGCACTTTCCCTGAGCTCTTTAGCTCAAGACTACTGCCCTACCCTTGAGCCAAGCCCCACTTCCTGTTTTCTAGAGGTTAACTGGAGATAGGAGTCTCAGGTCCTTTTGTGCCTGGGCTGGCTTTGAACCTTGATCCTAAGATCTCAGCCTCCGGAGTAGCTAGGATTATAGGTGTGAGCCATTGCACTGCACCTAGCTTTTCTTTTCTTTTTCTTTTTTCAGTCGTGGGACTTGAACTGTGGGCCTGGGCATTGTTCCTGAGCTCTTCAGCTCAAGGCTACCACCCTACTCCCTTGAAGCACAGCACCACTTGTGGTTTTTCTAGTAACTGGAGATAAAAATCTCATATTCTTTAGTGCCTGGGGTGGCTTTGACCATGATCCACAGACCTCAGCCTCCTGAGTTACAGGCATCAGCAACCACGACGAGCTCCATTCATTATTCTTTAGGCACTTGACACATGCATTTACCTTTCCTTAAACACATATTGCTTTTTATTGAGATAAAACTGACACTGAGAGAAAAAAAAAACATATCATGGAAAATTCCCAGTAAATACATAAAATACTCTCCCATCCTGCTTCAAAATTCTTTTAGAGGAGAGTGCTAATATGTCTACATGAAAATCAAGTGATTAATAAAGTTAATTATGAACTGACTAAAAATTCCCAAACAGTTAGCACTGGTCTATATCAAATTACCCAAGACTGATTCTCCTACCCACCACTCTTCCTAATACATGTTGAAATTTCTATGTGTTAATAAATTTGCTATTTTTCAACAAGATACAGTTTTTAATTAGGAAAATGCTTGGTGAATTCACACTATCTTAAAATGTTACATTTCATTCCTTCATATTGCATTGAAAACCACATTCCTGGATTCTGAGGTAGGACGCTCAGGACTGAGGAAAGTCTATCCTAAATGACATGGTACCTGTAAACTAGGAAGAGAGTAATTCTTTGGAAAGGTCCTGTGTGGACTTCAGAGAAGCACAGATACAATGGTAATCCTATCTAGACTAGACCAAAGTAGAACCCAGTTGCCAGACACTTTGAGGTTCCTTTGACTTACTACCTGAAAGTTAAACTTGATACAGAATTCCAAATAATCACAGAGGAATCTAAACATTGATATGGTAACTAAAATCCAATCTAATTCAGGACAGCAATAAATCTATTGTCAAAAATATGGTCATTAGTCACTATCATACCTCATCTTCAATTTTATCTGCATCAGTTGTTGGTCGATAAGCGTCTTTGTTGGGATGGAGAGCAGCAACAAATTCATAGTAGTCAATGTAGCCATCTCCATCTCTGTCAAAAATGTCAGCCACAGCTGTCATCTCTAACTTGGTGGTAGGGAATTCTGAAAAAAGGAAACAATTTGAAACATTAAAAGGACTCACTACTCATTGTAATGATGAGCATAGCTGCTTATACATTCTCTTACCCCTATGCAATTAAAGAAACAAAATAGTGTTTCAGATTTCAGATATATTAAAAGGCATAAAATATTATAACCCTCTGCAGATATGCCCCTCTTCTTAAGAATTTACTTATCTACTCCATTATTGTGGATGTTTAGTCATTATTTCAGAACAATAACACATGGGAATAAATAGCACTATTTTTTTGTTTTAAATTCAGGGCCTGGGTGCCATCCCTTAGCCTCTCTATGTTTAAGGCTAAAGCTCTACCACTTGAGCTACAGTGCCACTTCTGGCAATTTCTATTCATGTGGTAATGAGGAATCAAATCCAGGGCTTCATGCATGCTAACCAAGCACTCTACCACTAAGTCAGATTCTCAGCCCCTTATTTTTCCTTTTCTATGCTTAGGATACCTTAGATTCTTGACAAACTACTTTCCACAGGAAAATGTGAATATTTATGGTGATTAGAGCAAAACTAAATCATAAGGTTTCTCAGCTGAAACCTCTGATGGTTCCCTCCTGCCTACTGAATCCAGAATGACATTCAAAACTCCTTTGTTTTCCTCCTCCCGTTATGGGGCTTGAAGTCAGAGCTTGGTTCCTGTCTCTAAGCCTTTTTGCTGAAGGCTTAGTGCTCTACCATTTTGAGCCACAGCTCCACTTTGTTTTCAGGTGGTTAAGTGGAGGTAAGACTTTCCTGTCTGGGCTGGCTGTGAACTGTGATCCTCAGATCTCAGCCTCCTACTAGGATTACAGGTGTGAGCTACCAGTGCCTGGTGACATTCAAACCTTTCATTATGGTCCATAGGGCCATGCGCTAACTGGCTGCTGCTTACCCTTCCAACTTCACTACATTCCACTTTCCTCTTATGCATGACACAGCCACTCCATTTCTAGAACATGCCAAATCCACACACATCTCTTGTCTTCTGAACCTTCTGGTTCCTGTGCCTCAAGTTCTTCCCACAATCTTCATGTGTGAGCATCTCTTTTATCATTTACATTGGAGTTCAGATATCACCTCTACAAATAGCCTTCCTTGACCATGCCATGTCATGGTCTTCACCAGTCACTTAAAATACTTTATGCCTTGCTCATGCTTTCTGCTTAAAATTTGTAAGCTGTTACATAAAAGTTAGGAAACATCTATGTTTTATTTTAAAAACTTTGTTTTATGAAAAATTTGTTTTTCTATTGGTTAGGATTTTGCTATAGACCATATGCTGGACTTGAAACTGTGATTCTCCTGACTCAGCATTCTGAGAGCTGTGAAAAACGGATTTTAGTGTGGCACTTAGGATATCATTCATAGGTTAGCTTCTTATACATCTAATGTGTTTTGCTTGCATCAAAGTATGAAATAAGACATTTTTTTTGTTACTAGTAAAATTAGATTCTTCTACCTAACAACAGATGTAGTGATAGTACTTCATTCTGACTTTTGCTTAAGAAGACTATTTTACCAGAATTATTAAAGCTTTTACAAATTAAGTGCAAGGGAAGTGGAGATGTGGCTCAAGTGATAGAGAACTATTCTTGAGAAAAGAGTCTAAACCTCACTACTGGTACATGTGCCTGCATCTATGGGTGCACACACATATAAAAATACCAGGAACCCACTTGTGATTCATGTGTGGAATTATGCCTAGACTTACTAGATGCTAAAATGCCATCAATAAACTCCTGACGTGTTATCTTCCCATCCTGGTCCTTGTCAATGCGTCGGAAGAAATCCATGACCCGAGACTTTTTATGATTCATCCATCGCATGTATTTTTTCCTCCAGACATCAAAGTCAAAGTTGGCAAATTCCTTCAACTAGGAAGAAATCAGAAGTGCAAGTAATATCTATTGTTTTAGGCTCTCAAAGCTTCTTAGAGCATACCCAACGTTTCAGACATTTGGTAAAGCCATGCAGGCCTTCTAGGGGGTACCAACAATGCTATCTACACATTGTCTCATTTGTGAAGGCACATCTGGCTTCTTCATGTAAAGCCACAATCATTTACATGAGCTGTGGGAGAATGCAACAGCAGGAGAAACAGTAACTGAGAAAACAATGTGAGAAATACAATGCACATAGACTGATAATGGGTGGAATCAGCCTTGCTTTCCCTTTGGACTCAGATGTAAAGGAATGGATTTTATCCCAAAAGAGAGGTCTCACCACACTGCTTTCATGTTATTCTGAAAAGCACTTACAGTCGCACATAGAGCCCATATCAGGAAGCTTGTATTTCCCACCATTTTCTGAGACTTTTGTTTGAAAATCTAGTTGAACACAGACAGTATAGGAATGTAACTCTGTGTCCAAGCATGTTTGGAATGGCACCAGAAGGAAGAAGTTGCCCACCTGACATCTATGTTAAATGTTTGGCCTGTGCTGTGAGGAGAGCAATTTTTAGCTACTTGGACTATGTTGGTGATTCACCAATATATATCAGAGAGTTTCTCCTGGTCTTTCAAAGTTGGAAGGAATGGGGGAAACAAGAACCAAATATACTTAAAATTCAGCTAGCCTACAGAAGTAACAACAACAACAACAACAACAACAAAACAGAACACTCACTTCCAGGCATAGCTGCTTTGATATGCACAAATAAAAGAATATAAAAGACATTAGAGGTTTGTTTCAGAAACTAGGTAGTATCATATTTTAAAAAATAATTGGATAATGACATTTAGAAGCAGAGCTACTGAAGACTAGCAGTAACCAGATAGTAAGCAATTATTTAAAATGAACAAAAAAAGAATGCTTCACAAATTTACATGTCATCCTTGCACAGAGGCCATGATAATCTTTTCTGTATCATTCCAATTTTAGTATATATGGTGCTGAAGTGAATACAATAAAAATTTACTCTCATTTCACAATCATGTATCATATTTCTCTATCTTTACATGAATGGCTTAATTATGGTTATTTCTGTGATAAGCTTTACACAGTTATATCCTCATCCTCAGCCACAGCAAAGTCTTGAGGATTGGGTCACAGGTCTGACCCTCATACAGAACTGCAGTTTCATGCTTTCCTGAGCCAGATGTAACAATTTCTGCTGCTAACGCTTTCTTACAAGTGTCTTTTCTCACTTGGGGACTTGAAGGAAAGAATACTGGCACAGGTCTAGTTTAGAATAGGTAACAGCACACAGATTAGACCAAAAGGGCATAAAAAACAACATCAGGGCCACTCGTTAGGGCCATTACCTCCTCCAGTCTGTCCAAGGCATCATTCAGCTTCCGCTGGCGTTCCAGTGCTAACAGCCATACCTGCTGCCAGCGAGCAGAGAGCTGATTGATCCGTGGGTTTTTCGCTTCAGATTGTGAGAGAATGGGTATAGGAGGAGGTGTGGGTTGACTTAAAGACTTTCCTAAAGCAAAACAATCACAAGATTAGAAATGTTAGTTTTAACCATCAATCCACAGGCAAATAGCCATATATGTGAATTTTAAGAGAACTTCATGATATTTCACATATAAGGCAGCACTTAAGTATGGAGGTGTACTGATTCCAAAGATACTGGTCCTCCTTCCAGCCTACAACTACTTACCTGTTTCCTACATTAATCTCTAACCAATTCTGTCCTACTTAGTGAACTGAAGACATGTCAACCCAACAAAGAAGCAGGGGAATTCGACAGGAGCTAATTTAATTACAGCTAACTTACTGTAAACCAAATATAAACAGGTAAAACTAACACACAACAATAGAAAATATCTTGCTGGTTGCAAACTAATCTGAGAAAATAAGAGCATAGTCAGTCTGCTGGTGTTAGAAGAATAAATTTCAATAAAATAAAATCCAGTATGTTTTTGAAAATTAAACTGTAATTCTTTCGACGGGCATTTTGAAAGTCATCTTTTTCCTTCTCTCTCCCTTGCCCTTTCTTTCTCTCCCTCACTCTTTCTTTCTTCCTTGTCTTTTGGGTGTTTGGTGAGTGCTCATTTTCAATTAGCAGGAAGGAAACATCCTAGCACATTTGGACTGGAAACGTACTGCTACCACTGCGAGATTTCTCGATGAAAGGCGCATGGGTGGGCTCTACATTCTTCCTTTTGTATGTCTTGGTGACACGGTCCACATCAGGTTGTTTGCGTGTCATTTCCTCCATAAATGTCTGTTAAATTAAAAAAAAAAGTTTTAAAAAAAATCTAAAATGGAAACATGAAACTTCTAATAAAGGACAAGTCTATAACTGATTGTTCAAGTGACAGATGGCTTTGCATATGTCTCATTTTTTTCTTAAGAACTATGACTAAGGAGTTTTATCAAGTGATTAAGACCTAAATGAATGAGTTCATAGTGGAGTAATAAAGTCAAGAGTTCAGACTACTAAATGCCATGTAGATATCAAGGGAAGACCTAAGACAAATAATTCATAGCCTGAGTTGGCAAAGAAAGCTGCTTGGAGCTTGGTGCCTAAACTGAGTTACTGAGTGATGAATTCAGCAAAAAACCTCAAGTGGTGGTGGGGGGGAGCAGTCCTAGCAAAGAATACAGCCTAGGGAAAGTCTGACATTGCCTTTCCAATCACTGGCTCAGAAGAAAATATAGTCAGAGGAGTATAAAGGTGGAGCTAGAAGACAGGAAATGAGAAACTCCAAAAGGCCTGTGTCAGACTAAGAGACTGGGAATGGTAGGGGGTAACTGCAGGATGTTTTAGTGCAGAAGGCAGAGTGCTGAAGGAGCAGAGGCAGGTAAGGACTAGAGGTAGGGAAAAAGGTTAGCAAACCACTGTAGGAACTGTGGTAAAACACAGTGAAGGTCTGAGCAAGAAAAAGAAAGATGGAGCCATGAAGTGTTTTGAAAGCACTTGAAGATACACAGCTGTAATCTCAGCACGGGAGAGGCAGAGGTAGGAGAATCATGTGCTCAAGGGCAACTCTAGTTACATAGTGAGGCCTTGTCTAAAAAAAAAAACCAAACAAAACAAAACTGAGCACTGGTAGCTCAAGTCTGTAATCCCAGCTATCCAAGAGACTGAGATCTGAGGATTGTGATTTTGTGATTTGTAACCAGCCCAAGCCCAGGCAGAAAAGTCCATGAGACTGTCTCCAATAAACTGCTTCCCAAAAAGCCAGAAGCTGAGCCTCTGACTCAAGTGGAGTATATGCCTTGAGCAAAAGAAGCTCAGGGCTGGGTGTGGTGGCTCACTCCTGTAATTCTAGCTACTCAAGAGACTGAGATCTGAGGATCATGGTTCAAAAGCCAGCATGGGCACTAAAGAACGTGAGACTCTTATCTCTAATTAATCACTAGAAAATGGACTGTGGCTCAAGGGGTAGGGTTGACCCTTGAGCTGAAGAGCTCAGCGACAGCACCTAGGCCCAGAGTTGAAGCCCCATGACCCACCAAAAGGAAAAAAAAAAAAACAAAAAGCTCAGGGACACTGGTGCACAGGCCCTGAGTTCAAGTTCCTGGACTGGCATGCAAGTACACATACATATGCACATGCACACATACACAGAACAGGTAAGATCCAGTGATCCATTAGATGTAGGATATAAATGAAAGGCAGAGTCCCAGAACTATCACAGGTTTCTAAATTTCAAGGAAAGAGGCAGGTTTGGAAGGGAGAGGTAGGATCTGGTTAGGAGTCAAGGATAAATGAAAGTTTATTTCAAATTACCTCTAGTTTGCTTTATGTCTAGACTGAAGGAAATAATGATGTATAAATGATAAAACTGTCAGTGAGTGAACAGTGTCAAGAATGGAACGTCAGCAAATATGAGTATTAATGAGTTTTCAGAGGAAGAAGGCACAGCTGACTGAGAAGGAACAGTTGGGGAGATGAGAAGAAAATAAGGTAGAGGCACAGAAGCTAGAGTGAGATCGTGTGTGTGTGTGTGCACACACAGAACTTTAACTTAGGGCCTCAAAGTCTTGCTTAGCTTTTTCACTCATAACTGGCACTATGCCACTTGAACCACACCTCCAGCTCAGCTTTCTTTTGCTGGTCTATTGGAACAGAATCTTTTTTTTTTTTGCCAGTCCTGCGCTTGAGCTCAGGGCCTGAGCACTGTCCTTGGACTTTCTCAAGAGTAGCACTCTACCACTTGAGCCTCAGCACCACTTCGGGCTTTTTTTTCTATGTATGTAGTACCAAGGAATCCAACCCAGGTCTTCGTGCATGCTAGGTAAGCACTCTACCACTAGGCCAAACTCCCGGCCCATGGAAATCTTTTAAACTGACTGCTCAAAGTAGCCAGACTCTCAGGTCTTAGCCACCAGTGCCTGTCTTCCTGCTACCTTTTTTTTTTTTTTTTTTTTTTGCCAGTCCTGGGCTTGGGCTCAGGGCCTGAGCACTGTCCCGGGATTTTCTCAAGGCTAGGGCTCTACCACTTGAGCCACAGCACCACTTCTGGCTTTTTGCTACGTATGTGGTACTGAGGAATCGAACCTGGGTCTTGGTGCATGCTAGGCAAGCACTCTACCACTAGGCCAAACTCCCAGCCCATCCTGCCACCTTTTTTTTGGTCAGTCATAGGGCTTGAACTCTGGGCCTGGGCATTATCCCTGACATCTTTTTTTTTTTTTTTTTTGCCAGTCCTGGGCTTGAGCTCAGGGCCTGAGCACTGTCCTTGGACTTTCTCAAGGCTAGAGCTCTACCACTTGAGCCTCAGCACCACTTCCGGCTTTTTTCTATGTATGTGGTACCAAGGAATCGAACCCGGGTCTTCATGCATGCTAGGCAAGCACTTTAACCACTAGGCCAAACTCCCGGCCCTATCCCTGACATCTTAAGCTCAAGGCTACTGCTCTTACCATTTGAACCATAGTGCCACTTCCAGTTTTCTGGTGGTTAATTGGAGATGAGTCTCATAGACTTTTGTAACTGAACTAAGATTCTCAGATTTCAGCCTCCTGAGTAGCTAGGATTACAGGTGCCTGGATTCCTGCCGGCTCTGAACTACAATTAGAGTATTCTGTAGCTACGATCTGAAAATGGCTTCTAGGAGCTGAGAGCCTGCAGGAAAACAAAGAACTGTCTTTGATCCATTGAGGAGCTGCATTATGTTAAGAAACTGAGTAAGCCTTGAAGAAGATGGGACCCACAATACTGGAATACTCCTTGATTCGTCTTAGTGAGAGACACTAAGACTCAGCTGACCTACTCCCAGACTTCTGATATACATAAACAAAATAAAAATGAGTGCTATTTTAAGCTAGCTAGCTTATGATAATATGTATAATAGCAATTAAAATTCACGAGTCAAAGGAAATAGGCTTTACCACTACATAGAAAATACCCGTGACATTAGGATACCTGATGCTCAGCAATAAGGGCTTTAACTCGGTCGATGTTCTGAGGGATTGGCTCCTGATCTCGCTGAATGAGTGTAGTCTCAGCCCACTGGATCCATGCCAGAAGTTCTTCCAGCAGTTCAGCATTAGCTACCAATTCTGACAGGGCTGTTTCCAGGCGCTGCTGGTGCTGCTTTGCCCATGTCAGGACCTGGGAGGGAGAAAGAACCACGGCCTCTTTCAGTTAAGTATATCCCTTTTTTTCAAAGTCTCCTTTCATCCAATTTAAGTAATGACTGTTTAGAGGAAAGATCATTCAAGCAGTCAGCTTTCCTGAAAGTAAACAGAGCACATTCTATTAAACACAGGTCTTCTCAGGAAGAAATGAAATAAATCATGGAAGCCACTAATTAACACATTACTGTACATTATTATTTTTTGGGGGGGGTCAAGTGGCTTGAACTGGGCATTGTCCCTGAGCTCTCCAGCTCGAGGATATTGTCCTACCCTTAAGCCAAGCCCCACTTTCTCTTTTCTAGAGGTTAATTGTAGATAAGAGTCTCAGGTCCTTTTGTGCTCTGGCTGGTTTTGGACCTCGATCCTCAGATCTCAGGCTCCTGAGTAGCTAGGATTACAGGCTTGAGCCACTGCGCCTGGTTTGTACAACATTATTAGTCCATTTTGCTGTACATTAACCAGGAAGCTTATTAAAATAGTAATTTTTTTTTTTTGCCAGTCCTGGAGTTTGAACTCCTGGGTTCTGTCCTTGGGCTTTCTCAAGGCTAGCACTCTACCACTTGAGTCACAGCACCACTTCTAGCTTTCTCTGTGTGAGTGGTACCAAGGAATCAAATCCAAGGTTTTGATCATGCTAGGAAAGCTCTCTACTACTAGGCCATGTTCCAGGTCCTAATTTTTGTTTTGCTATTCAGAGTGAGGGAGACTCTCCGTCTGTAGGAGAAAGGAAAGAAGACTCTGTAACATTTGATCTCTGATTCCATCTAATTGGGTATATGATGACTCACCTCCTCGAAGCGAGCTCGGATGATTGTGATCCAGTGTTTGATAGTTGTGATGCAATCAGGATGGCAAACAGCCAGGATGACTTCTCCCATGGCCACTGCTGCATTTACATCCACTTGCTTCTCTTCTACTTTCTTCATGAATTCCTAAACAGAAGTCAGAAACAAAAACTTCACCTATTTTATCAGCACTACTAATTGATATTGAAAGGGGAATTTTTTTTCTTTTTTTTCCCTTTATATGTGTGACTTTTTTATATGTGACTCCAGAAGTCTGTATCTAGAGCCTCTGACATTTTTAGTCTAGTTTTAAAGATTTGGGAAGGTACAATTTGTACACAAGAACAATCTTCTTTGCTAGTGATAATAAAAAGATTAAGGACAGAGATATATACACCTTTTCCTATTCTAAGTTAGTCCGTGTGTGTGTGTGTGTGTGTGTGTGTGTGTGTGTGTGTGTGTGTGTGTGTGTGTGTGCGTGCGTGCGTGCGTGTGTGTGTGTGTGTGTGTGTGTGTGTGTGTGTGTTTGAAGTCAGGGCCCAGAGGTGGTAGAGATGAAAGTCTCACAGACTTTCCTGCCTCAACTTTTTACCTTTGAACCACAGTCTTCAGATCTCAGCTTCCTGAGTGGCTAGGATTATAAGCATAAGCCACCAGTGCCTAGCTAGTCTTAAAGAACATTTTTTAATTAAAAAAAAAAAGATTGATTGTGATTGATTGTACCAATACTAGGGCTTGAACTTAGGGACTTCATACTCTAATTCAGACTTTTTTTTCTATAACTTAAGCCATGCCTTCAATTTGACAGTGTATTTACTAACTGGAGATGGAGACTTATGGACTTTTCTACCTGGCTTGATTTTAGACCTCAACCCACTAGATCTTGTAATGAGGATTATAGGCACAAGCCATAGCTGCCTGGCTATCTCTTTTTAAAATCTTATTTTTATTTATTTGTAAATACATTTGTTTTGAAAAAAATACAATGTCAGCAATAAAATACTACAGTATTTCTTAAATGCCCACAAAAGAATGAGAAAACTAAGATTAATCTCTGGCTAGGATGAAAAGTAGAAAGAAACCATTTCCTATTTCATTAGGGCAGACTGAGGCCCCAGATACTTATTCTGAAGCTTGCCAAGTAGTTCTGGGGGATAAGGCTAGAAGGCTTGAGACCAAAGCTAATAATATAAAGTCAGAGGCGAATGAAAGTAAAAAGAAAGGATTGGAAATGGTCTGAATTTTTTTTTCTTTTCTTTCTTTTCTTTTGAATACTATGTGGTTTTACTTGTTTACTGAATTATAAAAATGAGTGAATGCACATCTTTAAGGTGTTATGAAAATGACTAGTTACTTCCCTCTGATTTGTGCTAAGCCAACAAGCAAGGACACTTTGGTTTTGCTTCTTTTCATATGAGGCCTAATATTTACTTCAGTGGTTTTGTCATCATAGGTCACCAAACACTTGGGCTGGATTACCTTATGGGTATCAATGAGTGACTGTAGGGCCTCTGTGTCATCAGGTAGTGCTCCCCGAAAACGAAGTGTTTGCTCTGCTTCAGAAAGCCACTCCAACAGCATGTGGACTGTGTCCCGAAACTCTTCAGCCTAAAATAACCAACATAAAAGATTGAATCTCTTTTTCTCTCTGTCCAGCTGAGGTTCTGAAACTGGAGCATACCAGGGAAAGGTCTACAACCAAAAATTTTAGTGTTATCATAGGCACTTGATGCTCCATAAAGGAACTTTCATTTCTGGACCCTTGAAATCAGCTTAATTTATTTCTTTAAAACAAATGATAAAGTCTTGTAGAACATTTAGAATATCAATTTTCAACTTTATGTTCATTTCAAAACTAACTAGAACTGGTCTTGCTAGCAAAATAAAATTAATCTGCTCAGAATCCCTGGCCTGGGTTGATCCAACAAAGGTGTCTTACCTGTTTTAAGGCCTGCTCAAGGCGACTTTGCTTGGAAACAGAGAGTTTGCACACAGTGTCCCAGCGAGTGCTCAGTTCCTGGAGCTGTCCTTTTACCCAAGTGGTGTCATCTCGACTGTTCTCAATCAGTTCTCTGCCTGACCGCTTTAAGACTTGAACAGTACCTGTTCGCTTTCCAAGTTCCTTTTGGAAAACCTAGAAAAGGAGGTATGCGATTAAGTTTGTCTAATAAAATGTTGAGTCCAAGGAAGAAAACCATAGATAAAGGGATAATTTTCTTGGTAGAGTCTAATAATGGGTCTTTTTATATATAGAAGAAAGTAGAATGATGTATAAAAAAGAACATGGACAGGGTGCTTATCTTAAATTGCAGTTTTCTCATCTGTAAGAATATAGACATGTTTCCAGAATTATAGGTGATAAATAAGGACATATAGCTAGTATAAAGAATAAGAATTTAAGCTGGGTGCCTGTGGCTCACATCTGTAATCCTAGCTACTCAGGAGGCTGAGATCTGAGGATCATAGTTCAAAGCCAGTCAGGGCATGAAAAGTTTGTAAGACTCTTATCTCCAATTAACTACCAGAAAACTGGAAGTGATGCTGTGGCTCAAGTGATAGAGTGCTAGCCTTGAGCTAAAGAGCTCAGGGACAGAGCCCCGGGCTCAGAGTTCAAGCCCCACAACCGACAAAAAAAAAAAAAAGAATTCAATACAATGTAAAATTAAATTTCTTGTGCTGAAACAGGATGTTGTGCAGCTCAATATGGCAGGAATAGGTTATACTACACAGTGATATGCATGGTGTTAGATTTATAGGTTCAAAAATGGTTAAATTGGGGCCAGGAGTTTGGCCTAGTGGTAGAGTGCTTGCCTAGCATGCATGAATAGCTGGGCTCAATTCCTCAGTACCACATACAGAAAAAAGCCGGATGTGGTGCTGTGGCTCAAGTAGTAAAGCCCAAGGACAGTGCTCAGGCCCCAAGTTCAAGCCCTAGGATTGCCTCTCAGCCCCCCCCCCAAAAAAAGTTAAATCACTCATTTCTATTTTAGGGCTCAGTGGAATGCATCTTATAAGGTTATCCATTTCAATTTAAATACAATTGGTGACTCAACCAGAGACAAACAGGAAGATGGAGAACTTTAAAGTGAAGTACACATATTGTCAAGTCTGAATCAAACCAATTTGGTAAATTCTTTGTGACTGAGGCAGAATCCCAGCAACAGTTGGTTTAAAGGCAGAAGATGAAGGGCTGCCGCTGAACAAAGATAACTATCAGGGTTTCTTTCTCTTCTAGGTATTAGAACAGGACAAAGGGCACATATAGGAGACCCTGTGGTTTGTTTTCCATGAAATCCTCACCTTATGAGCATCCATGAGGTTCATGACAAGGTCCAGATCCCCATGAACAGGCTGGTCCTCAGCCAGCTGCGGTTCTACCTTGTACAACCAGTCAACCAAGGCCTGCAAAGCATCCATGAACTGGCCTGAAAACAGCAGGGCTTCTTCAAGCTTGTGTTGCCTAAGAAAAGTATGTAAACTTCATTGTTTTTATGCACACAATTCTAACTGTTGGAAAGGAATATGACTTTCATGTTAGAATGGTTAGAAATATAGTAAAAGAGACTGAAAGATGTCCAAATGTATGAAACAAAACCTTCTATAGAATGATTTAAGTGAAATAAAGGGGACATGTATGAGTATTCTGACAATTTTTTTCATTTTTTTATACCGAGGTAATGCAGAGGGGTTACAGTTACATTCGCCAGATAGTAGATGCATTACTTCTTAGACATTGATACCCCTTCTTATGTTTTGTCCATTTCCCTCCCCCACTCCCTCCCAATCTTCTTGTTTTCCCTCCTTCCCTTTCCTATTTCAAATAAACAAACGTATATATAATATAGCAGGTAACAAAGTCAGATATAGGGATATAAGGATGTACTTCAACAACCCAATATCTATGTTTATTTACTTTACAATTGGTATAGCAGAGGATGAGAGTTTCAGTGATAGCCTGGAGTCAGGAGTTCAACTAGTTCTATGCCAGTTGTGTGTTCTTAGGCCAACTCTTTACCTCTGTGTGAATTCCTGTCTCTTCATCAAAAGATTTGGGAGAAGCAAGAGTACAGAGATGTTATTATATTTAGCAGAGCATAAGCAGTAGAGTGGATAAAAGTACAACTTTAGAACCAAACTGCATAGGCTCAAACTCAAGCTTTGCAACTTAGAAGCTGAATAATGTTGGGGGGATTAAGAAATCTCTTTATGATGGCTTTTTCATCTGCAAAATGGGAATAATAATAGTACTTATTTCACTGACTTTTATGAGGATCACTGATTAGCAGGCACTGTTGGACACATATTCAGTGTAATTTCTTAGTAAAAGTTAGATTATATGGTTAAATGCCTGCAGAGGCTTGATACAGGTAAAACATTTAATAATAAGGTATTGATATTATAAATTAACAATTTAAAAATATTTAACAAGAGCCACTAATCTACTAGTAGCTTGATTTTATAGGTCTTTCCCTTACTATTCAATAAGGCTTAGGTTTAAACCAAGATTTTTTTTGTGGATCATGGGGCTTGAACTTAGCCTGGGCTCTGTCCCTGAGCTCTTCAGTTCCAGGCTACTTCACTACCCTTGAGCCAAGCCCCACTTCCCATTTTCTAGAGGTTAATTGGAGATAAGAGTCTCAGGTCTTTTTGTGCCTGGGCTGGCTTTGAACCTTGATCCACACATCTCAGCCTCCTGAATAGCTAGGATTACAGGTGTGAGCCACTGTGCCCGGCTTAAACCAAGAATTTCTAAACATCTTATTCAAATTACTTCGTAACTACTTTAAAGTTAGAATCTCTACTGATCCACTTGTCACCATTTTAATTCTGTAACAGTTACTGTGGTATGTCATCAAGACCCTTGAAAAGGACACTCAGGCTTACCGTTCCACAGACTTGCCACAAACAGTATCCCATTTATCTCTAACTTCACCCAATAAGTTGTCCAGTTTCTGAGCATCATCAGCAAGTAAAGTCTTCTCTTTTAGTGCTCTCCCAGTTCTAATTGTGGTGTCATACACAGGCTGTTTGCCACCAAGAGTTTTCTGAAACTCCTAGATTTCCAAAAAGAAAAGAATAAAAACAAGACCAGATGATAACGTGAGGTCTAGGGATCAACTGCCAACACCAAATCAAAAAAAAAAAAAAATTATTGGTAATAGCTTAAGAAAAAGTGGAAGGTTTTTTTTTTTTTTTTTTTTTTCTTCCCAGTCCTGGGCTTGAGCTCAGGGCCTGAGCACTGTCCTTGGACTTTCTCAAGGCTAGAGCTCTACCACTTGAGCCTCAGCACCATTTCTGGCTTTTTTCTATGTATATGGTACTGAGGAATCGAACCCGGGTCTTCATGCATGCTAGGCAAGCACTCTACCACTAGGCCAAATTCCCAGCCCAGAAAAAGTGGAAGTTTTTTGTTTGTTTATGCTACATATGGAAGTGAATGTAAACTTTTAAAAGCCTCAGCCTTTAACTAGTTACTCCCCAAATCATCTTGCTTGAATGATTATTTAAAAGAGCAGATACTATGCATGGTAAGACAGTGTCTAGATGTAAAATGGAACCCTGGGTTTAGGGATAGAGTACTTACCTTGTATGAGGCTGTGGACTTGATTCCCAGAACCGTAACCAAGGAAACAAAGCAGGAACTCTGGCTCTATCATCTTGCCTTTTTTTTTTTTAAACTTTTGTGTTAGTCCTAGAGTCCTAGAGCTTGAACAGAGGGGGCCTGGTACTATCTCTGAGGGTTTTTTTTTGTTTGTTTGTTTTTTTGCTCAAGACTAGCGCTCTATTACTTGATCACACCTTCATTTCAGTAGTTAACTGGAAATCAAGAGTTTCACAGACTTTCCTTTGCAGGCTGGCTTTGAACAATGATCCTCAGATCTCAGCCTCTTAAGTAGTTAGGATTACAGGCGTGAGCCACTGGTGCTTCGCCTAGATCCAATTTCTAAGAGTAACTGATTGATTTACCTTATGTTTAGAAAGCTGAAGTTTGATTTTGTCTGGGTCATTGGATATCTCCAGTTCTGAATCCAGATGACTCTCTGCATCTTCTAGCCAGTCAATGAGTTTTTTCCAAGCTTCATGGAACTAAAGTTAAAATTTAGGAAAAAGTTTTAATAGGAGTAAATTTGCAAACTACACAACTTGTCTCTATTCCAGAGATCCAAGGTGTGTAGCCCAAGGTTATTCAATAAATCGCTATCTTCTTTTTAAAACTTACTTGCTTTGCCCGTTTCCTTGCATCATCTAGTGATCGACCCCTTTCAATAGATCGCTGGACAACCTTCTCCCACCGAGACTGGACACTAACCAACAAGTTCTTGATTAAAACCACATCCTGTTTTTGGCTGAGGAATTTTAATTGATTCCCAGTTTGATCCAGTTCAATGATCTGGTCTCGATGAGCATTTACTTCATTAGCAAAAACCTGAGGAAACAATATTGTTCTTACTAAGCTTAAAACAAGGCAAATGAGTACCCCTTTCCATGAATCCCTCCAAAAGGAAGGTGATATCCCAAGTCACAGTTACCTTGTGCTCCTCTATCTGGGAAAGGACAGTGTTCAGAATCAGGCTGGGAGGAGAAGCGATGTTTAAGCTCTGTTCTGCTAGAGTGAGCCAGTTGATAAATTCTTGTAGGGAATTCTGGAATTCTGTTGCCAAGTTGAGGGCTTCTTCCAGCTTTGACTAAGTTTCAAAGAAAACACACACACACAAATTATGGCTTCAATGACAAAGGCTTGAATTTACATAGAATGAAATTACCTCCAAACATGCTTTGTTTATAAGAAGGGGGCATTTAATGGTAGTATCTGAAACTGAAACAACTGGTCAGAAACTATGTACAGGGAAAAGGAAAGAGCAAACTGGTAGCTCATGATTACAATCTTAGCTACTCAGGAGGGTAGCTAAGATTCTCAATTCAAAGCCAGCTTAAGCTTTTAGAAACCCCAAGAGACTGTTATCTTCAATTAACTTTCAAAAATCTAGAAGTGGAGCTGGAGCTCAAGTGCTAGTGTGCTAGAATTGAGTGGAAAAGCTAAAGAAGAGTGCCCCAGCTAGTCCTGAGTTCAAGTCCCAGTACTGGCACAGAAGAAAAAGGAAGGAAGGAAAGAAGGAAGGAAGGAAGGGAGGAAGGGAGGAAGGAAGGAAGGAAGGAAGGAAGAGAGAAAGGAAGGAAGGAAGGGAGGAAGGAAGGGAGGAAGGAAGGAAGAGAGGGAGGAAGGGAGGGAGGAAGGGATGGAAGGAGGGAGGGAGGGAGGGAGGGATAGGGGGGAAAAAAAGGAAAGAAGGAAAGAAAGGGAAAGAGCATAATTAGTGACTAAGTTTTCTTGGCCACTCTCCACTTCCTGGAACATTTAGAAATAGTAAAACTACTCAATAAATTTAAGCTAGCACACCCTTTAGTGGTAACAGCTGAAGAATGTGCAAACTCAGGAAAGATCTCAGTTTCCTGTTACATACATTTTTTCTAGTATAAAGACAGTTAAATGAAAAGCACATTACTATACAGATGATGCTCACTGTAGAACTCTAAGTACACATCGTCAGAAAATATGGAACATGAAATGCCTGTGTCTGAAATAATATCACAAACACCAAAGTTTATAATACAAGCTATGATATTTGGGGCAAAACTCTAACCACACTTTAAGTTTTCAGATAGTTTGATTTAAATCACTGAGGCAAAAAATAATGGTTCACTCAGAGGTGCTACTGTTGCCCAAGAATACAATCTAATCCAAGAGTGCATAAGCTTCCTTCTCAGGGATCCGTAAAATACCAAGATCCCTTTTGCTTCTGAATTACTCACCAGACAGACAAAATAAAATAATACCAGGCTGTGAAAAATGGATAGATCCAGAATTTGTTAAAAATTAATATATTTACAGAAAAACCCCAAATGTACCCTAAAAATGTCAATTAACTGCTACTGATTATAGTTGATTCTTATAGATGATTTTTACTTTTTATTTCAGATTACTTTTAGAATCTTTAAAACAACAACAAAGAAAACACCTAAAACCTTCTAATAAGTGTCATTAAAACATGTAAGACTGGGCCAGGAGTTCGGTCTAGTGGTAGAGTGCCTGACTAACAAACATGAAGACCTGGGTTTGATTCCTTCGTACCACATACATAGTAAAAGCCAGAAATGGTGCTGTGGCTAACGTGGTAGAGCTCTAGCATTGAGAAAACCCAAGGACATGCTCAGGCCCTGAGCTCAAGCCACAGGACTGGCAAAAAACAAAACAAAACAAGAAAACATGTAAGACTGGAGATATATGTAGCTCAGTGGTAAAGCACTTGTCTAACGTATGTGAGGAACTAGGTTTGATCTCAAGCACTATATACAAAAAATAATAAACCCAATCTAAACCAAGAGAAAAAAGTCAATCTCAAATTTATCACAGAAATTCCAAGATGGCAAGAATTATTTCTACATTGTGATATCTACGTACTCTTTAATATGACACCATATAACACTTAATAATTTTCCTGAAATATAATGCCTCTACAAAATCAGAAATAAGCCAGGTGCTGGTGACTCATGCCTATAATCCTAGGTACTCAGGAGGTTGAGATCTGAGGATCAAGGCTCAAAGCCAACCCGGGGAACAAAAGTACCTGAGACTCTTATCTTCAATTAACCTCTAGAAAAAGGGAAGTGGGGCTTGGCTCAAGGGTATGGTGGTAGCCTTGAGCTAAAGACCTCAGGGACAACACCCAGGCCCAGAGTTCAAGCCCCATGGCCCACCAAAGCAAACAAACCAACAAACAAAAAAACAAAACAAAAAAATCAGAAATAGCTATTGTATGCATCTAGCTTTGCTTTATTCATTTGTTTGTCGTGACACTTTTGCCCAAGGCTAGCATTTTGCTAGCCATAGCACCACTTTCAGCCTTTTCTGTGTATGTGGTATCGAAGAATCAAACCCAGGGCTTCATGCATGCTAGGTGAGTACTCTACCACTAGGCTTCGCTCCCTGCCCTGTTTTATCAGTTTTGATGAGTGATTATATTCTGAGACACTGGCTTCATAGATTTTTTGTGTGTGTCATAGTCTTACTATATAGACTAGGCAGACTTGGAACTTGAGATCTTTTTCAGATTCCAAGTACTAGGATTATGCTAACACATATAGTCAGGGAACTCCTTGATTATGATATACATTCTGCCAAAGCTTTTCTTCATAAAAAGGCAATTTGGGGGGAAGGGGAGCAAATGTGTTTTGATTCCCTATCACTTTCCTCTGCTATTACAGGAAAGGTAAGTCAGTTTTTAAGGAATAATGGAAAGAGATAATATGGTTTACTTCTCTCCTGTTTAGTAATTCTTTGCACGCCACATTGGTAGAATTGAAATTTCTTATACAGAATAGTCACATTCCTTACATGCCCTATTTTCCATCTTTCTAAGACATAACCTCCAGCAAATTGGTGATTAATATGGGATATAAAGTCCATCACTAAGTCATAATAGGCAGTAATGTTTCAAATGGTAGATGGAGAAAAAACTAAGTAAACTGCTCAAATCAAGCAAATTTCTCAGATAAAGTATTTTGCGGTGATACCTTCCTTTCTTCCATTTTACTGCTAACTACATGCCACTTCTGTTCCAAGAGTACTATACTCTGTTCTGTTTTTGAGCCAGACCCAGAATCATCACGGCTTAAGAGCATAAGCCTGCCCTTGTCAAGCAGCTGATTGTAAGTCTCTTCTTTGGCTTTCAGTTGGGAATAGAGCTCCTGAAAGACAAAATAAGTAAACACATCAACAACATCCATTACCTCAAAGACACTTTCCCACAGATTCATTAATACCATTTGGAAAAACCCAGCAAGACCTCATCTTGAGATTATATATATATATTTTTTTTTTGGGGGGGGCAGTCCTAGGGGTTGAACTCAGAGCCTGGGCTCTGGTCCGTAAGCCTCCCTGTGCTCAAGGCCACAACACCACTTTCTGCTTTTCTTTTGTTTATGTAATACTGAGGAATCAAACCCAGGATTTCATGCATGCTAGGCAAGCACTCTACCACTAAGACACATTCCCAGCATGATCTCATCTTGATTTTTTTCATATATTTTTTATTGTAATTAATAGAAGGGTTACATTATATTCGCCAGATAGAAGGTACATTAATAAAAGCCATTTTTAAAATTCAGTTGAATGAATAAACTGTTAGGGAATAAAACTCATTATTTTTAATACTAAAATAATTTTGTAATCAAAATAGAAGAACTTAAAGAATTCTCCCTAGAAATTTATTCCCTGAAGGCCTTGTCTAGAAATTATGTTGTCTTTTGTTCTCACTATACTTTCTTGGAAAACTGTTAGAATCTCTTTGGTTTTACAGACTTCTATTGAATAGTCTTTTTAAATAAAAAACATTTGTACTATGTATTTGTCTGGGTAATGTACTATATATTGTCTAGGCAATATTCTTGTGCCTACCAAATGGAGCAACTCAAAAGTTATAAAGTAATTTTGAGCTTTTTCTCTTTTTACTACTACCACTCATGGAAGGGGATTAAAACCTACAGATGAATAGCAAAGCCTGAGGTTGTACTACAGTGTAGGTAAAGTGCAGTACTTTGTAGACTCCAAGATATCATATCACCATGAACCCAGAGAAGCTACTGAATGTGGGATGCTTATGCTATCAACTTTAAGAAACTGCTGTTACCATATGTGTATCAAGCTGTTCCCTAGCAGTCTCAGGAAGGCCCCCTGTGGGCTTAGATGCTGAAAGCTGGCTCTCCATTCTAGTCAATTCCAAGAGGAAATCTTCAATTTCACTGTGGAATCCTTGGGCCTAAGGAAAAAAACAATGTCAGCAGTCAATTCTCAGCTTCAAAAGCAAAATTTCTAATGATCCTATGAGGAATTTATTATAAGGGATAAATCTGGAGCTGCTTTTTTAAAAGGCACAATCTGTTAGGGGGTTAGCAGAATCCTTCACACTTCCAATGTGTAACAAAGTACAGATGTCATATATCATCTGATGAATAGATTAAAGCCCTAGTGAACAATGGGATCTTACTTGATGTAAGAAAAATGCCAATCTCTAAATATAGCTGATTAAAGAGATGATCTGCTAACTTATAATGGTAAATAAAGAGATCATCCAACCAAAGCTGCTCTTTGTACAAATTTCTCAGGGGGTTCTATCTCAAATGGCTTTCTTTTTCCTGACTTGGGCCTCCCTTGAGTAGTATCATCTGCACAGATCTTCCTAATTTGGGAGATCCACTTACCTGTTGTAGTGTCAACTGAAGCTGCTGTTCTCTCTCCTCTGTTTTCTGCAGCACTGACTCCCAACACCGATTCATGGTTTCCAAACGGCTCCTTAAGCTGCTAGCATCATCTCCAGCACTTGATTCAAGAAGTTCATTGCCAGCTTTGTTAACTGTTTCTACTGTGGCTTGATGAGCCAAAACATCATTTTTTAGGACCTAAAAAAAGTATTTAACGATATAAATTATCTGTGTGACATAAAATATCATCAAGTCTCATTTCTTAACTTACATATGACATCAAAAAGCTTCCATGGCAATATGCTCTGGTCTCCAACCAACAGAATTAGAAATGAACCGGGGTGTCAGTAACTCCTACCTGTAATCCTAGCTACTGAGGAAACTGATATCTGAGATTCATGGTTTGAAGCTAGCCCAGGTAGAAAAGTTCCCATGAGATTCATCCCCAATAAACTCAAAAAAACTGTAAGTGGGGTTGCAGCTGAAGTAGAAGAGCACTAGCCTTGAGCACAAAGAGGCTCAGAAACAGCACCCAGGCCATGAGTTCAAATACCAGGACTGGTAAAAACAAAAAAACCCCAAAACAACAACAAAGAATTCAAAATGAAAATACTTACATGGTGCTTTGCAAGCTCAACTTCAATGACTTTGGGGTCTCCATTTATTGGTCTCTGAGCATCCAGCAACTCTTCAGTATGAGTCAGCCAACTCATCAATTCCTCTAAAGCATGCTGGAACTGGCCAAGGGCCAGGAGAGCACCTTCTAGCTTATGCTGTTCAGAACAAGATAGAAAGGGAGCAAGCTAAGAAAATTAGAAATGGGCATACTGCAGTTCACTTATATACTGTACCTCTTGCCTTACCTGTCTGTGGGCAATTTTTTCACCCAGGTTCTCCCAGAGGTGCTTGAGTTCTGTCAGTGGTTCTCTTATAATGTCCCTGTCTGTCTCATCAGTAGCTTTCTTTAACATTAGTTCACCCTGATGATTGAGCTTCTCCATCTCAATTTGCTGTTGATAAACTTCAACTTTGAACTCCTATCAAATATAGATTTAATGTTAACATCAAAACAAATCTTTAGTAACTAAAAGAAGCAACTCTTGTTTTAAAACCATTCCTGGGTTCCTGGGTACAAACCTTCATCTCATGTAACTGATCTTTGACAGTGTTGAGGTCCGTGCCGACAAGGGGCATGGTGCAGAGTCTGATCACAGTGTTATCCAGCCAGTCAAACATAGCCTGAAATAAAAATGCAAATACATAGAAACCTACGTTGAAAACCAAAAACTTAAGCGAGCGGGAGAGTTTCAGAACTTGCCTTGCTGAAGTTGGCCTTTACAATAATCTGAGTTTGAAACCTCCAGCAAGTGGTGACTTGCTAATGGTAAGGCTAGCTTCACTGTGTAGCTGGATGGTAATGAACATGCAACGATGATAAAAATGGCAAGGGGGGTAGAAACTTAGACATATGTCAGTACTAGTCTCACCACAAGTAGAAACTTTAGTTAAGAACATGGAAACAGCACTGTTAGGTTTGAGAATGCTGTAGTGGTATTAATGTGATCCACTACTGCACCAAATTGGGAAAAGAGAACCTGTATTTCTTGGTGGTCAATACCAGCCTCTTACCTGCAGAGTGTCCTGATACTGCACAGCAGCTTGCATAGCATCCTCAAGTTTATCTAGCCTTTCTTTCCATGTTTTGTTTAAGTTCTCCCAAGCATTATTCATCTAGGTGAAAAATATTCACATTGTTCTGTTAGTACCATTTTCCTGTCAGGGCCAATTCGTGTTTCACCTTAACTCTTCATCTATTCTCCATACCTCATCAATGCTCTTCTTCACTTCAGGCTTCTCAGTTTCTCCACAGGCAAAAATCAAATCTGCTCCAAGGATCCGAATGAACTCCAATTCTTCATGTAGACCATCTGTCTCTTCCTTAATAGTCTACGTGTAAAAGAATGGAACATGAGCCAAAGCAGAAAGTAGAATGGAACTTCCTAAATGCAATTTATACCCATCGAGAGCAAACAGATAGAACCATCAAACTTACAAAAGGTTTTGAATGCTCTTATATTTTATTTGGACAATGTAGCTATATACTCCAAGTAGTGGCTGTTGATAAATATGTGTTATACATGTATATGTTCACACAAATAAGATAAAAATATCATGGGGTTAGGCACTGGAGGCTCACACCTGCAATCCTGAGATCTGAGGATTGTGGTTCAAAGCTAGCCAGGACAAGAAAGTCTGTGAGACTCTTATCTCCAACTAACCACCAGAAAACTTGAACAAAAGAGCTCAATGACAGTGCCCAGGCCCTGAATTCAAACTCCACAAGTGACAAAAAAAAAAAAAAATCAGGAGAAGAAAAGAAGACAATATAGGAAAAGTAGAATGACTGTCAATTTACCAATGGCTCATCTTTGCCTGCCTCCAAGATTACAATCTGCAGATATAGTTCTATTATAGAGAAATATATAAATAAGGATTAAATAACACAATGCAAGTCAAAAATGTCAGTGCTGACAAATGAGCATTATCTAGCCCACACCAATGGTGGGCTATCTGGGCTATGCAATCTTGAAAAAAATAAATTCTGTGCCAGATCACAAAATGTGGTTCATGGACTGACATTGAGAAAAGTTTCTGAAAAAGATCTGAAATTAAAGAAACAAGAAAGATAATAGCATGATAATATCATGACTTGGCTTATGCTAAATGACAACATGAGACTGAGTAAATCCAATAAAAACTAGACTCCGGGGCCGGGAGTTTGGCCTAGTGGTAGAGTGCTTGCCTAGCATGCACGAAGACCCGGGTTCGATTCCTTGGTACCACATATTTAGAAAAAGCCGGACATGGTGCTGAGGCTCAAGTGGTAGAGCTCTAGCCTTGAGAAAAATCCAAGGAGAGTGCTCAGCCCCTGAGCTTAAGCCCAGGACTGGCAAAAAAAAAAAAAAAAAAACTAGACTCCTCAAAAAGACTAGAAAAAGGCATGTCTATGTAATAATTGTTATCTCTGAAGTGATAAACCCAAAACTGCTTTTTTCTTTCACTATTTTTCTACATGAAAGATATCTATAACAAACAGATTTTTATTTCCAAGTGGAAAAAAAAAGTGCTAACAAAACAAATCTTTCAGCTCAGTCAGTCTGCCTGTGCAGTCAACACAATATGCTTAGGAACTGAGAGGTTGGCTCAGTGGTTCAGTGCTTGCCTATCATGAATGCCCAGAGTTAAATTTCCAGTATTGCAAAAATAACTCCTCCAAACATAGTAGAGTTCTTGCCTGCATGCACACACACAAAAAAATTGGGTTCAATCCCTAGTGCTGTCAGAACAAATAAACATTCAATAACTCCCACTCCCAAACCAAAAGTTAGATATACTGTTTAGCTAGAGGACACATGTAGGCTTTTAATTTTTTCCTTCTTACCTCGGCAGCTTCAACCTGTTGCTTGATGATGGATGGGTCAATGCCTGGGCTTTCCAAGTCATGGACAATATCCTGGGTGTCTTTGATGGTGGTCAGGAGAGCTGCCATGTCATACCAGAACTTCTCTGCTAATTCAAGGACGTCAAGGAATTTAATTTCACGTTCTTCGGCTCGAGCTTTGATGTCCTCCCAGAAGAATACCATTTGATCCAGTTTGTCCTGGATTTCTGAGGAGGTAAACAGAAGTGAATGGGACTTCTCTAAGTATCTGAAATGAATCTCATCAAAAATTACATCTAGTTTGACATTCTCAATTAAACTGTCTTTAAAAATAGCTCTAAAAATTGTAACTGATGGCCCATTTTTCTGTCATAGCTTTATTTCTATTAGTTCTATTAGTTTTACTTATGTGTATCTCCCACATAAGGGATCACAGAAGTATAATCTTTTAAATCTGTAATACAAAGGTTTTGGTAAGATAAAATACTTAGTTTGCAAAAGAGCTGAGAACTCTTTCTTGTATTCTGTGTTGAACTCTGTTTCTACATTTCCCTAAGAAAGTGTTATAAAAGGTAGTTATGTTCTACCCACCATTGATTCTGCAGCTTACTTACATTAGGGGTTAAAAGGAGTATTTGTTTCCAAGTCTGGGAATCTAGCTACCAATTGTAATCTTGTTTCAATGGGAAAATGTGTTTTGAATTCTAAATGACTTCCAAATGACTTGCAAGAATACTCATTAGCCAATATGTGGGAGGAGTTTTTATAGTCAATGAAATACATCTAATAAAATATTAGCAATAATAACCATAACCTAGAATATAAATGACTTTGTTTGAAAAATAATTGGATCAGGGCTACAGCTGCAGCTTAGCAGTAGAGTGTCTGTCTAGCAAGTTTGAGGCCTTGAGTTCAACTCCAACAATATTAACAAAAACAACAACAACAAAAATAAGCTTCAGCAAACACCTTTTGCAGCCATATCTTTGTCTGCTCCCTGAGATCGCCCAATGAGCTCTTCTCCACGGCGCTTTAGAGCCTCAAAGGATGGCTGCAGTTTTTCCAGTTCCATGGTGGCACTCTTATTGTCACTGATGCATTCTCTAATCTTGTCTACTTCAGCTGGGATCAGGGGTGGCATACGCAGGCGAGAGGAAAGGTTCTCCAGGGTCTCCAACATTGGCTCGATTTTATCATGAAACTAAAGTTGGAGCATTAGTCAGCACAGTAACACTTCACATGTTTTAGAGAAATGTTATGGTATAAGACTAAGGTATAAACCCACTACTGTTTAAGATAGATAGTGCTATGCTTAGCCCCAGCCCAATACCTTTTAAGTGTTGCATTTGGCTAAAACACAATTCAGAACTCATGATATGTGAGCTGGGCAATTTGAAAAAATAAAAAGGTAGCTTTTAAGAGTCAACTTGAATCACTATTGCTGTCAAAATCGTTCTCCTCTTTTAATTAATATGACGAGAAAGGGACAAGACTATGAAACTGGTGAAAGTCAGTATGTCAACATCTCAGATGACAGTTGCATGCAACAGACTAGACCAACAAGTTAGATGCCCACCACAAGCTGTGTAAATAGATGGGGAACTTAATATGCTGCATGACTTTGAGTTTGAAAGTATTATGGCATGAAACTGAACAACCCACTCTAAGGAACAGTGAGAGTGAAATGTTGGCATGATGAAAGGTAATTAAGGCCAAATCTAACCTTACTCTAAAAGAAAAATTACCTTTCCAATTTTCTGGCACTTTGACTAACCTGAGCGTAATTATAAAATTCTCATTTATAATCTCATGTAGATAAGTTTGCTTCCTTGAAACACTATTGGTTAATTTGAATAATAAGGCTTATTAATTTTCATGGTCAAATAGGAAAAAAAAATAAAACAAGATCACTTCCTCACTTCTAGATTCCACTCTTAATGAATCTACCATATAAACTGCATTAATTAAATTTATTCTAGTGACATCAGGGAAATTTCCTTAGCGGTAATGGCTGCATTTTTCATTCTTTATAAGTACATCCTAACAGCAATGGGGCTAGGTACCTTACCTCTGTAATCTGCAATGGTGGGCGCAGTCAACACAACAATGAAATGTGACGATGTGGGGAGGACAGGAGCAGGCAGCAACAACACAAAGTAATACATTCCACAATGTGAGTGAGAGATGGGAAGGGAGGGAGGTGAAGGGAAAAACTTGAGTAAGTACAAATATTAACCAAGAATATGACTAAACATAGGACTATAATACCCAGACATGACAAAAAGTACCACTAACAATTTTATTTATTAGTTGGAAAGTATGTAGTTGCATGCTTCAGTATCTACTGCTGGTAGTTTATGTTTTTTGGCTTACTTCTCCTTACTGAAGCATCTTTCTCTGAACTGGCTGCCTTTTAAGCAAGAAAGCTAACTACACTCATTTTAAATCTCAAAAAAGTAATAGGCCCAAGCCAAGCACCAGTGGCTCATACCTGTAATCCTACCTACACAGGAGGCTGAGACCTGAGCACTGCAGTTGAAAGCCAGTAGGATAGTCCTTGAGATGCTTATCTCCAATTAACCACAGCTGGAAGAGAAGCTGTGGCCCAAGTGGTAGAGTGCTAGTTTTGAGCAGCCCTCATGGAGAATACCCAGCCCCTGAGTTCAAGTCCCACGACTGGTATATAATCGGAATTTGATTATTGTTGAGGTAATCACTGCCTTTGGATCTACAAACTATTGAAAGACAAATTACACATAGCAGCCGAGATGCCTCTTATTCTCCATAAAATTCTCCATAGCCTATCATTGTGCTTCCTGCACTATCAAGAATGTACTGTTACCTGGTGAATATAATGTAACCCTTCTATTAATTACAATAAAAAATATATGAAAAAAAGAACGTACTGTTACCATACTAATCCTCACACTCCTCTGTACAGACCCCTACCAGAAACACAGACCTGTTGCTTAGACTAATGTACATTTGAAAGCTGTAAAAGTGTAAGATAAACTTATACCTGAGCAGACTGCGAAACAGCCTCATCCAGAGCCAGGGCCCGCTGGCGCACCTCTTCTTTTATTTGGGCATACATGTTTTCTGCTTTCTGGTATTTTTCTTCCACCATTTTCCCTTCTTCAGGGTTTAATTCCTTTAGTTGTGGGCCTATCTTTAGCAGCTTATCAATATGAGGTTTGTGCTCAGCAATGGATTCCCTTAATTGCTATAGAAAAAAATATGGATTAATGAGTTGGGTTGAGGGCATAGCTCAGCAGAACAGGACAAATTGAGCATGCTTGAGGGACTTGAACTTTGGGCTTGGGAGCTGTCCCTGAGCTCTTCAACTCAAAGCTAGCGATCTACCACTTGAACCACAGCACTATTTCCGGTTTTCTGTGGTTAACTGGAGATAAGTCTCACAGACTTTTGTGCCCAGGCTGGCTTTGAACTGCAATCCTCTGACCTCAGCCTCTTGAGTAAGTAGGATTACAGGCATAAGCAACTGGTACACAGCTAGAAAAATAGTTTTATAGCATAAAATTTAGTAGTGGCAATAGTAGTATACTAATATGTTCTTTTCGAATACATTCCAGCTTATTTTCATTCTGCAACGAAGTAAAAATTGCCATGCTCCTTACCCTCATTTCCTCTTGCTGTTGTCTGAGCTGTTCATGATCAATAGCTGGAGGAGGTAACTGTGCTATCAGTGCTCGAGTTTCCTCAATCCAAGGGCTGAGCTCTTCAAAAGTTTCCCAAAACTGGTTTACTAAGACTTGTGCCCGCTCTAGGCGGGCATAACGCTCTGAATTGAGTAGGCTAATGTCTTCATATTGCTGTATCAGACATTCTGTCTTCTCCTTTGAGTCCAAGTAAAAATAAAAAGTCATTATTACTGTGAACAATTTTTTTTTTTTGAAGGTCATGGGGCGGGCTTGAACTCTGGACCTGGAAGCTGTCCTGAGCTCTTCAGCTCAAGGCTAGCACCCTACCCCTTGAGCCACAGTGCCACTTCTGGTTTTCTATGGTAAACTGGAGATAAGAGTCACAGATTTTAGTGCCTGAGCTGGCTTTGAACTATGATCCTCAGATCGCAGCCTCCTGAGTAGTTAAGATTACAAGCATGAGGGTGGGGGGTGTGTGGGGGGGTAATGGGTACCAAGATATGTGAAAGGGTATCAATGTATGTGAATTAATGCACCTTCTATCTGGCAAATATCATGTAACCCTTTTACTAATTACAATAAAAAAAATGTGAAAAAAAAAAAAGATTACAAGCATGAGCCACCATGCCCAACTTATTGTGAACAATTTTTAAGGGAAAAATATAACATATAAAAATCACATTATCTATATGAACAAACTAAATTTCTAGCAAATATGGGCTAATTTATTAAGTATAGAAGTGATTTTTTGTTCTTTAAATTTAGTATTTTTCCTATCATATGGGTATTTATGTAAAAACTATGAACATAATTTAAAAGGCAGTAATAAATAGTACAAACACCAAAAATCAACTTTTTAGCAGTGATATATAATAACGGTGAGCATTTACTATAACATTACTGGTAACAAATCATCAATACCACAAATTTATAGCATCTCAAAAGCTTTGATTGAATGCTAATGAAAAATAAGTCTTCCTCAACTAGTATTTATACTTTAAATGTTTAAGGTGAATAGTTAATTTATGAAAATTCCGTAAGAAATAGTAGCTAACCATACGCTTAATTTTTTTGAATCAGGTCTTGCTATTTAACATAGGCTTGGCTTGGATCTGCGAGGATTCTCCTACCTTAGGCTTCTAAGTGCTGGGATGATCATTCTTGAATCTTACTGCATTGTTATTAATAAACAAAACTGGCATAAAAATTATTTTGCCCAATCTTTTAGAAAACAGGTAATGCCTTCATGAATATGAAAGAATCAGTACTTTTATATAATTCTGAAAAGTCAATTATAAATATCTTAACAAAATTAGTCAAAACTCACTCTTCTAAAGAGGCAATTCCTAAGCTGGGTGTGGTGGCTCACACCTGTAATCCTAGCTACTCCGAGATCTGAGGATCAAGGTTCAATGCCAGCCAGGGCACAAAAGGACCTGAGACTCTTATCTCCAATTAACCTCTAGAAAATGTTAGGTAGAGCTTGGCTCAAGGGTAGGGTGGTAGCCTTGAGCTAAAGAGCTCAGGGACAGCGCCCAGGTGGAGTTTAAGCCCTGTGACCCACCAAAAAAAAAAAAAGAAGAAGAAGCAATTCCTCTGTCATAATGAAGACAGGCTTACAATGTATCTCATATTTTATAGTATTGCTACTTAGATATTTGTGAATATAAAGTTATTATCTAAAGTCTCTAGGACATAGATTTTAATAAACATCAGCAATAAGAAAGCCCAAGAAAAACACTGGAAAACACTATTTGATAATTGTACTTAATTTACCATGATTAAGAATAATGTGAGTAATAACTGTAATTCACCTGTAATACAGCTTTCTGCTCTTCTCCACAAGTGCCAAAGATTTCACCACGGTGACTGAAGAGTTCATCCATTGAATCTTTGTGACGAATGATATCAATGGAGAAAGCCTTTGAAAAGTAAACAGTAGTTAAGAAGGAAAAGTTTCTGGGTTCTGGTGGCTCATGCCTGTAATCCTAGTTACTTAGGAAACAGAGATCCGAGGATCATAGTGTGAAGACAGCCTATGTAGAAAAGTCCCTAAGTCTTTTATTTCCAATCAATCAACAAAAAGCTGGAATAAAGCTGTTGTTCAAGTAGTAGAACACTAGCCTTGAGCAAAAAAGCTGAGTTTAAGCCCCAGGACACAAACGGACAGACACATGTATGTGCACTCACAAAAAAAAAAAAAAGCTGGGGGAAGGAGTCTGGCGCTGATGTCTCACGCCTGTAATCCTAGCTACTCAGGACTCTGAGAACTGAGGATCCCAGTTCAAAGCCAGCCTGGACACTAAAGTCACTAAAGTCCATGAGACTCTTCAACTAACCACCAGAAAACTGGAAGTGGTGCTGTGACTCATGTGGTAGAGTACTAGCCTTGAGCTGAAGATCTCAGTGACAGTGCCCAGGCCCAGAGTTCAAGCCCCATGACTGACCAAAAAAAAAAAAAAAAAAAAAAGAGGGAGTATGTGTGAGAAGAAGTAAAAAGGATCCTAGGTCTGTGTTAGTGAAAGATAAGGCACAAAGTTTAATACAACATCTTTAATGCTTAGCCTTTTAATAACTTATAGAAACATGTTTCCCCTTGAAAATCATTCAAGTGGAAATGCTATTCTTTCCTGGATCCATGGAATAAGTTAACATTTTTCATAAAGCCAACCCCCCCCCAAAAAAAACCCAACACAACATTATCCACAACAAAAAACCAAAAGCAAACAACAAAATCCCCTGCTTTCTCTACCATACTCACCAACCAAATATATAGAAAAACTATCTTCAAGTCATTGTAAGCTACTGATGATTCTTTTACTCCAGGACACAAGGGGGTGCTCTGGTGTTTTATCATTACCTTTTGCACCTGAAGCTGAGCTGTGGTCTGGTCCTGTTCAAGGCGAATTGGCCCCAAGGCCATCAGCTTTCTTCTTGTTTCAGCAACCCAAGCTAGTTCTGCATCAGCAGCTTGCTCATACTTAAAAAACATATTGAGAAAAAATGAACAAGTTACATACTGCCAAGGTCTCCTTCCTAGAACTGTAATTTATCTAACACAGTAAGACCTAGATTGTCAATAACAGTTTTTTATCTTCATAAAGCCAGAACTGAAAAGAATTAAATAAGAAGTCACAAATCAAAATGCAGACAAATTAGAGTTGATCATATTTTCACTCTTTAAAAGCAGTTATAGGCGAGTAGTGTAGCGGTGGCTTACACCTGTAATCCTAACTATGCTCAGGAGGCTGAGATCTGAGGACCAAGGTCCAAAACCAACCCGGGCACAAAAGGACCTGAGTTAACCTCCAGAAAATGAGCTTGGCTCAAGGGTAGGGCAGTAGCCTTGAGCTGAAGAGCTCAGGGACAGCACCAGGCCTAATTCAAGCCTGATGACCCCCTCGCCCCCCCAAAAAAGCAATTATAGAATCTAGTAGGTAGGTTTACAGCTACAAACAAAACTTTCAAAAGAAATATGCTTAGATGCTTTGTAGCTGCACTTTCTGCCAATCATCTCTACACGTCAACACTAAACGGTAGTTTGGTTTTTTGTTTGTTTGCTGGTTTTTCTGCCCCCAGTCCTGGGGCCGAACTCTGGGTCTAGGCAGGCAGGAGTTTTAGATGTTTAAAGATGAACTTAAAATAGCAGTGGATAGCTAAGCAAAGTTAACTTAGAAGAATTTAAGTATAGCTGAAGAAGTGTAAGACCCCAGAAATCCTTTAAATGGTTACACAATAATAAAAATAAAAACATGTTCTATATGAATGCAGGTCATGAGGCTCTCTCAATATTTTACCTCTTTGTAAACCTACACTAAGATAGCATTAGTAGTCATGAGAAACAGAAGTGTTTGCATTGTTACTTTTTTGGATTTTGAGATACTTGTACATCCAACTTTATTGGCTTAGCACTGGTAACCTTGAGTATTTGAAATGTACCAACACTGTAAACTTTTAAAAAAAAGTTTTAGATGTTTAACTTTAAAGAGAAAATTTAACTTCTTCCTAAGCACAATAAGTTGCATACTGAAATATTGGGCCAAGATTAGAGATAACCATAAGACACACTGGGGACACACTGGGGTGAGAGAGAGATGGTCTTAGGAGTCAGAAAAAAACTTTTGCATAGTTCAAAAAATATTTGCTGGGCCGGGAGCATGGCCTAGTGGTAGTGTGCTCACCTAAGCATGCACAAAGCCCTGGGTTTAATTCTGCGAAACCACATACCCAGAAAAAGCCAGAAATGGTGCTGTGGCTCAAGTGGCAGAGTGCTAGCTTTGAGCAAAAAAGTGTCCAAGGACAGTGCCTGGGTTCAAGTTCCAGGACTGGCAAAAAACCCCAAAACCAACCAACCAAACAAAAACATTTGCTGATGAGCACTGGTAGCTAATGCCTATAATCCTAGCTACTAAGGAGGCTGAGATCTGAGGATCCCAGTTTGAAGCCAGTCCCTGCAGAAAAGTTCCTCTGAGTCTTTTATCACCAATTAACCACTCAAAAACTGATGTAAAGGCTGGGAGTTTGGCCTAGTGGTAGAGTGCTTGCCTAGTATGCACGAAGACCTAGATTTGATTCCTTGGTATCATATCCATAGAAAAAGCCAGAAGTAGTGCTGTAGCTCAAGTGGTAGAGTGCTAGCTTTGAGAAAGACCGAGTATAATGCTCAGGCCCTGAGTTCAAGCCTAGGACTGGCAAAAAACAAAAAACAAAAAACAAAAAAAAACTGACGTGGAGCTGTGGCTCAAACTGGTAGAGCGCTAGCCTTGAGCAAAAGAACTCAAGGACTGTGCCTAGGCCAACTTCAAGATCCACAACCACTACCACCACCACCACAAACAAAAGCATTATGAATCCAAGAAGTCATGTTATTATGCCTGCAATTCAGCACTTAGGAGACTGAGGGAATAGGGCTTTGAGTTGGAGGCCAGTCTGAGTTATAAAGGGAAATACTGTCTTTAAAAAAAAAAAAAAAAGATGAAGAGGGGATATTCAGCTACAGAGAAAGGCAGACAACGTCCTTCCAGAAGCAGGAAGGGAAAAAAGATCTAGAGAAATATGACACCTATGTTTGCTGAGAAGATTCTATTTTGGATGACTTTGGTATTTTGGTTTGTCTATTTGATAATAACTACACTTAGATTCATCTCTTCCCTTCTTCTATCTAATGTTATTAAGACAGTTGATTGTACCAAACTAAGATTATGATGCACTGAACTTTTGGGTTCTATCACCACTTGTCAAATCACATTGATTCTATGAATTTTTGTCTGAATCCATCCTCACAAACTTCTACCCAATCATTTTCTATCACTGAAGTACTTGTTGTATCATTATTTTTTAAAATTTTTTCTTCTCCCATATAATATCATTATTAATGCTGATTTCATCATTCTTCTTCCTGAGCCTATACTTATACAGGTTATTGTATTGTACCTCACACAATTATCCTCACTGTCTAACGTATTAGGGCTACTGTATTATAAACATTACCTGTTGTGATCTCTGAATAGCAGCATCAATTTCATCCACCCTTTGTCCAATAGTGTCACTGACCAGTTTGTACTGCTCGTTGGCATCAGACACAAGTTTATCCAGCCCTTCTCTGGCTCTCCAAGGCACCAGCTCTAGTAGAGCACGGCTCACCTCATTCACTGTGTCCAACACGAGCCTGTGTTCCATAACCTCCTTCTTCAATTCCTAAGGAGGGAAAAAGTTTTCAGGCCATATCTTACTAAATAAAGAACATTAGCAGCTGTGCTGGGCAGAAAGTGCTATCTCTTCTACACATCCCAGCAGGGCACTGACCTCCTTCTTTTCGTTATTTTTTTTTTTCCTCCTCATGTCAGATTTTTAAATTATTCTGAAGCCTGACTTTTAGGTTTAGTTGTTGCTTTCTGGAATACCTGAGATAGACTGGATAAAACAATGAACCTTTCTTCCTTTCCCTTATCTTAACAGAACTGAAACAAATTTCTAAGGGATGTAAGATTCAACTTCTTTTTTCCTCAGGAAACAGGTGTTATAGATACACACACACACACAAAATGGTTTAATCATAAGCATTTAATCTAACAAATACCTACACAATAATTCTGTATACCTAGAACTGTACTAGATCCTGTAGGAGAATCAAATATGAAGACTGCAGTCTTCAGAGAATAATTATAAAATGCTACACAACAAACCAATTTCTAAGGGATGTAAGATTTAACTTCTTCAGGCAACAAGTGCTATAGATACACACACACACACACACACACACAAACACAGATTTCATTGTTAGAATACAAAACAAGAGGCAGGCAGAAGTTTTTGGTTTAGATTTAAGGTAAAGGTGATGAAACACAATTTGGACAAAAATGAAACCCTTCCCCCCCTTTTTACAGTGTGAAATGACAGCTCACCTTCTGTCTTTGCTGAAACTGGGGTATGTGTTCCCCTGTGGGAGACTGTCCTCCACTGGCTGCCAGTTCCTCCTCCACCTCCTTCAGCCACCCAGTCAGTTCGTCATATGTAGACTGGAATTTGGTGGCCAGTTGTCGGGCTTGTTCTAAAGTCCTGAGGGCCTTGGAGCTGGCAACTGTGATGTCTGTGTAGCGGGTCTTTATACCATCTAGTTTCTCTTGGATAAGTAACACTTCTTCACCTGTAGAGAACAGTACATCATTATTCATATTTAAGACATCTGAGAATGAGGATGTTATTCCAATGCCCTGTGTTCAAATTAGAGCTTAATTTAATTTCTCCTTGTGATTATGCATTTACCTAACATCTCCTACTAAGGGTTACGTGAGACACAAATCTTCAACTAGATAAAAGAAACCACTTTTGTGCTTAAGGTCTAAGTTTCGCTGCAGCTGTTTTCAGACAGTCCCAGCACTTAGCTGGGACCTATTGGTAGGTAGGAGGAATCAATCATCTGAAACTGTATATGAGACAAATAAGTGCAATACTTTTCAAAAGATTTAACAGGAAAGAAAAATACAAGTTACCAGCCTGCCTAAGAGCACATGGAAACGAAATCAGTAAAAACTGGACTTTTATGTATGAAAAAGAAATGGCCAGTGCAAGATGCTTCTTTCCCTGGACATTTAATTGTCTTTGAGATAAAAAAGATGCTAAGAGACCCACTTTTCAAAGTACCTGTAGTTTGTTTTAGAAGAGCCTGACCGTTTTTAATAGCTTGATCTACATTCTTCTTTCTATTAACAATCTCTTCATTTAGAGCCTAAATGGAAAGAATATCATTAGTGTCACAATAAAGGAACAAATTTAAAATGATGAGTACCAGTTTAAAATCAGATATTTGATTGTTAATATCTCCTTGATTATGCAATTATTATTCCAAATAAAACAGGATGTTTTAGACATACTCTCATGTGAAGTAAGAAAAGATTTAGGATTAAATCAGGTTTACCCATCTATCAAGCCTGAATCTAAGAACGGTAGAAGTAAAATTCACCAAAAAAATCTACATCTAAAAGGGTAAAACAAAAGTCAACAAAAACTGATGACTTAAAGTAAGATTCTGGTAAAAAAAAACAACAACAACTCTCCATATTTTAAGTTGATAAGACAAAATATACTTAAAATATTTAATTACTTTGTGCAGGGAGTTTGGCCTAGTGGTAGGGTGCTTGCCTAGCATACACGAAGATCAGGATTCAATTCCTTGGATCCACATACACAGAAAAAGCAGGAAATGGTGCTGTGCCTTGAGTGGTAGAGCTCTAGCCTTGAGAAAGCCCAAGGACAGGCCCTGAGTTAGAAAGCACCAGGACTGGCAAAAAAAAAAAATGTACACACCCACACCCATATATATATATATATGTATATATATACACACATATACATATATATATATATATATATGTGTGTGTGTGTGTGTGTGTGTATATAGCCTATTTTTTGGGAGAGTGGTCAGTGGAACTGAGGAATTGCATCTGAGTCTTCACGGATGCTACGTGAGCACTCTACCACTAGCTATGCTCCTGACCCTATATTGCCAATTTTTGCTACCCTCAGGGAGATTTTCATAAAAATACATTGAGGCTGGGAGTTTGGCATAGTGGTAGAGTGCTTGCCTAGCATGCATGAAGACCCCGGTTTGATTTCTTGGTACCATATGCATAGAAAGAAAATCTAGAAGTGGTACTGTGGCTCAAGTGGCAGAGCTCTAGCCTTGAGAAAACCCAAGGACATTGCTCTGGCCCTGAGCCCAAGCCCAGGACTGGTAAGAAAAAAAAAAAATACATTGAAATCTGGGCACTAGTAGCTCAGTCCTGTAAGTCTAGCTACTCAGGAGGCCGAGATCTTAGGATTGCAGTTCAAAGCCAGTGTGGGCAAGAAGTTCGAGAGACTCATCTCCAATTAACCAGAAAAACAGCTTGACTGGAGATGTGGTTAATGTAGGTAAAGTACCAGCCATGAGCAAAAAAGCCAAGTAAAAGCTTGGGGCTTTGAGTTCAAGTTCTATCCTAGCTAAAAATAAAGGCAGAGCTAGTAGTAAGGTACTTGCCTAGCAACTGTAAAGGCTTGAGTTCAATCTCTAGTATTGATGGAAAAAGGGAAACAGTCATAGCCTTCTTCTACTAAGAAGACATAGGGTGGGGTGAGAATGTAGCTTACTGGTAGACTGCTTGCCTAACAAGCATAAAGCCTTGGGTTTGATTCCTCAGTATCACATAAATAGAAATTTTATTCTAGCCGGAAGTGATGCTGCGGCTCAAGTAGCAGAGTGCAAAAAACTTGAGCAAAAGGAGCTCAGAGACAGTTCCCAAGCCCTGCGTTCAAGTCCCAGGACTAGAAAAATAAATAAAAAAAGAAACAGGGCGGGTTCCAAGAGTTCATGTTTATAATCCCAGCTAGGATTATAGTTCAGGATTAAAGTTCAAGGCTAGACTGAGCAGAAAAGTTGCTCTATACTCTATCTACAAAATAATCAGCAAAAAGCTGACATGTGGCTTTAATGTAGAGTATCAGCTAAGTAATACTGTAAAAGTTGAGGTATTCTCACATATATTTTCTTCTATAATCCTGCTGAAATGGAACTCTTAGTATTGTATTACCTAATGAGTAGACCATGAGTTGGAGATGAGATGGGACCTGATAATACCTTGTATTATCTTCTAGAATTATTAGTTCATTATTTTCACTTATATAGAGATTAGTACTGCTGGGCACCAGTAGCTCATGCCTATCACCTTAGCTTCTCAGGGGTCTGAGATCCGAGGATCATGGTTCCAAGTCAGCCTAAGCAGGAAAGTCCATGAAACTAAGTGACACTGTGGCTCAAGGGATAGAGCACTAGCCTTGAGCTGAAGAGCTTAGGGACAGCAGCCAGGCCCTAAGTTCAAGCCCAAGGATGGACTAAATAAATAAATAATAAAATGGTACTTAGCACAAGGGAACAATGTACATATGCATAAAATAAAAAATGTTTGAAATGAAAAGGAAAGAAAACAAGAACAGAAAGAAGAGAAATACATCGAATGACAAAATAATCAATAAGAATGAGAAACACAAATACCAGGTGGTCAGCATGCTGTTTCTGCAGGACATCCTGTCTGTAATCCTTTACGAACACTGAACTGAGCTTGTCCTCAACCTCAGCCAGCCAGTTGAGCACCTCCACCTCATCTTCCCCAAACAGTCTAGCATTGCACAGTGCTTGTTCAAACAGGGCTGCCTTCCGACAGCACCGGTCTTGAATCTCACTGTATCGAGCCTGCAATGAATCTAGCTTTTCTGACAATATACCCTGCTCTGCAGGACATGTCAGGGAAGAGAGAGACTGCCCAATATTGACTGCCTGATGCACATCTGTTGCATGGTTTTCTATTTCTTCCTTCAGAGCCTGGAAATCCAGATGGAAAAAATAAATAGCAGAAACAAAATAAATGAAATGCAAACACAAAACAATGAATAACAACTGATATTGCAAATAAATAACATAAAAAGTAGAATAAAATCTGTTCTATCACTGATGGTATCCTATTAGTCAATTTCTACTTTTACCTCAATGATGTGGGTGTTTCAGTAAGCTGACTCTGTTTTTTTTTTGCCAGTCCTGGCCTTGAGCTCAGGGCCTGAGCACTGTCCTTGGACTTTCTCAAGGCGAGAACTCTACCACTTGAGCCTCAGCACCACTTCTGGCTTTTTTCTATGTATGTGGTACCGAGGAACTGAACCTGGGTCTTCATGCATGCTAGGCAAGCACTTTAACCACTAGGCCAAACTCCCGGCCCAGCTGACTCTGTTTTAAATTAAACTTAAAAAATAAAACCCAGGCACCAGTGGCTCATGCCTATAATCCTAGCTTATGCCTATAATCCTAGCTTCTCAAGAGGCTGAGATATTAGGATCATGGTTCAAAGCCAGCCTGAGCAAGAAAGTCCATGAAATTCTTATCTCTAATTACCCACCACAAAGCCAGAAGTGGAGCTATGGCTCAAGTGATAAAGCACTAGCCTGAACGAAAGAGGCTTAGGGACAATGTCCAGGCCCTGAGTTCAGGCCCCAAGACTGGCACAATAAATACCCACAAAATATATCTTCTAGGATTTGTTCTGTGTTTTGTTGACCACAATTCCCTCCTACCTTGTGTCGAACAATCTGCTGTTGTATTTTGGCAGTCTGAGTGCCAACAGGTTCTGAGTTAGCAAGCTTTTTCTCTGTGACAGATAAGAAGTCAGAAATAGGTTCAGTTGTCTCATGGAATTGTTTGGCCAGGACCAGGATATCTTCCAGCTGTTTTTGCCTACATAAATATATAAAACAAACTACTTAAGCACAAGGTTACATTATGACTCATACCAGTTTTAAGTCTTTACTAAGTATAGTTTAAATACTAGTAGTAAACAGAAGACTCATTAGGTAGCACTTTTTGCTGTTGCAAAGGTTTCTACAGCCATTACTTTATTCTTGTCTGGTCATAAGTATGCTCAGGAACCCAAACCCTGAGTTCAAGCTCCAAGACTGGCATTGAAAAATAGATATATCCAAAGCCAGGTGCAGTAGCTCACGCCGGTAATCCTAGCTACTCAGAAGGCTGAGGTCTGAGGATCGCAGTTCAAAGCCAGCCCTGACACTAAAGTCTGTGAGACTCTTATCTCCAATTAACCACTAGAAAACTAGAAGTGGCTTGAAGAGCTCAGGGAGAGCACCCAGGCCCAGAGTTCAAGCCCCATGACCGACAAAAAAAAAAAAAAAGCAGATATCCATGTGACTTGTAAGTGACATAGAGGTAAAACACATTTAATATCGGGTGCTGGTGGCTCATACCTGTAATCCTAGCTGCTCAGGAGGTGAAGATCTAAGGATTGTGGGTTAAAGCCAGTCCAGGCATGAAACTGGAAGTAATGCTGTAGCTCAGCACCACTTGTGTCAGCCTTGAGCACAAAGAGGCTCAGGGACAGCACCCAGGCCCTGAGTTCAAGCCCCACATCCAACAATAACACACACACACACACACACACACACACACACACACACACACACACACACACAAACACCCCAATAAAACAAACAAACCAATAACAACAACAACAAAACCCAACTCTGGTCAGATTGTAGAAGTTTAAAGCTGTAGTTTGGAACTGCAACTGTACTACAATAGAACAATGATACAGATAGGTACGTCTTGCTCATTTTCAGAGTGATTCTGGTTATGAAGAACCTATCTAAAAACGTAATCACTCTTCAAATAAAAGCTAATAAATACCTTCCAAAGCAGTACATGAACCACCAAGGAGCTTTAAAAGTGCTTCAGGAATATGAAGTCAAACACAGGACAAAACAAACTTCTGACCCATTCAACAAAATCCCTGTAGTTTTACCTGGCTGCTGCCTTGCTGAGTAGCTCAGTCCATCGACTTTCAAGACTCTCCAACTGCCCAGTGATTTTCTCTCTGTCAGCCAATTCAGCTGACTTAGCTATTCTGCCTCCTTCAGCTTGAAGCATGTCCACTGTGGCCTTTCGATCATCTAATAGCCTCTGGAGCAACTATAGTATACATGTTCAAAGAGAATGAAAAGTGACAACACAGTGTCATATTTGAAACAGGAGGAAAAAAAATCAATCCATAATCCTTCTCACCAAATTCTCAGCTTAAATTAATAATGAGACAAAAAGCATGCACAGTTACAACTACCTCTCACAAAGTTTTTTACACTTACGTTTTAAAATAATGTTTGTGATTGCTGTTATGTAAAAATAGGAACTTTTTTTGTTGTTGTTTGAACACAGAAAAAAGAACATTGAAAAATCAATATAGGGCTGGGCATGGTAGTTCATGCTTGTCATCACAGCTTCTTAGCAGGCAGAGATGGGGAAGACAGGTTTTGAAGCCAGCTGGGGAAACAGTAAGACTCTGTCTCAATAAATAAGTTAGCCATGTTGGCATATTCTTGTGATTCCTGCCACGTGAGAAGCTGTAGGTAGGAGTAGTGCATACTGGGGTTGGCCCTGGACAAAAACATTAGACACATTGATCACTGGTGACTAATGCCTGTAAACTTAGCCATTAAAACACTGAGATTTGAGAGGCCTGGGATTCAAGATCAGCTCAGGCATACATGAGAGACCCTGCCTGAACCTACAGCTGAGCATAGTGGTGTGTATTGAGTATCTTGATTAAGACAGAAAGCCTAGAACAGGTGGACTGCAATACATCCTTAAAAATAATGGGAAAAAATGGGTGAAGGAGTAGCTCAGCAGTAGAAAACCTGCCTAACAAGTGTGATGCACACACATCAGTATGGTGAGAAATACCTTATATTATATACTGCATATAAATATCAAAACATTGCCTTATTGTTAATATTTACAACTTTTGTCATTATGCCTCAAAGAAGCTGGAAAAAAGTAGGATTACCTTTAGGGAAATTGTTTTTAGACAGAAACTTATATTCTATACATTATTTAGAGTATTGCTGATTCTAAAACATGAGAAAACTTTTTCTCAGATCTCAGCCTCCTGAGTAGCTGGACTACAGGAGTGAGTTAGCACTCTGAGCCAGATATGAGACTTTCTTTCCTTTTTTTTTTTTTTTTTTTGCCAGTCCTGGGCTTGGGCTCAGGGCCTGAGCACTGTCCTTGGACTTTCTCAAGGCTATAGCTCTTCCGCTTGAGCCACAACACCACTCCTGGATTTTTTCCATATATGTGGTACTGAGGAATCAAACCTGGGTCTTCGTGCATGCTAGGCAAGCACTCTACCATTAGGCAAAACTCTCGGTCCCTAGAAAACTTTTAATTTAAAACTGTGGATGAAACTTTGAGATAGTTCACTCTAGTTTAGTCTAATGTATACCATATTAAGCTAGTAGATTAAAGTAAAATGATGAAAATCAATTTCTACCCTTCCCTTTGTTCTTTTGGTAGTAAGACTCACTATGTAATCTTTCCTGGCCTTGAGCTCAATCTTCTTTCCTCAACTTTCTGAATGCTGGCATGCACTCATGATTATAGGCATGCAAGACCATGTCTGGCTCAATTTCCACTTTTCAAGAGGACACAAAGTAGCTGGGTGCCAGTGGCTCACCACTATAACCATAGCTGCTCAGGAGGCTGAGATCTGAGGACTGCATTTCAAAGCCGGCTAGGGAACAAAAGTCTGTGAGACTTTAATCTTCAATTAACTACCAGAAAACCAGAAGTGTTGCTGTGGCGCAAAGTGGTAGAACAGTAGCCTTGAGCTGAAGAGCACAAGGATAGTGCCCACGCTCTGAGTTCAAGCCCCATGAGCGACAAAAAAAAAAGAGGAAGTAGGTAAAGATTCTCCTGACTTGCTCTTTAAACTGTAAGCAAATGTACTGTTTGCCATTGCCTATGGCTGTTTCAGTTCATTCTCCCCACATTCTCACCTTCTGTTCTTGGATCTGTGCTTTCACTACTTTGTACTCAGCAGATGGAGGTTTCTGATTGGCTATGAGCTCCTCAGTATCTGCCAACCAACTGAGCAATGGCTCCAAGGCATCTTGAAACTTCCCACAATGCAACAAAGCCTCCTGTAGTTGTGCAATTCTTTGTGCAACCTGTGTCATCAAAGGGAAGCTTATATGAGAAAAAAATAAAATTACTGACCCCCCCCTTGAAAACTACAGATTGCAAGCATTTCTATTACATTCAGGTTCTAAATTTAGATTTAGAAACTTTAGACTCTATGCCTTCTGGTCCTAGCACACTTGTTTCCCGCTTGTCACTTACTTTTTTTTTTTTTTTTGGCCAGTCCTGGGCTTAAGCTCAGGGCCTGAGCACTGTCCTTGGACTTTCTCAAGGCTAGAGCTCTGCCACTTGAGTCTCAGCACCACTTCTGGCTTTTTTCTATGTATGTGGTACCGAGGAATCAAACCCGGGTCTTCATGCATGCTAGGCAAGCACTTTAACCACTAGGCCAAACTCCCGGCCTGTCACTTACCTTTTTATTCAGTGTGTTCCATCGAGCATTGATCTCATCCATGTCATGTTCTAAACCCTGCACATCACAGTTTTTTTCTGCACTCTGAATTAATCCCTGGCCAAGTCCATTCACCTGTTGCAATTTCATCTGAAGAGGATCCACTTGTTCCTTCTGAAACATCTGAATAATGGCAAACCAAGATTTAACTTTACATAATATAATATATGAGCAAGTATTCGTGAGAGATTTATGACTTAATGATGGATGACAAAGAATTGAAAACAACAACAACAACAAAATAAGCCACCAGAATGGTAAAGAATCAAAGGAACACATGGTTTAATACATCTTTCTATGGACATGTAATTAGAGCTATGGCACTGCTGACATCTCTGACACAATGACTCACTTAAGAAAAAAATTAGTTGTTGCCAGGGTCAGTGGTTCATGCCTGTAATCCTTGCTACTCAGGAGGCTGAGATCTGAGAATCAAGGTTCAAGCTAGCTAGAGCACAAAAGGACCTGAGACTCTTATCTCCAATTAACCTTTAAAAAACAAGGAGTGGGGCGGGCCTGGCTCAAGGATAGGGAAATAGCCTTCAGCTGAAGAGCTCGGGGACAGCGCTCAGGCTGAGTTAAAGCCCCAGAACCCACCAAAAAAAAAAATCAGTTGCTAAGGCAGGCACTGGTGCCTCATGCCTGTAATCCTAGCTACTCAGGAGGGTGAGTTCTAAGGATCGAGGTTCAAAGCTGGCCTAGGCAGAAAAGTTCCAATGAGACTCTTATCTCCAATTAACCACGCAAAAAAACCAGAAGGGAGTTGTGGCTAAAAGTGGCAGAGTGCTAGCCTTGAGCAAAAGAGCTCAGGGAGAGCACCCAGGCCTTGAGACCCATGCTTCATTGCTTAGGTATGCGAACGTCGAACATATATGCAAGCAGGCTTGTTCTGGGGTTTGAACTCAGGGGTTTGGGTGCTGTCCTTGATCTTTTTGCTCAAGGCTAGTGCTCTACCATTTGAATCCTAGCTGCATTTATCACTTTTTTAGTGATAAACACTTAAGAGTGTTGGGGACTTTTCCTGCCCAGGCTGGCTGCAAACTACATTTCTCAGTTCTCAGCCTTTTGAGTTGACAGGGTTATAGACATAAGTCACTGGAACCAGCTGCTGCTTAGTTGTTAATGCAAAAAGCTATAGGGAGGGGCCGGGAGTTTGGCCTACCACTAGGCCCAAGACCGGCAAAAAAAAAAAAAAAAAGCTATAGGGAATAGTGAATCGTCAGCCTCAAAATACCAGAAAGTATAATATATATGAGTCCAAAAAATCCAAGTAATGAGTATTTTAAAAAGCTTTCAAAATCTCCTTTGCAGTCCCTTGGTTATCTCATATTGTTATAGTATCTCACATTGTTATCTGATATATTGAATTTATTTGTATTTGGATATTTGAAATTTGATAGGGAAGGGGGGAAAACCAAGACGGGTGGGGGATGTGGGGGGGGGGGAGGGAAATGGGTACCAAGACATGTGAAAGGGTATCAATGTATGTGAATTAATGCACCTTCTATCTGGCAAATATCATGTAACCCTTTCACTAATTACAATAAAAAATATTTCTCAAAACAAAACAAAACAAAAAAAAAGCTTTCAAAAATAGCATCAATTGACCATTGGTAATTAACAATGTACTTTTCTGACCAGGATGAAAATAACTCTGTCAAAACATATTAATAGTATGCAAATGACAGCTTCATAGCTTAATTCTCAGATGGCCATTTAACTTCATTCCATTTCAGGGCTATACAGGGATCATACACAGCTAATGATCTTGAAACAGTACTTTGCTAATTAAAAAGGGAAAAGGACTAGAAATGTCCTTAACAATTTCACACATATGCTAAGATGTAGATATTATCTCGGTACAAATGACTGAGATATTTTGAACCTAACAAAATGTAACATTACCTCTCAGTTTCTCACGTTTAAAATTTCTTTTTCCCTCAATCAACCACTAACAACAACATCTATTCAGTTTACAAAACCAGTATCTATAAGTCATCCTTGATACAAAAGACATTATGAAGTGTTGTTAATTCTATTTCCTAAATATTTTTTTTACTCCATCTGTTACCTTCAAATCTACTGGTATCTCTCTTATTTCATTCTTCTTATTTCTAACCTTTTCTTACAGTTTGTGAGAAATGCATCAATTTTTGCTTTATGTCTGCTTCCTCGTAAGTTCCACCAAGGCAGGAACCATACCAATTGGATTCACTGCAGGAGGCCAGGATTTGGCAGAGTAGGCCAAATGAATGAATGACTGCATAGAAATGGTGTTAGGTAGCCTCTTTAATTATTGGTGCTGGGAAAACTGGGCAACCAAATACAGAAAACTAAAAATTGATCCCAGCCTGTTGCCATGCATGAACATTAACTCAAAATGAATCAAAGACCTCAATATCAGACCTGAAATTCTGAAATGGCTATCTGACAGAGTAGGAGAGACACTGGAATTCATAGGCACAGGCAAAAACTTTTTGAACAGAGTTCCCGGGTCACAACAGATTGGAAGAAAACTCAACAAATGGGACTACCTAAAAATAAAGTTTCTACACAAAGACATAGCTACTAAAGTAGAAAGACAGCCAACCAACTGGGAAAATAATACATCAGACAAATGCTTACTATCCAGTATCTACAGGGAACTCAAGAAACTAATCTCCCCCAACTCAACAAACCAATCACTAAATAGGCAAGGGAACTAAAGAAAGACTTACCAGAGGAAGACGTAAAAATGGCAAAGAAACATATGAAGAAATGCAAATAAAAACCCTAAGATACCACCTTACCCCAATCAGAATGGCAATATTCTGAACTCAGAAAACAAATGCTGCTGGGGATGTGGAGAAAGAGGAACCTTATTGCACTGCTAGTGGGAATGTAAACTAGTATAACCACTCTGGAAGGCAGTTTGGAGGTTCCTCAAAAAACTAAAAATAGACCTTCCCTACGATCTAGCCACACCACTCCTGAGCATCTACCCTCAGCATCATAACCCAGGATATGATAAGGATACCTTCTCAGCCATGTTCATCACTGCACTATTCCATAGGCAAGTGATAGAGACAACCCAAATGTCTCACTACAGATGAATGAATACATAAAAAGAAGGTACATATATACAATGGAATTTTACACAGCCAAGAGACAAGATAAAATAATGGCATTGGCTGGGAAGTGGAAGAAACTAGAGCCAATCATGTTGAGTGAGATAAGCTAGAACCAAAGGAACAAAAGGTGAATGGTCTCCTTGACAAATGGATATCAGATCCAAACAGTACAAGAAAGATGATTCAATACTTGGGCACTCAAGGTCATTGACATGAACTTGGAGATATGACTATATCGACATATAAATCTATGATGGGATATATATTCTATAGACATATTGATATGTAGATCAATATGTATCTATGATACAAACTCTTAGCTTAATTTTAATTTTTTCTTAAATTTATGTGCCAGTGATTGCATACAAAGATTCCATTCTTGAATACTTGTTTGTTAAACTTGACGTTTGAAATATGATGTAAAAAAATCAGTCTTAATAAAATATTTTTTTTTCCTGTTCGTGGGGCTTAGACTCTGGGCTTGGGCATTGTCTCTGACCTCTTCAGCTCAAGGTTACTGCCCTACCTCTTGATTCACAGCCCTACTTCCTGTTTTCTAGTAGTTAACTGGAGGTAAGAGTGTCACGGTCTTTAGTGCCTGTGCTGGCTTTGAACCTTGATCCTCAGATTTCAGCCTCCTGAGTAGCTAGGATTACAGTCATGAGCCACCGTGCCTGGCTAATAAAATCTTCTAATAAAAAAGGAAGGAAGGGGGCCAGGAGTTTGGCCTAGTGGTAGCGTGCTTGCCTAGCATGCATGAAGACCTGGGTTCGATTCCTCAGTACCACATACATAGAAAAAAGCCGGAAGTGGTGCTGAGGCTCAAGTGGTAGAGCTCTAGCCTTGAGAAAGTCCCAGGACAGTGCTCAGGCCCTGAGCTCAAGCCCAGGACTGGCAAAAAAAAAAAAAAAAAAAAAAAAAAAAAGGAAGGAAGGAAGGAAGGAAGGAAGGAAGGAAGGAAGGAAGGAAGAAAGGAAGGAAGGAAGGAAGGTAGGTGTTAGGAAAGTCAAACCAACCCATGAAAGTTCTGTGGATCAGCGAAGCATTCAAATACTGAGCTGGTCAAATGTTGGTAGCTCATACCTGTAATCCTAGTTACTCAGGAGACTGATATCTGAGGATTACAGTTCAAAGCCAGCCCAAGCAGGAAAGTTCATGAGTCTCTTTCTTCCAATTAATCATCAACAATAGTCAAAAGTGGAGCTGTGGCTCAGGTGGTATAGCACTACTAGCTTTGAGCACAAAAACTCAGGGACAGTGTCTAGGCCCTGAGTTCAAAGTGCCAAGATCAGCCCCCCCACCCCACCGCCTGCCCCCCACCCCCCGCCAAAAAAAAGCAAAGAAAAAAGCCAATCAAACATTGAGCAATTGAACTGAACTCTTCATTTTTTGCTTAAAATTAGTCCACTGGCAAAATTTAATCTTATAAAACTCCTACTGTGCCCAAAAGACTTTTTTACTCCTTCATTTGAACTAGTGATTTGTAATCTCTAAGCAGGTATAAATAACCAAAGACTGCTCTCAGTGGGCTCAGATCCCACTGGCAAATAAGCTTTGGCATTTTGCTGCCGAACTGCTACTGGCTATTTGGAAAGTGTATGTCTATTAGGCTTTGAGAATGGCTCAAGTGGTAGAGCACCAGATTAGCAAATGTGAGCCAGAGGTCAAAATCTACTACTACCAAAAAAAGGCTACATACACACACAAACTTATGAAGGCAAAAAACTGCTGGGAGATATCCTGGTCAAACAATTCCAGGAGACAATTTAGCCTATTTCTGATTTCTCATCTGTCACAGAAGAGTTTGCTAACTTAGAACCTGTTGACACTCAGACTGCCAAAATTCAGCGGCAGATCATTCAACACAGGTAGGAGGGAACTGTAGTCAACAAAGCACAGGAGGAGAGGTAGAAAGCCTATAAATTAAAAAATTGCCTCCTGCAGCATTCTAGAAGGTATGTTTATTGGGTTTAGTGGTTTCCCAAGTGAGCTACAACGCCACTCCTGGCTTTCTCATGGTAAACTGGCAGTACGTTTTTCGTGGACTTTCCTTCCCAGACTGGCTTCAAACTGTGATCCTCGGGCCTCAATCTTCTGAGTAGCTAGGATTATAAGTGTGAGCCATTGCCACATGGCTGGGAGCTGCATTTTTAGAGTTCTGCAATGGGGCAGATAAGAAAATTCATCTTTTTTTTTTTTTTAGTAATATCCACTTACATTATAGAAGATTGCTATTCATTCAGTCAGCATGGAATGCCTATTATGTTTTGGGACCACTGGATAGTTAGCCCTAACAACTCTCACTTAGTTAACCTTGACTACATCAGATTAAACCTCTGAACCCTTTGCTCTTTTTGTGTGTGTTCGTCATGGGGCTTGAACTCTGGGCCTGGGCGCTGTCCTGTGTTCTTCAGCTCAAGGCTACCACCCTACCTCTGGGCCTGGGTGTTATCCTTGAGCTCTTCAGCTCAAGGCTACCACCCTACCCTCTGAGCCACAGTAACACTTCCAGTTGTCTAGTGGTTAATTGGAGATAAGAGTCTCATGGACTTGAGGACCGGGAGTTTGGCCTAGTGGTAGAGTGCTTGCCTAGCATGCAGGAAGACCCAGGTTCAATTCCTCGGTACCCCGCATACATAGCAAAAAGCCGGAAGTGCTGCTGAGGCTCAAGTGGTAGAGCTCTAGCCTTGAGAAAGCCCAAGGACAGTGCTCAAGCCCTGAGCCCAAGCTTTAGTGTCTAAGCTGGCTTTAAACTGCAATCTTCATATCTCAGCCTTGAGTAGCTAGGATTACAGGTGTGAGCCACCATGCCCAGCTGAACCCTTTACTCTTTACCAGTGACCAAAATGACACTGGTCATTTGGGTCCACTGGATCAAAACAGCAGAAAGTAGCTGATTTTAAATTCCTTTCACTAGGAGGGTTCAATGATGTAAAACACTGTTTTCAACTGTTTCCTAACACATTATCATTTAACATTTAGAATCTAGAACTAAAGAGACAGGTGTAGTATTATACACTTGTAATCCCAGCACTCAGGAAGCTAAGGCAGAAGGATCTGAGAGTTAAGAGATCAGTGTGGGCTATAGTGAGTTCCAGGTAAAAGCTAGACGCTGTAGCAAAAACAAAAGCCAAAACTCTCAGAGCTAAAGATCTATTTATAGACTCTTAAGAAATAAGAGCTCCAGGAAAAGAAAATGACTTGCTTAAGGACACAAAGGCAGTTTTTCATGATGACTAAAATACCTCTTAATTTTTTCATAAATAATATGCCTCTGACTTTTAAGAAACATACCTATTTGCCTTTAGAAAGCTCTTACACATCTTTGTACTGCTTTTACCCCAACTCTTCTGGTGAATTCTAGTGAACCAGAGCATCTATTTTAAGGAAAAGTAAAGAATGTAGCCGTGACTGAAATCTTACACACACCCAGTACTTTAAATGCACTGCCATTTTATCCTTACAATCTTCACATCTTACTGAAAGAAGAGAGTAAAGACTTGGGATATCTTAACTGATTTTTCCTAAGTGGTTAAATAGTAATCCAGGTCTTACTCAAAGCTCACACTTTGGCTTCTGCCCAACTACTATCATCAATGTGTACTCAGGTTTCTTGATTAAGGAAAGAACAATCTGTATCTCAAAGTCAGAATCACACTTTGCTGTTCATCTTTTTAAAAATGTAAGCCTATAATTTTTACATCAGGAGTACAAAATGAACAGAAGAGAGGACTAGTTATTTAATTTCTAAATTAACACCAAGTTAGACACCTTGCAAATCTCACTTTACTCTTTAGATCCTTGCTGGCAGCAAAATGAGCAACAATTACCTCATTTGAATTTAATCCATCAGTTTCAGCCAAAGGAACTTTCTCATGTAGAGCTGTGCCAGTCACTTCTTTTATTCCTAATGCTTCAGAATCAAGGTCTTCCTTGATCCACATTTCAGAGAGGGAAGCCTCCTCAAGAAAAGAGGTTCCTTCTTCTGAGAAAGGCACTGAATCAGTGTGGAGAGTACCTCCCTGGAAGGGTCCACCAGTGGTGAAAACCTCCTCCATAGCAGGCACTTCAGCAGCTAGAATAGCAGGTCCTTCGGGGGTGAATACACTAACAGCTGGGGTATTAGGCTTTGTTGGGGTAGGTTCTGCAGGAGCCAGAGTTGCAGTAAAATCTGTAGTAGAATCTGTAAATGTAGTATCAGGCTCCCCTGGGGAGGACTCTGAAGCAGCTAAGGCATTCGGCTTCTCTGGGGTAGAAGGTCCTGCAAGAGTTAGGGAAGCAGGCTTCTCTGGGATAGTTGGCACTGCAGTATTTAGGGCAACAAGTTCCTCTGGGGTGGGGGGTCCTTCAAGAGCTGGCAGTGCAGTTTCTGCTGCAGCTGAAGGATATGGTTCCGACACTGTAACAGCTGGAGAGCCAGGATCCTCTGGGGTGGGCTCTGAGGCAGCTGGAGTGCCAAGCCCTTCTAGGGTGTCATCCTCTTCTGTGATGGGTACAGTGGCAATTGGAGTAGTCCTCTCTAGGGAAGACTCTGCAACAGCTGACACATCCTCCTCTGTGAGGGCTGCTGCAGCAGCTGGAGCAGTCTTCAATAAAGAGGATACTACAGCAGCTTGAACAGAACCTTCAGGAGCAGGTACTGCAATAGTTAGGGTGGCAGCTCTCTCTGAGGTTAGTATTGGAGCATCTGTGACATCTTCTTCTAAGGTGACCACTACAATGGCTGGGATATATGTGTCTATGGTAGCCACTGAGGCAACTGGGATGTCCTCCTCTGAGATTTCTATAGGAGCAGCTGAGACAGCAGACCCCTCTTGGGCAGACACTGCAACAACAGAGATGTCTTCTGGAGTAGGTGCTATAGCAGTCATGATAGATATCTGTTGGTTGGATATCCATCCCTCTAAAACTAGCTCACTATTACTTGCTTTGGTAACTTGTTCCTCTGGAAAAGTATTCAGACTTGAATTTGAATCTCGAATTTCCATCTTCTCTCCCTGTGATGATGCCAGATCCAGCTCAAGCTTTTCATCATTCATAGTTTCTACTCCATCTCTTTTATGTCTCACTTCTCCCGTTAGTAGGTGTAAATTCAGAACTTCTGACTCTGAAGGTTTTCTCTGGAGATCCTGGAAGACCTGTTCTGGGAAGTCTCCACTCTCCCAAAGTTTGGCTTGATAATCCAGCTCTTGTGCCTCACTAGCCTCATTACAAACTTTTTCTACAGATAATACACATGAGTCCACATTTCCCAAGCATATCATATTGTTATTTTCTTGATCAATAGCTTCTTTCTCACTTTCCAAATGAATCTCATCTGTTAATAAACTTGAATCAGACAACACCACCTCTACTTCAGGTCCTGAGGTAACATCTCTTAGTTTGGATTCAAATGGAAAACTAAGGGAGACCCTCTCAATATTCTCCTCCACATTTCCCTCAGTTTGACTGCAGTCTACATGGGACAAATTGCCATTTTCTTTGGCAACCTCAGAAGCAAGCAAGATTGATTTTTCTTCATAGGAAGTGTTCTGATCAGAGTTCAATAACCCTATTGTGTCCAGCTCACCCAGTGATTCCAGATCACCTGGAGATTTATATTTCCCTACAATCTCAAGGTTAAAAGGCACTTTTTCACAGTCCTTATAAATGTCCCTCATATCAGAATAGACAGTAAATTCTACAGCATTAGATACCTGGGAAGAATCCAGGGTATTAATATATTCACAATCCAATCCAGTATCATGGTCCTTTTCCTTTACATTTAATATGTCTGTGTTCTGTTCCTTATCTAAGGCAGCCCCTGAAAAATGACTAATTAGAAATGAATTTTCTGCATTGTGGGATGCAGCCAGCCCTTCAGAAGAGGCTTGATTCTGTAGTTCATCTGAAGGAGTTACTCCTTCACATAAACACTCCTTTTCAAGTTCAAGAAACATCTGTACTGAATCTGTGTCAGAGAGCTGCTCTGCATCAACAGGACATTCTAATTCTAAAACAAGATCTTCTAGCTCCTGAGCAGTTCTAGTTTTCATCTCATCAAGTGTACTCTCACCTGCAAAAACAAAACTGCAATCCAGGGGTATATCATTAGGAAAAGAAGCCACTTGGTCTCCAGTTGGCTGTGAGTCTTTAGGGCAACAAATCTGATCATTGGCTACATGGTCAAAAGTCCCCAAGACAGCAGCTAAGCAATCAGTTCTGGTTTCCACTACTGCTACTGTGTTTACTTGTTCTCTTTCTTCAAAAATATCTGCTAGGCTGATGTTCTCATCTGCCATTAGAAGTGTCTTTCCTCCTGTTTCCGACAGTTTTTCTTCCTCCCATTCCTCCTCAGCCTCCATCATGATCCACCGCTCATCCTCCTCAAACTTTAGTTCAGACTCTGTTTTCTCTCTCAGGCTGGGAGTTATAAGAATAGGTAATGCTGGATCTAACAGCTCCTCACTCAGGCAAGGAGAGAGAGGTGGCATTTCCACAGTGCAGACTGGGTCCCCAAGGGGGTGCTGCTTCTCACTAAAACCTCCCTTAGCAGAACTTTTCATGACCCTGGGCCAGGTTGCACTTGAGAATCTGTATTCCTGCTTTACATCTGTGTTACCACTTGCTAATGCAGCTTCTGCTACCAGAGGCTGGAATTCATGTGGAGAGCTCTCACTATGCTGCTGGAATCTGAAGTCCTGGCCATCTCCATTTAAGTTTTTCACATCTTGCATTTCTTGAAGAGCTATGGATTTGGACACATGTTCCAAAGTTACTGACTCTGACTGAGGTTCCCTGTGGTCCAAATGACCACAGCTTTCTGTCAATACAGAACTGGATTCCTTCTTCTCTTGCAAGGAAGGATTAGAAGCACCAGCTTCTGAAACTTCACTGAGAGAAGCTTCCATCCTTTCTGCAAATTCTGGGAAATTAGGTGGCATGAAGGACTTCCAGGATCTCCTATTAATGTTGTCTTTGCGTTCTGCATTTGGTCGCCTTCTGGGTGGCACAGGCACTGACTTTTGCACATCACTGCTTAGTTTTAAGGCATCAAATATTATTCTCTCATCCAGCTTTTTGCCTTCTGGCACTCTAGAGTCAAAAACATTTGATGCTGCTCCTAATGTACCATTGCTGGATAAGGTACCCCCTTCCATCTTTTCCATGGTGCTTTTTGAATTTTGATTAAGCTTTGACCCCTGGTCAATCTGCTCATTTATCCTCATTGTATCATATATAGATCGCTGTGGAACATAGCAATCCTCTATATAGCCATCCTCATCCTCTCCCTTTCCCAGGCAGGTAGGGTTCCGCCTTAAACAGTCTGGCCTGCTCAATGGCTTACCCATACTGTTTCAGTCAAGATGAACCTTCACTCTTGTCAAAAACTGTTTCACAGGTTTCCTAAAAATGCATTCTACATGAATTATAAATCCTTTTCACATGTTTATTCTTCAAACCATCAATTGCATCTGCTCTTGAAAGACCTGGTAGTTACACTTTGAAATCATTCTGCGAGAAGCTCTAAGACAAACAGCTTTCTCCTTGCGGGTTAGCAGCTTCATAGTTACAGACAGATAAATGGTATTATTTAATCAACAAGCATAAAATAGTTTCTTGTATGGCTTCTATTTTTTTAAATTTTATTTAAGGAGCACTGCTCTTTTACATTCAGTCAGCAAAAAAAACATTTGATATTGACAAGTCTTATTCCCAATCTAGTTCCACTCACTTTTCACCAAAGCAGAGGTGGAAGCAGTCAATGTATACCTTGTCCTTTAGTAACAATGCCACAGTCGCTAGTCTTCAAGTATAGCCCAAGCTAAGAATTCCTTTCATTTTATCCTCTATTACAGCTCTGGAGAGTCCAGCTGGACTGAATTAAGCATTCGTCTTCTCTAGTTGGGGTGTTTGCATTTGAACTGGGCTGGCTGGCGGATATTCCTGCAACTTTAAACACAGGAAGTCCTTCGTTCCGGGCCAGTTTAGGGTTTCCTGTCTCCAAAACATCACGGCATTGTTGTGGCTTCCAGGCCAACCCTAGGCTGTGGCGGCAAAACAAGGCGCGTGGAGAACCTCGCGCCGGGCCTTTTGGAAGCTGGCAGGCTGCAGCAGCGGCCAAGGGGCCGCCGAGGGGCTTGCTCAGCACCGCCCGTTCCTCCCAAGCCTGCCGTGTGCCCCAAGGGCCAGGGTCACCTCACCATAGGCGAGCAGGTGGCTTCGGACCGCGCCGGCCTCTGGTCCCGCGCTCAGGAAGTTAGTTTGTCCCTCTGGCAGCTGAGTCCCAAGTGCTGTGGGCGCCGCCTCCCCCGCCGCCGCCGCCGCCAGTCCCCCGCCCGCAGCCTCCGTGCCGTGGGCTGCATGACAAGCAGCCGCCTCTATTCACCGCGCTGCGGGCCCCGCGGCCCCATCGTCCTCCCTGCCCGCAGCTGTCACGGCATGCAAACTTCTGGCTGGGAACAAAAGGCTCTGCTCCGTCCGGGCGGGGGACGATCCGCCTGGCCTTGCGCCGCGAGGCCCTTTCGTTCACAGATCGCTGGGAGTGCTTGGCTGGCGGGCGGCTCTCCTCCAGCTCCCCGCTCCGACGCCGACGCCACCGCCGCCGCCGCCGCTGCTGCGCTGCCCCGCCCGGGCAGCCCCCCCCTGGATGCCGGGGGGGGGGGGAGCACGCTGCGCCGAGAGCTCAGGGAGGAGGGCAGGGGCGGGGCTCAAGGGGGCGGACCCGGGAAAGAGGCGACCCCAGAGGGGCGGCGGATAGGATTGGCGGCCGAGGCTCCGAGGGAGGAGCTTCTACCGGGTTCGGAATGAGGCATCACGGGCGCCATCCGCTTGGCTCGGAAGCCCACGCCCAATGCGCCCTAGGCCGCAAGGGGAAGCCCCGCCCCCAGGGCGGGCGCGTGGCGCAGAGCCGCACCAACCCGAGCCTCCGCGCGCCGCGCAAATCCCCTGACAAAGGAAAGCCCCGCCCCCTTCCGCTGGCCCGGCCCTCTCACCCCGGCCTCGTTCCCACCCGTCAGCTCCCAGCCCAGTCCAAGGACGAAGCAACCCAGAAGGGGCGCTCCCACCTCCGCTGCCAGCTGGTTCTGGCGAGGGCCACGCGGGGCCCCATCTGCCGGCAGGGTAACACAGGGTGTCGGACCGCCGGCAAGACGCTGACAGGTCGCCAAAGGTTATCACCTTCTGCATGCCTCCTGCCAGAGGAAGAACGAGCCACCCTTAAACACAGAACTTTGCTAGTGTCCCAAGGAATTCCATCACGCATGGAGCCAAGTTAATAAATAAACTCTAGGCAGTCTACCTGTCTTCCCCTTGTCAAGCTTTTCAGTACATACATCCACTTGAACTTCTCTATCTTCACACCTTAGTGGTGTCAAACGACCAGGGGGGCGCAATACCCCATTCTCAAAACATCTGGGATCCTTTATTGCTACGTAAATCTTAGGAAACCAGAACCTGCTTAGTGCTAGAGGCAACGTACAGGTCTGTGTTTCAACTCTCTGAAAAGAAAATATTACAGAAACATGTTCCATAATCGTCCACCATCTTTTGGTTTAGAAATACCTTAGGCTAAACAAAGAGAGTACAAGGGCAACCCAGGAAGCTGTTCACCAGAGGCAGCTGCATCTCAGAGATGCCTTTGTGATGACAGTCACTTTTCGATTTTATGAAGGAAAAAAAGAGTATATGAAAATGTCTGAATTCCTGTTGGATCATATGTCAACATAGATAATAAAACTTACAGAAAAGTTACTTCTACCCCTCACACAAATGGTAAATGAAGCCAGTACTTGGTGATGTAGATCTGGCAGTGAAACTCTGAGCTGAGCCTTGGGCATACTTAAGGAGCCAGACAGATCTCTGACAAAAATGAGGTATGGGGTGAAGCCAAAAAGCAGAATTAACACATTTTCTCTGGCAAGAGGAAGGATCAGTTTTCATTGCTGATCAATTCTACCTACTGGAAAACAAAAGAGTACAGACAGACTAGATTATGTCTCCATAGCTTACTTTTAATATTCTTTCGTTCTAGATTTTCAAAGGAGTAGCTTGGAATCCTGGGAAATCTTGGTCTATACTGCAAGATAGTAAGAACTCTGCACAATGAACACACAGTAGAAAGAAACAAGAACATTTGATCTAAGAAATAAAGCTCCAGGAGATATGATCAACATGAAATATCTGGAGAGATGGGATGTGGGAGGAAAAAAAAATGTTCTAAATGTCTTCTTAAGCTGGCATACTAAAATCCAAGGGCAGATTTCAAACCAACAAAGAGCTTTCTGGCAGCTATTCAAAGAATAGGGTGTCCCTTATTAAGGGTAACTTTCTGAATCCCACAAGTATTTGAGAAGAAATTCAAACAAGAGATTTAGAGATATACATTTACAACGTCTCTCATTTGTTCAGGATGTTTTAAAACTCCATCCTAACTCTGACACTCTGTGACCCTAAGAATTAATCAACTTACAAATCTGGAACATAACAGTTCTATAAGTCTATATTTAAGTTTTTCTTTTAATCCGTCAGTACAGTTGGGAAAAAAAAAACAGTGAAGACAAGATCAATTTCACTAGCAAATCTCCCTAGCCAAATACATTTACTTAAGTGTTCAGATACCATAACAGACTGTTTAGCATGCCAATGGCCCTCTGGTTGGAAGAATCTGAGGAATTCTGGCTCTGGACTAAGGGTGGGTGGTTATTCTGTTATAAAGAATGATTTAATGTGTAATCACAACCTTCATGGCTAGAAATTCCTTTCCTGTTTCCTCACCAAGTCAGGTGCCAATCAATTCAATTTTTTTTTAAATTAACACTACCCCTTCTTATCCAAATTATTCTACCTCTTGTCTAGTATGTCAGTAAAATACATCATTCTAGCAACTGTGAAGTTTAGATTAAAATTACTTTTTCAGTAGTTCAGATTCAAATTATTTTTCAGCTTTAGTCATACTCTTAATTAAGGTGCTAGAAATTCTCAATAAGTTGAAACATGACCAAAGTATAGAAAACATTACATTCCAGGTGATAGTGACTCATGCCTGTAATCCTAGATATTCAGAAGGCTGAGATCTGAGGATCATAGTTCAAAGCCAGCCCAGGCAGGCACTAAAGACTGAGTGACTCTTATCTCCAATTAACCACCAGAAAACCAGAAGTGGCACTGGGGCTCAAGGAGTAGGGCAGGAGCCTTGAGCTGAAGAGCTAGGGATAACACCCAGGCCCAGAATTCAAGTCCCACAACTGACAGGGAAAAAAAAAAAGGTAAAGGTAAATGAAATCACCCAGGCCCTGAGTTCAAGCCCCAGAACAGTACATAAAAACAAAAAACAAAACAACAACAAAAAAACCCTGCATGAGTGCTTTGTTCAAACCCCTCCCTCTATTACTATGTATTTTAATAAATATAGTCTCTTTTCTCTTTCTTTTTATCTGTTCATGAGTTTCTCTTTAGTTTTGGTATGTGGAAGTCTGCCAATAGCCAGCCATTTCAGTGACTGAAATGAATACCTGATACAACTTTTAGCCTCTTGGTGCTCTGATAGCTATTAAAAAAAAAAAAAAGGCATCTGTGAATTTAACATGCCATGTATAAAATGTTTAAGAGATGCTTTCTTAAAAAGAGAGTTCCAGAGTACCTCTTCACATACTTTCCCCACCCCTGAAACAACAAATATATATGCTCAAGCCACATTTCAAATTAGTTTCCAGTTGAGTGGATTATGGAGCTCAAAGAATTCCATACTTATTTTGAAATTCCTAAGAACAGGATTTGGTGTCAGATTTTCCTTCAGTGAACCTGGAAGAAGAACAATCCTGGCTCTTTTAGCCCTTCCTGCTGTCTTTTTAATTAAAGGCAGCTGGGTGGAGTCTCCTCACACTCAACACTCCATTTCCAAGTTTTGGACTTGGCACTTTGCCTTTGTCTGCCTCAGCTCTGAACTGCCAGCCCAAAAGGACAATCTATGATCTTACATCTACTCTTTATGTTCTAAAATGTCTTTTCATCTACTGGATGGAACTTTCTTGAAATAGAAGAGGACACAGAAGACTGGTTAGATCTTGCTCATTTTAGATCTACAAAATGCTTTTCCTCTTTGGATACTGAGATTTTACATGCTTTACTTACAAGTGGGAACTCCACAGTATTAGTCTGTACCTGTTAGGCATCAGTCATTACCATCCTTTCCTGCTTTCATTATTATAAAGTTGGCTATAGTAGTGGTTCAAAAAGCATCACAATATACTATAGAGTTGGTTTTAAATGGGAAACTAAGGATTTCAAAGCTCTTTGAGCTCTTATATAGTTTTGAACCCAAGAAAAAACTTTCCACACACTCTGCAGGAACTCCCATGACCTCTGTAAGCCCTTTCCTGTTTCTAGACATCTGGTGATGACAAAAGCATTGAAGCGTCTGCAAATCAGAGGAAAAAAAAAATCTGACAGAAAGCAGGGAGAATCAGGAAAGAGTCCTACAGGGATCCATGGTTACATATTAGAATATAAATAATCAGAGACTGTGAAGACAAGTATCTCCAAATGAAGAACTACAGACATGAAAGCAACGTTCCTAAAGAAGGAAATTCTAACTCAGCATGACTTAAGAAGAATGAGTATGGCAGGGAAAAGTGAGAGGTTAGAATGGCAAATAAGCTCAAGGCTAGTTCACCATTCACAAATGCCTCGCCATGGAAGTTGTGCTTTATTCAGAAAAATACTACTACCTTAAGATTTAGTTACCTGAAAAATATGGAAGAACGTTGTGAATTGAGTGATATGTAGAAAGTTTCTTAAGTATATGAAACTCATTCAACTGGCATCATTTTATTCCATTAAACAACAACAACAAACCAAATTCTTGGCCAGGCTCTCTTGGCTCATGCCTATCATCCTAGCTACTCAAGAGGCTCAGACCTGAGGTTTGCAGTTCAAAGTCAGCACGGGCAGATAAATCCATGAGATTCTTATCTCCAATTAACAACCAAAAAACTGGAAATGGAGTTGTGGCTCAAAGTGATAAGAGTGCTAGCCTTGAGCAAAACAAAGCTCAGGGAAGCCTCAGGACCAGTATAAAAACAATACAAAACCTAATTCCTAATTCCTAAATGAAGCTCAGGATGGTAAAATATACTGGTCAAAAATACCACAACTAGTGAAAATGAGGTAGGAAGTTATGAAAGAAGTCATAGAGAGCTGGGTGCTGGTGGGTCATACATGTAATCCTAACTTTTCAAGAGGCTGAGGCCTCAGGATTTCAGTTCAAAGCCAGTCTGGGCAGGAAAATCCATGAGACTAATCTCCAATTAACCCCTAGAAAACTGGGAGTGGTACTGTGGCTTGAAGTGGTAAAGTATTAGCCTTGAGCAATAAAGCTCAGGGACAGCACACAGGCCCTGAGTTTAAGTTCCACCACTGACAAAAAAAAAAAGTTATAGAACACATTTGGACTTCATAGCAGGACAGACAGAAGTTACAGGGAAAAAAGAATGTTAATGCTTTAATATCCACTTGTTTTTTTTTTTTTTGCAGTCCTGGGCTTGAGCTCAGGGCCTGAGCACTGTCCTTGGATCCTTGGACTTTCTCAAGGCTAGAGCTCTACCACTTGGGCATCAGCACCATTTCTGGCTTTTTTTCTATGTATGTGGTACTGAGGAATCGAACCCAGGTCTTTGTGCATGCTAGGCAAGCACTCTACCACTAGGCCAAACTCCCAGCCCCTTGGCTCTCTTTTTTAGTGTAGAACAGTAGTTTTGGAGGGCTTCTCTGCCTCCAATTAATACTGTGGAGCTGTTCATCTTACAGACTGAAAACAGAAACAAGGACAGATGATAGAACTACATATGCTCTCTATCATAAAGGTATTTCTCCTGCCCAGGGTTATATTCTTTGTTTTATTCAGCAACCATCTGTTAGAGTCAACTATGTTTCTTAAACTATAGGAACTAAAGAGAAACAGATGAGCAGGAGAGCATCAAGAACCTACAATCTAGTAGTGGAGACTTATCACCTTAAACACTTAACTATGAAGAAAAGCAAACAAGTGCCATGAGAAATGGTTTAAAGGAGCTCCACCTGGTCTAAAGTTCAAAGGGGTTGTCCTGTGAAAGTGATAACATAGGGACCAGGAGCATAGCCTAGTGGTAGAGTGCTTGACTACCATGCACAAAGCCCTGGTACCACATACTCAGAAAAAACCAGAAATGGTGCTGTAGCTCAAGTGGACAAAAAGTGTCCAAGGACAGTGCCCAGGCCCCGAGTTCAACCCTCAGGACTGGCCAAAAAAAAAAAAAAAGTGGTAATGTAGATCATTTCCTTGAAACATAATTTAAGTTCAGCATGGCATGACTATTACAAAATTATTTGTCTCTTTCTATGAGAAACTTCCTTGTGTGAATCTCCAAGGAATTTCTCTCAAAACTTAGAAAAGGAAGCTAGGGGCTGATCGCTCACGCCTATAATCCTCGCTACTCAGGAGGCTGAGATCTGAGGATCACAGTTCAAAGCCAGACCAGATAGAAAAGTCCTCATGAGACTATCTCCAATTTATCACCAGAACACTGGAAGTGGAGCTGTGGTTCAAAGAGGCAGGGCAGTAGCCTTGAGCAAAAGAGCTCAGGGACTATGCCCAGGCCTTGAGTTCAAGCCTCATGACCAACAAAACAAAACAGAAACTTAGAAAAGGAGACAGAATAAATAATATAGAAGTATTTGAAACCTGTCTCTTGCATTTTGTTAATCAAGCAATTTTTTTTGTATGAAAATAAGCATTTGTTTCAAACCAATTTCACAAAACAAGGATAATTTTGAAAACTGACAGGTTGACAATGAGCAAAAGTGATGCAAGAAAGCAAGAATATCACTTAGCAGATATTTTCAACTCTTTATACCACTGGCTATCTTTTTTTTTTTTTTCTGTCAGTCCTGGGCTTTGAACTCAGGGCCTGAGCACTGTTCTTGGGCTTTCTCAAGGCTAGAGCTCTACCACTTGAGCCACAGCACCACTTCTGCCTTTTTTTTCCCTATGTATATGGTACACCAAGGAATTGAACCTGGGTCTTTGTGTACGCTAGGCACACACTTTACCACGAGGCCAAACTCCCGGCCCACCACTGGCTATCTTGAAAAATGAAATAAAAACTCTAGCTTTAGTCACAGCCCTGGGTTTATGGCTTGATTGACCTATTTTGTACTGATACACAACTTTAGAAGAATTCGAAATTCCTCTTTTCAAAATTTTGTTTTACTCTGTGTGTGCTCGCACGTGTGCATGTGCGCACTAAAGCTTGAATTCAGGGCCTTGGTGCTATTTTAGAGCACTAGCCTTGAGCACAAATGCTCAATCACTTGAGCCACAGCTCCACTTCTGGCTTTTTGTTGTTGCTGTTGTTAATTGGAGATAAGAGTTTCACAGACTTTCCTGCCCAGGATGGCTTTGAACTGAAATTCTCAGGTCTCAGCCTCCTGAATAGTGAGGATTATAGGTGTGAGCCACTGGGTGGCCAGCTGACTCAAGTCTTTTTTTTTGGGGGGGGGGGGGGCGCGGAGGGCAGTCCTGGGGCTTGAACTCAGGGCCTGGGCACTGTCCTTGGGCTTTCTCAAGGCTAGTGGGCTACCACTTGAGCCACAGTACCACTTCTGGCTTTTTCTGTGTATGTGGTATCAAGGAATTGAACACAGGGCTTCATGCATGTTAGGCAAGCACTCTCCCATTAGGCCACACGCCCAGCATATCCCAGGTCTCTTTTAATGTTTGTTTTTTTTTTAAATGAAATTTATTTTCCCAACTCTGTGCTAATATTTTATCTCTTTGTTATTGTTTTAGAAGTTTGATTATCACCTATTTAAACCCTCAAGATCAAAGTATCTTTAACTTTTCTAAAAATAAAATATATTCACCTTAATTTTTCCGAAACTACATCTGGCCCTCATACTGAAAAAAAATATGACAGTTTTAAATTTAATTACTTCCATGTTTTTAACGTACATTTTTTAGAAATATAATTCTATTGTTATCATTAAGGTGTTCTACAGAGGTGTTACCATTTCGTAAGGCAGGTAATGTGCAAAAGTCTAACTGTACTAACTGCTTTTTAAAGTAAACAAAAGAAACAAAATATGGCCATATTCCAACAATCACATGCTCTAAATATTACACTAAATAAGATAGCATAACTTTATAAATTCTTTAATTTTGTAACTACTTACTTCTGATTAGCTAAATTTTGGTGTATTTGCAGAATTTGTAAAAATTAAATGCTTATGGGCTGAGAGTTTGGCCTAGTGGTAGAGTGCTTGCCTAGCATGCATGAAGACCCGGGTTCGATTCCTTGGTACCACATACATAGAAAAAGCCAGACATGGTGCTGTGGCTCAAATGGCAGAGTGCTAGTCTTGAGGAAAAAGCCCAAGGAAAGTGTTCAGGCCCTGAGTTCAAGCTCCAGGACTGGCAAAAAAAAAAAATTAGATGCTTACTTAACAAAACCAGTGGTACAAATATCCTGTGATACTAGAATAAAAATGAGGCATTATTCAAATATGAAAAAGAAAATCCTGTGCTTTTTCTCAACATTTATGTGATTAAGTTACTCTTCTTTTTTGCTTTTCCAAAGTTAGTTTCCCTGGAACCTCTGGTTCTCTTCTTCAGAATCATAAGGTGACCAGTCTGAAGAATCCTCCAATTCCTTTATGCCACCTGGCAGTTGCATATACAAAGTGGATTCCCTCCTGCATAATTACTTTCTACTTTCCTTGACGATACTAACATAGCATTAATGGAAGAGGTGGAAGAACCAAGCAGCTTCTTGGGGGCTTGAGAAGTCACCACTGTTCTGTAGGTATATTTTTTCCTCTCTTTGCACCAGGCGGAATAAAATATGAAGACTCTTGCTAACTGTACATGATCAAATAACAATGGCTGTAAAGTGATAGGTAGGCACCTAGGACACTGCTTTAGTTTCCACAATGGTTAAATGGACAAGGATCACTAAAGCAATTCCTACTACTGCTGCTCACAAACAGGCAAATAATTTAGGTTTGAGTTTAAAGAATCCTATCAAACATAGTTTGGTTTACTGTAGTGGGTATCCTGAATTCAAGCAGGAGAATCCTAATTTCTTTGAATTATCTTCTTTGACTCATATACACAAGACATTCATATTTGCTAAAAATCATAAAAAATGGAAGTCTTATTGTAAAACATCTCAATCTGGTATGAAAACTGACCGAGATGAAATGTATCTGTATTTTTATCTGTGGTTGTGTTTGGAACTAAGTCCATATTTTCCCCTTCTATCTTTATACTTTAAGACTTACTAATATTAAGAGATGTCTCTCGGGGCCGGGAGTTTGGCCTAGTGGTTAAAGTGCTTGCCTAGCATGCATGAGGACCCGGGTTCGATTCCTCGGTACCACATACATAGAAAAAAGCCGGAAGTGGTGCTGAGGCTCAAGTGGTAGAGCTCTAGCCTTGAGAAAGTCCAAGGACAGTGCTCAGGCCCTGAGCCGAAGCCCAGGACTGGCAAAAAAAAAAAAAAAAAAAAAAGAGATGTCTCTCCTAAAGATACTGTCTTAGTACTTGCCATTGTTTGGCAATGGAGGCTAGAACATGGTCTCTGATAAATGTGACTGTAATTAGGCCACGGACTCTGAGATCATTAAAGCTAATCTGATGAGCAAATGCACCACTAGGAAAGTTACTGAGCTGGTAACGTCTTCTGGTTAATTCTGGTTAATGTTTTGAAAATAACATCCCAGAATACTTGCTGGTTGTGGGATTCTGATGGAAATGTATAAATTAATAAATAAACATGTATATTTATGTATGTATGCAAAAACGTAAAGGCGTCATAACCTGCCTATGCATTGTTATTCTAGAGTCAGAAATAAGCCCTACTAAATCTGTTTATGAAGGCTGTCTAACCATCTATATACTTCACTGTTGCTGTAAACTAACTTTAGTTCATCTTTATAATTTTCATTGTTTCAAAAAGATAAAGATCTAACCTAGTGATATGAGCTTTAGATTCATCCCTAGGTATGAAGAAGTAAAACTGATCTTTTAAAAAATATTGCACAGTATTTTAATGTGTATATCTAGGGAAGTTGTTACTATTTACTGAGTACCTAATATAAGTCAGTGCTTTGGTCTATATAGTCTCATTTTATTATCATAAAACCCCTAAAGGTACAACTTACTGTTCATATTTTATATTTAAATAATCAGGATACAGAGAATTTAAGTAATTTTCTCCATGGGCACTTAGCTTGTAATCACAGAGCTAGTAATCTATTTCCAGATTGTATTGACAGAGTTAGTAGTCAAACGTAGGTATTTCCAACTTGAATATGGATACTATTTTTTTCCCAACTTTACCAGGCTGAAGTATGAAGACTCTTGTTAACTATCCATTAATTGTATAAATGACAATAACTGTTAAGTGATGTATAATTATAACATCTTCAAGTGCATTTCTAATAGCAAGTTTCTGTCCTACTTTTGCTGTTTGGGCTAATACTGACATGCGATTATATGCTCTTAATCTAAGCTATAGTAGAGAAGAATACATACACAGACAGATGATGAAAAGGTGAGAAAACCAGGCTTCCAAGATTATAATGTCTTCAAGGCACTAAGAATCTTCCTTAAGTGTGGCAGAGTAGACCACACTTTGAATCCTAGGGCTCACATGGTTTATGAAAATAAAGGGCCTTGATCCAACCAGTCCAATATTCACTTGTCTTCAACTATTTACACATCAATGTGCTATTTACTTTGAGGGACACAAAAAAGGATTCACTGAGAAAAGGGATAGACAAATTTAAGCATTAAGTGCTCAAATTAGGCAATATGTAATAAGGACTAAATGATTTGGGTAGTCAGATGGAATAGCTAGGAAGTTCAGGAAAGCTTTTTAATAAGGTAGGACTAGAGCTATGCCTTCAAGTATGGCTAGAAGTTAAAACAGGTAAAATGTACAGGATTGTCCACAGTGGCTAGAGTGAACAGTCCACACAGGAAACAGGAAGGGAAAGACAAGGGAGACTAATATGCGATCTAAGAAAGAAGGAGAAATATCCTAGGGTATAGAAACAGACCAGTTTCTAACAGTCTATTAATCAGATCTGATGGCTCTTTCCATCTAACTTGAGGGAAGGATATATAGTCACAGAAAGGGTGAATACAGACAGAAGCTTGAGAAGTCCATTATGGAGATGCAAATCTTAGAAGGCGACAAAATAACTTATGTGTGCTTTTTCGTGGGAACTCTGTGTGTACAAAGTGACCGTCCAATCATACCAGCTCTCTGTCTTCCTAACAAAGGGGTCTTTTGTTCCAAACCGCTAAACTCAAGAGACAGAATCTGATAAAATTGCAGAGATCAGTATTCCCAGCTGGTGCAAGGCTGATGCCATTCCATTACACACCCTACAGGAAGTAGCTGGAGATACATAGCTGACTGATTTCCACAGCAGGAGCCTTGTGGCAGGGTGGGGCAGGGCCTGGTCAAATATGGAGTGAATTCTTTAGTCACTAACTCAAATTAGTTCACCAGGATTCTGACTATTCAATAAATCTCTAAAAGTTACTCTTAGAAGCACCCCTATTTCTTAACTATTTTTTGAAAAAGGAGAGGAAAATCATGGAAGCTTCTTCAGGAAGCATTCCAGAATTATTTCATCACTTAGTTCTTACATTACATGTCATTGAATCTCAAGAAGCAAAAAGCAAGTCCACTGTCTCCCCTTCTCCTTCCTTCCTTCCAGTGGGCTAAGTAATTCTTTATATTGTAAAGGAATGTCCTGTGTATTTTTTTTTTTTTTGCCAGTCCTGGGCTTGAGCTCAGGGCCTGAGCGCTGTCCTTGGACTTTCTCAAGGCTAGAGCTCTACCACTTGAGCCTCAGCACCACTTCCGGCTTTTTTGTATATATGTGGTACCAAGGAATCGAACCCGGGTCTTTGTGCATGCTAGGCAAGCACTTAAACCACTAGGCCAAACTCCCGGCCCATCCTGAGTATTTTTTATTATAATTAGAAGGGTTGCAGTTATATTTGCCAAATAGAGGGTGCATTACTTCACTCCTGTATATTTACTTTATCTAGAAGTAGCCTCCTTGCTTCTGACAGCAAAAAAGTTTTGAATGTCCCTCAAGTAGCCAATCTGCTCCAGGTGAGGACCATAGGAATAGCATGACTTCTGGAGCCAAACAGACCTTTCCAATTCCAAACCAAAAGTTTACTTACTGTGCACTTGAACAACAACAAGAAAAAATGTTTTTTAACCTCTTTTAAGTCTCAGTTTTCTTCTCTGCAAATTGGAGTTTGGGGGTTTCTAGGGATTTAGACTTGAGGTCTCTCCTTGGTTCACTTAATTGCAATTCCTTGTGCTGATTTCTCTATTGTTAACTAGCAATGATCTGAAGTCCTAGTACCTCCCTACGCAAGTACTAGCACAGAATAAGTGCCATCCATGGTGGATCAAAGAAATATGGATCCCCTTCCATAACTTCCAAGAAGGGAATCATGTAACATCTTACTACATAACACTTATACTCAAACACAGGCAGCCCAAAGCTCTGAAAGATAACATTTGAAACTGATGTCAGGAAAATAGCATATTCCATTCATCATTCATAATCAATACCAAATACTCTATTTGAAAAGTACTTGATTTTGGCAAACTCTCAAGGAAGGTGGAGAGGAAGAACATTCTCCTCATAGCTACAGTTTTCCCAACTAGGACAGCTAAGACTAAGAATCTACTTGGCAGGAGACAGCCTTTTGAAGCAGGAATGCCTTGATGTAGTTATATGACTGGGTTACCTGTGGCATTCAGTTTTTTTCTTGGAAAAGTAGCCTAATGGTAACAACACAAAGTCAGCTTCAAAGTACCCAGTATTCTTTGTTTGTAACTGGGTCTAACGTGGCCTCCAATTCCTGGCCTCAAGTGATCTTCCTGTTTCAGCCTTCTAAGTAGCTGAGACAACAGGGCCATCCTAATTGCTTTAATATCTCAAAGGCTCCGTACTAGTTTCCTTCTCCAGTTGGCATTGTGGGGGTGGGGAGGATTATTGTAGAGCACTGGATTCTTTGGGGTGGGGGTAGTCACATAGGGTTATAAATATCAGTGGCCAAACTGAGTTGGCTGCCATACACAAATGACATATTGTAGTATCCTCTTAAAGTCACAGAACAAGGAAGCACTCTGAAATATTTCCACAAAGAAAATTCTAATTTTCTTTGGAAATGCATTAACAACCAAATACCTGCACCCTACATTTTAAGTGAATTTCACATGCCAGGAAAGTGACTAGCAAGATTTCAAAACACAGCTTACCACTAGTGAAAATAAGATATTGAGGGGCTGCTCTAAAGGAAGACTGACTTAGAGGAAGTTGTTACTGCTACACAGAGTTATAATCAAATTATCAGGTGGCTATTTGCTATACAACTATAACTTACTCAACGAGTACCTATTTCAATGGTGGCAACTCTAGGGCAGAGATTTTCAGGAAGGCAATTGTGCTTTCCAAAGGACATTTGGCAATAACTGGCCACAATTTTGGTTGTTTTAACTGGGCATTTCTTATTGCTAGTCAGAGATGTTGCTAAACATCCTACAATAATTAGAGTTCCCCCTCAAAAAGAAAACCCCAACCAAAACAACAACAACCACCCATTCCAAGATGTCAATAGCGTTGAATTTGAGAAACTAGATTCTAGGGTAGAGTCAATCTTTTAAGACTCTAGTTTTCACTGTAGTAGCCTTGTTTTAAAAAGGTACAAGGAGCCGGGCCAGGTGGCTTGCACCTGTAATCCTAGCTACCCAGGAGGCTGAGATCTGAGGATCAAGGTTGAAAGTCAGCCGGGGCACAAAAGGACCTGAGACTCTTATCTCCAATTAACCTCTAGAAAATGGGAAGTGGGGTTTGGCTCAAGGGTAGGGTGGTAGTCTTGAGTTGAAGAGCATAGGGACAATGCCCAGGCCCAGGGGGTAGGGTGGTAGCCTTGAGCTGAAGAGCTCAGGGACAGCACCCAGGCTGAGTTCAAGCTCCATGACCCACAAAAAAAAAGAAAAAAGGTACAAGCAAAGAGAAAGGAGGAAAAGAGGGAGAGAGGGAGAGAAGAAGAGAGGAAAAGAAGGAAGGAAGGAAGGAAGGAAGGAAGGAAGGAAGGAAGGAAGGAAGGAAAGAAGGAAGGAAGGCAGGCAGGCAGGCAGGCAGGCAGGCAGGCAGGCGGGCAAAGGAGAGAGGAGAGGTAAGAGAGGAGAGGAGAAAAAGGAAGGGAAAAATTGCAAGATAGCCCAATGGTCAGCACAAGGGATGCGTTTGGAGAGTGCCACTCAGCTGCTGTAAAGCTGGGGTTATTTAAACTTCCAGGTGATAAATCTTTAGGGTTTGATTTTCCTTCTCTCTCAGGGTGGGAAGATAATGCTGACCTCATTTGCTTTATCTTCTAGTGACTCATTCTCAGGCAGGTGTACTAAGTGGCAAAACCTTAGATGGGCTGTTACTGGCTTTATAATATGTGAAACGAAGAAGCAACTATCTCTGCAAACTGGCAGTCTTTCAGGGCTCATGCTGGGTCCTGTCTTTCAAGGGTTTTCACATGTACTTATGGTGCAGTCTAAGCTTGTTTACTTTGAGAAGGGAGAAAAATCAAATGAAGGGGCCTAAAAAAAAGTTTAATAGGATGCTATATTGCTAGCTATCCCAGATAGATTTTTAAATGTACTGTTATCTGATTCTGAATTCTGCTCAGCCTGAGTTAGGGGAAAGAACAATCCCATACCTGCTGCTGCACTGACATCACACCGGCCCAGATACAAGAAAGGGAAAGGGAAAGATTGGTTAGCTTGTATCTGCAATGTATCCTTAGATGATGTGAACCAATCCTGAGACACTCAACAGACCTTAAGGGGTTTCCATTTCCTACTATTCTTGTCAGTAAGAAGTAGAAAGCTAAGTCCAAAGCCTCACCTAAAGCATACACAAATGTGAATGAAGGCACATATGGGTTCTTGATACTGATCCCAGGTATCAAGCCATAACTACCACATCTTTCCTGTCTGGGAGGTCGGTATGGTTCTCATGGCAGGGATGAGGGTAGAACAGTAGGAGCATATAGAAGACAAGACTTAACGCACAGAATTGTTTCCATTCTAGATAAGGGTAAAATTCTAAAATTCAAAGAGGTAGAGCATTAGCTTTGAGCAAAAGAGCTCAAAGACACTGCTCAGGCTCTGAGTTCAAGCCCCACAACCAAAAACCAAACAAAACCTCAAGGTAAAATTTCAAATTAAGAGTCTCTTATTATCATCAAATTCCCCGCCCCCCCCCCCCAACCCTTCCTAGGAAGGTCACATGAGGGAAATTTTTTGGCTCAAGTTTCAGGGCTATGAAAGCCCTTCCTTTTTTGCTGGGCTCCTGTTAGGCACATACAATTCCTTTTCTTTAGCATTTTTTTTTTTTTTGGTAGAACATGGGGCTTGAATTTGTACTTGGTGCTGTCCCTGAGCTCTTCAGCTCAAGGCTACCACCCCACTCCTGGGCCTGGGCATGGTCCCTGAGCTCTTCAGCTCAAGGGTACTGCCCTACCCTGGAGCCTCAGCCCCATTTCCTGTTTCCTCTAGAAACAGGAAGACTCCAATTATGGAGATAAGAGTCTCAGGTGCTTTTGTGCCTGGCCTGGTTTTGAACCTCAGATCTCAGCCTCCTGAGTAGCTAGGATTACAGGTGTGAACCAACGTGCCCAGCCTTAGCCAACTTTTTCATTCAGGAAAACGGAATTCCCTGAAGAGATTAGACAGGGTCTTTTCCTCCCGGTTTTCTGAAAACATGCTCAATATTCTCATTATGACTTCTGGAAGGGTTTCTTCCTTTCTACTTCCAACATATAAAGAAATCCAGAAAAGGCTCTTCAGCCCTTTCTGCCATTTTTATCTGACCAGTCTATGAATTACTCAATGGAAGGCCTTGAGGAATAATTTTCCCTACATGCACCTTTATGGATTTATCAATGCTACTGCACAGTCCCAAGTAAGCCTGAAGATTCTCCACAGATTTGACTCATCTTTCTATTGCAACTATTCCCAGTGGCATTAGCCAAGGCAGAGCAGAGACGGTGCTACTTCTACCTCATAGATTAAAGTCCTCTTCTTATACACACATCCCCACCCCAGGTGTGGGACTTGAACTCAAGGCCTGGGTGCTGAGCCTTTTTGTTCAAGGCTAGCATTCTATCACTTTGAGCCACAGCTCTATATACAGTTTTTAGGTGGTTAATTGGAGATAAGCGCCTCATGGCCTGTCCTGCCCAGGCTGGCTTTGAATCGTGATCCTAAGATCTCAGTCTCCTGAGTAGGTAGGATTACAGGCATGAGCCACCCACACCTGGCTCTAGCACACATTCTATGCTAATGGTATGAGTCCATTCAAATAGAAAAGGGGGCCAGGAGTTTGGCCTACTGGTGGAGTGCTTGCCTAGCATGCACCAAGACTCGGGTTCGATTCCTTGATAACACACATAGAAAAGGGCTGGAAGTAGTTCTGTGGCTCAAGCAGTAGAGCTCTAGACTTGAGAAAGTCCAAGGACAGTGCTCAGGCCTTGAGCTCAAGCCCAGGACTGGCAAAAAAAAAAAAAAAAAAAAAAGGCTCAAAACATTTCTTTTTATAAACTATTTATCTTCATGTGTTTTACTCTTAATAAAAATAATTAGAATCTGAAAGCAAAGTCCTATTTTCTGAATCTAGTTTATACTTCGGTAGGGAAGATTAGTTTATTCTGACTGTAGCACATGAGTCAGGAACCCAACTTTCTTATCAGAAAAATGACTCAGTCCTCACAATGAGTCCAACAAAATCTTTTCACTCAGCCTCCAGGGGATTGTAGAACTGACACAGAGCTTTTCCCTCTCATTGTTTTCACTTCCCATGAGCTCAGCATGACCAGGAGTAACATCCTTCCCTCTAGAAGGAGGCAAAAACTTCCCAATGCTTTTGACTTCCCTACTAGGTGGATTAGTGGAACAGAGCTTCTGATTTGTACCTCCAGATTGAGGGAAGACAGTAATTATTTTATAGTCACTATCTACTTTTAATACTCTTATCTCCAATTAACCACCAGAAAACCAGACATGGCTATGTGGCTCAAGCGTTAAGAGTGCTAACTTGAGCAGAAGAGCTCAGGGACAGTACCTAGACCCTGTGTTCAAACTTCATGACTGACAACAACAACAACAAAAATGGGTTATTACTGGGTACCCCATTCCCCACCCCATACACTGGGGCTTAAACTCGGGGACTTTTACTTTTGTTCTTTTTTTTTTAATAGCTGGAACTCTTACTAAAGCCATGCATCTAGATCAGCATTTTGCTGATTATTTTGAAGATAAAGTCTCTAGTATTACATACATCCTTGAGCCATCAGTGCTTGCTCCCCACCCCCTTCTTGATTCAAGCTTGCCTTGTCAACATGAGCCCACATCCGACTGCTCCTAGTCTTCATAGTCACAATATTCATGGTAGGAATCCATGACAACAATGAAACTAGTTGGCTACAGCAAAGAGCTAAGCAGCAAGTGGATTTTAAGCACTACAGAAGCAGTACACTTGATACAAGTAACATATAGTAGTGTTCAGTAATTTCTTGAAATCTTCCAGCAACATTCAATATTGAGTGCCTTCAGAAACGGGGTGAGGTGTCACCCCAAACAGAATTTATACCTCCCTAGAGTCTCTTTCTTTAATTCTAGTTCATATTTAAGGTTTTGTTTTGAGACAGGGTCTCACTAAGTAGACCAGGCCAACCTTGAACTCTTGATTCTTTCTGCCTCCTGAGTGTTGGGATTATAAATGTATTTCACTTTGCCTGGCTTTTATACACAATTTTAACATACTTGTTTATTTCCTTTTTTTAGCTCAGTGACAATTAGGAGGCAGAGGCAGACTGCTACAGCAGATTCTTACAGTGAAAAATGATAGTTAAGCCAGGCCTGGTGGTTCACGCCTGTAATCAGATACTCAGGAAGCTGAGATTTGAGGATAAAGGTTTAAAGCCAGCCCTGGCACAAAAGGACCTGAGACTCTAATCTCCAATTAACCTCCAGAAAACAGAAAGTGGACCTATGGCTCAAGGGTAGGGTGGTAGCCTTGAGCTGAAGAGCTCAGGGACAATGCCCAGGCTGAGTTCAAGCCCCATGACACCCCCTCCCCCCCAAAAGTGATAGCTACATTTGTGGCATCTTCCAGGACTGGTTCCAGAACCTGCATACAGCTTAAATCTCTGGATTATTTATAATACCTACCTACAATGTAAATGTTATAGCAAGCTATATTGTTTTTCCATTCACATTATTTTTTATTGTTGTTTTAGGTTTTCTTTTGAAGTATTTTTAATCTGTGGACAGTTGAGCCCACAGATAACAGAAATTATCTCATTTGTATACACCAAGCAGATTCAACCAGTACAATATGGCAGATGTCCTAAACAAGTACTTCAATACAGTACTCAAACTGCATAATAATTCAGAAACATGTACTTAAAAGCAGCCCAAATGTCCCTAATATCCTTGAGCATATCACTGTAGAATACATATACTTCTCAGTGTTAACCTGTATTCATTAAGAAAAACTATGCAAAACACAGTGTTGGAAAAACAAGGAAAATAAAGTTTAAAATAATCCCTATGCTAGCTAGAATCTAGTTAGATGAAATCATTTTGTAGCTGACAGGGATAAACTTGTTTTCTAAGACAGTGGATTCAAGTAAATTGGACAATAGACATATACTTATATTAAGTGGTCCTTCTGAGATGGCTTTTTTTTTTTTTTTTTGCCAGTCCTGGGCTTGGGCTCAGGGCCTAAGCAGTGTCCTTGGGTTTTTCCTCAAGGCTAGAATTTTACCACTTGAGCCACAGCACCATTTCCAGCTCTTTTATATGTATGTGGTACTGAGGAATTGAACCCAGGCTTCATGCATGCTAGGCAAGCACTCTACCACTGGGCCAAATGCCCAGCCCTGACATGGCTACTTTCTATACTTGGATCTTTGCCTACAAAGGTATCATCTTTCTAAGGACTGAGTGGCTTTGATGTGGTGTCCATGTCCTTCTCATTCTTTTTCATTTTTACTTTTTGAGGCAAGGTTTTACTATATTATCTAGGTTGGCCTAGAATTTGCTAGGTAGCCCAGGTTGGCCTCAAAGTCTTGTTCATCCTGCCTCAGCTTCCCAAGTGCTGGCTGGCTGGCTTTTATCTCTGATGGGCAGGGGCTCTGAGAGAAAAAAAATTACATGTAAGTGTAAGTGGGTATATTTAATAGTAGTAATGAAAACTAAGTGCCAGCAGTATCCTTTTCAAATCTATTTTATGTATCATGAAGGTCCCAGAGGCGAAGTGTTGCACTTTTAGGTATTTATAACAACAGAAACTTTGAGTATAGTGAGAGTCAAGACCCCGCAGAAATAACTCTGGCCAGCAAACCCACATTTTGGGGTCTAGGCATCTAATCATGCATTGTTTTAAGTTAGGCTCACAAAAATCATAGGACTGGAAATTCTGACAGGTAACAAAAACTAAAACAAGATGGTACTTCTCAAATTCTCCTATAAGCAAAGAACATGTACTTAAGAAATCTGGACTGTATTAGTAAGCTATTTGCTGTAAGTGGGAAATACATGTTTCATGTATTACTAATCAGAATTTGATTCTTTATTCCTTAGCATTCCTTAGCAAATTTCCCCTGTGTGAGATCAACACTTTAGGAGGCGAACTATGCTTATCTTAGGGCTTCTTGCATGTAAATCTGAAAACAGGGCCCTGAAGATGTCTTTATTGCAGTTAGCAAATTAGTTCATATGAAATCTTGGGAAATCCTAAGATTCTTAGATAAGAATAAGGCTTGACATTTTTTTTCTACATCCTTAGTAATGAAAATTAAAATAAACCATGGTAGGAAAAAGTTCAAATGATCTGAATGTACATACAAGAGACTGTTTCATCTCCTAACAGTGTGCTTTGGTGGAAATGGAAGTGAGAATATGGAAACTACAGTCAATAAGTACTCAATTAGTATCAAGCAAAAAATACAAATATTGGATAAGAAAAGGAAAACAGAAGAGCAACACTTACTTTAAAGTCTGCTAGCTGTTGGTTGATGACATCTACTTCAGTTGCCACTACCCACTGGAGCGCCTCTCCCTCCTCTGCAGCTGTAGTTGCATCATTGAGAACCTTCAATTTCCTGTAGAAGTCCTCTACTCTACTCAAGGTCAGCTCCAGCTGTTCCTGGCGAGCTTTTCCTCTCTCTGTCAGTTTGCTGCATTGTTTGTTCAGGGCTTCTAGCTCCCTTTTGAGACCTAGTAGGTCCAGAGTCCCTTCTTCTTCTAGCATTTGTCGGCACTCTGCTTCAGAGGCTTCTACGTCTAACCTGAGGGCTTGAATTTTGTTAAGGAACAGCCGTGCATCCTCAATTTGTGACTGCAGGCTATCTGTGTCTCTGCCGATAGCACCCATACCATCTAGCTCATCATCCAGGTCTGCTAATTGGGAAAACATCTCTCGGACTCGGCAGTGAAATTGGCCAATCCCCTCCAGCTTGTTTTCCATCATCATGCAACTACTATTCACTCTTTGCTTTACTTCTAAGAACTCTTGCTGGGTGACCTCAGCTTGATGTAGAAGTTGGGAAGCATCAGATCCATTGGGTGCATCTTCTACCAGTCCCTGAGTAAAGTTTCTTAGGTAGTCCACCTGAGACTCCAGAGCCTGCAGTACTTCTTGTTGAGCTCTTAGCTTCTCCAGGTTCTTATTGCTACATGCTTGAGAGCCCAGAGCATCAAATATTTCAAGTTGGTGTTTGGCTCCTTCAATTTTCTTTTCAATATTCTTAAAGCTTTCCTGAAACTCCTTGAGCCTCTGAGTCATTTCTTCTAGTGAACCTGTTTTTGCCTGCAGCTCCTCTGTAATTGCATCCATGTTTTGGTTGATACCAGCCTTCTCATCTCGAATACCATCCTCATCTGTTTCTGAGGAATTGATTAGAATGTCAGCAGCACTATTTAGTATTTCCAGTAAGGAGCGGCGCTTTTCTACTTCATTCAGCATAGCCTTTGACCGCAGGAGACTGGACTCTAACTGTACTGGGTCCAGAGTAACCTGCAACTCAGACATCTTGTTCTTACAATCTTCTATCCAAGGCACAAGGTCTTCCACATGCCACTGATATTTCTGAGCTTTCTGCATACAGTCCTTGAGCCTAGCTTGTCTGTCTGCAGTTTTCTTACTAAGTTCATCCCAGTGGCTTTTGAGTTCAACCAACTGGTTTTGTAAAGTTCTCTTCTCTTCTCCAGGAGGCACAGAAAGCAGCAGAGATTCCCCCTCAGCCACAATCACTTCATAGGAACCACTATGTTGATTAAGGCTCTTTTGAAACTCTTCATTCTCCTGAAGCTGAGACTGTAGTCGTTCCAATTTTGCAGAAATTGGGCAGTTTTTTGCTAGCTGGCTTTGTTTGTCATCCAACCAGGTTCTCAGCTCATCAAACATTTGCTGGAACTGCTGGGTGCTGGCAAGAGCTGCCTGGAGTCTGTTCATGCGATCGGCTGAAATGAGAAAATGAAATCAAAACCAATCAAGCCTGAAGACAGCATTTGTGGGGAGTAAAAGTCAATCTTAGGGGAAGGAAACAAATACTGAGAGTGTACTATAAAAGAGGCATATAACTGGACTTGTTTTCATGTTATATCTTATTTAAATCTCATATGGACCTTGTAAGGTGACTTGAGTGTTCTAACCTAATAAGAATTGAAGGTCATGAATAATTCCAGAAAAATAAGCAATAAAAGGTCATCAAAAGAAGTCCAGAATATATTCTAACTTTGCATAATATGCGTGGGGAAGGTATATGAGTGGGTGCACCCAAAGAATAAAGAAAGTAAGTGGCTATAGTGAAAAGGCACATGTAACTCTGCCTATTAGTATTAGTACATGTATGGGCATGTCTACCTACTGACACTGGTTACAACTTTAATATCTAGGATCCTGTTATGCATGACTCCATATAGTATATGGAGTTCAGTGTGTAATAACCACAGCGATTCTCAGTCAATGGAATAAAAGATAGGCTAACATTACTTGAAGTTCAAAAGCAAACTAAACTTGATCTTAGATGCTTAAGACTTCTTGACATTCTCACCCTAACTCACCTGCAAGGTCTTCTAAACTTTGGAGTGGCAAGGCAACTGTGTCCAAACGCTTTTTCAGCTCATCCTTGAGATATGGCTCACCAATGAGCAGTGAAAGTGCATCACATAATGTTTGGGCTTCCTTCATCTCATTATCTAATTGCTCCAAGTCAGATCGAATTTCACTTGTTTCCTCCAGTTGCTGCTTCACAGCCTCAGGTTGGGTGCTGATGGCTGACTGGCTGCTTAGTCGATGTCCAACTGCCTTCACTTTTTCTGATAAGTCTTGGAGCAATTCTTGATACTGGGTACTTTTGACAAGAGCTTGGTCAATTTGGCTAGAACGGGAATTAAGTTTGTCAGTCAGCTCAATCCACTTCTGATTGATGCTCTGGAGCTCTTTCTGTACTTGGCTAGTAGAGGGAGAGACATCTCCAGGGACTGTTAGGATGCCCTGGGCTGCCTCATTCAGCTGCTCATGCTGTTGCCTGCGTGCTTCAAATTCCTTCAGCATAAACTGAAACAGAAACAACACCAAGATGTTTGGACTGAGAAAACAGATCTAAAAACAGTGTCAAAACAAAAACTGATTTTTGGATTGTGCCAATCCACTTTTTGAAAATAAGCCAGGAAACTCCAGGGATGAGACTACTAGACTAGAAGACTTTAAACAAGTCTTTAATAAAAATTTATTTTTAAGTAATTGGTTGTATCCCTCTGACAGTTTTTCCTTTGTCTCACTTTGTTTTAGCATTAGTTACTAAGGACAGTCTAGGGTAGGAAAACACTTGACATTTATCAGCTTTACCATGCAACACCAAGCCTCTGATTTATTTCAGTGTCAGTTACATTACTAGTTGGGCTTCTCATTTCAGCTCTCAATGGTTCTTCTTCGTTTTTTTTTTTTTTTCTTCCTGCCAGTCCTGGGGCTTGAACTCAGGGCCCGAGCATTACCCTTGGGCTTTCTCAAGGGTAGAGCTCTACCACTTGAGCCACAGCACCACTTCCAGCTATTTCTGGGTATATGGTACCAAGGCATTGAACCCAGGTCTTTGTGCATGCTAGGCAAGCACTCCACCACTAAGCCAAACTCCCAGCCCTGGTTCTTCTTAGTTCTCTTTTTTTTCTCTTTTAGCTCTTTTTGCTCAAAGTTGTTCCCTACCACTTCAAGCTTTTCAATGGTTAACTGGAGATACGAATTTATAGACTTTTCTACCCAAACTGGTTTCTAGCTTCAGCACTCAGATCTCAACCTCCTGAATAGCCAGGATTATAGATTTGAGCCACAGTTTCTTCTTAGTTTCTTTATGGAAATTCCAATAGTGCACAAGATTTTTACATTATAATAGATTACAGTTAGAGAAAGAGCTTCTTTAAACTAAGGATGGTGGCTTTTTACTTTCCATCTCTTGTTGCTCTCATGAAAGAAATGAGGATTATAGACTCTTGTACCAGAGTATCTGCATTCACATCCTGCTCTGTCTATAACAAGTTATATAGCACTAGGTAAACTTCTTTCAGCCTCAGTTCCCCATCTTTACAATTAGGATAGTAAAATATTTATCTTGGCTGTTATAAAGATAAGTGATGTCTGTCATTCAAGTTATGAGGAAGTACAAAGGTATATCTCAGATATACAGGGAAGCACAAACAGGAGAACTGACCTAAGCACAAGTAAGACTTTATCTCAAAAAACAAAAACAAAAACAAAACGGTGCTCCCAGGTACCAGTGGCTCATGCCTATAATCCTAGCTACTCAGAAGACTAAAATATGAGGATCATGGATCAAAGCCAGCCTAGGCACTAAAGTCTGAAAGACTCTTATCTCCAATTAATCACCAGAAAACTGGAAGTGGCTCCAAGTGGTAGAGCAGTAGCCTTGAGCTAAAGAGCTCAGGGACAGTGCCCAGGGCCAGAGTTCAAGCCACACACACACACACACACACACACACACACACACACACACACACAGATAGCTAGGTTCTGGTGGCTCATTCCTGTAATCCCAGGTACTCAAGAGGGTCTAAGATTAGGCAAAGGCACAGAGTTGGAAGATGACTTGTTAAGAAAAAACAAACTGTCTGATATCGGTAGAAACACAGTGTATTGGGGTAGGGATGGAAATGAAGCTGGTAAGACAAGCTGAATACCAGACTGCGAAAAGCCGTAAATATCGTCTTTAGCTGATTTTCAATAGGCAACTAAGCCACTAAGAGTTTTAATATACTCATATTTTAAGGACATAATTTGAGTCCAGAGATTAAGCCTTTAGAATGCATGGAGAAGATCAGAAGAATGGTTCTCATGATATGGTTCAAGGCCATTTTAGGCACTTTTTTTTTTGTTTTTTTGCCAGTCCTGGGCTTGAGCTCAGGGCACTGTCCTTGGACTTTCTCAAGGCTAGAGCTCTACCACTTGAGTCTCAGCACTACTTCCGGCTTTTTTCTATATGTGGTACCGAGGAATCAAACCTGGGTCTTCATGCATGCTAGGCAAGCACTTTAACTACTAGGCCAAATCCCGGCCCCATCATTTTAGGCACTTTTGAGAAGCCAAGGTGATCAAAACTGTTTTCATAATAACACTTACCTGACTTTTCAAATTCTTCTCTCATGAATATTCAAATTTACCACAGGTTACCCTAACATCAAATGTTTCAAAAGGCTGAACATATTACTCATGGTTTTGTGGTGATTTTATTATTGCTATTTAAAAAGTAATAAATAATATATACATACTGTAAGTATCAATAGCACTACTAAACATGAACTCTTTCTGAACCTCAATCATTTTCAAGAGGATAAAAGGGGGTATTTGAGGCTGGGAGCATGGTCTAGTGGTAGAATGCTTGCCTAGTATGCACAAAGACCCAGGTTTGAAACCCCAGTACCATATACACAGAAAAAGCCAGAAGTGGTGCTGTGGCTCAACTATTAGAGCGCTAACCTTGAGGAATGCCCAAGGACAGTGCTTAGGCCTTGAGTTCAAGCCCCAGGACTGGCAAAAGTAAAAATAAAAAAAAAAATTAAAAAAAAGGATATTTGAGGAAGTGGCAGTGTGGCTTAAGTGGTAGAGTGCTAGCCTTGAGCTGAAGAGCTCAGGGACAGTGCCCAAGCCCAGAGTTTAAGACCCACAACCAACAAAAAAAGGGGGAGGAAAATGTTTGAGACAACCCCCCTCCAAAAAAAAAAAAAAAACAACTAAAAACTCCAGAAAAATTTCCATAAGTACACCAACTAGGGTTCAATAATTCTCTGGAGGCAGGAGTCAAAGAAAATGTTCTTTCAAAAATCTCTCTTAGATCTTATCTTAGGGAAATCTTTGAGAGGATGAAAAAAATTGAATAGATTAGGGGGAAGGGCAGAATGAAGAAAATGTTTTAGGGCCGGGAGTTTGGCTTAGTGGTTAAAGTGCTTGCCTAGCATGCACGAAGACCCGGGTTCGATTCCTTGGTACCACATACATAGAAATAAGCCGGAAGTGGTGCTGAGGCTCAAGTGGTAGAGCTCTAGCCTTGAGAAAGTCCAAGGACAGTGCTCAGGCCCTGAGCTCAAGCCCAGGACTGGCAAAAAAAAAAAAAAAAAAAAAAAAAAAAAAAAAAAAAGAAAAAGAAAAGAAAATGTTTTAAGCAGGGTTTCATGGGAAATGACAAAATTTTGACATCACAAATTTCTGTGATATTAGGCATTTAAATCAACTTTCTGGAGTTTTGATGAGTAGAAAATCTTTAAGTAAACCCAGCATATACAAGGTATCACATTAAGTAATATGGATCACTACTACTGGGGATTAAAAATAAAATTATTCTAGAATTTTGTCAGAAAAAAAAGTTCTCATTTTCATATCCACTCATTTTACATCATCTGCTAATGATGTTAGTAATATTCATTAATTGTTTACTACTTGATAACAATCATGATAAACACCTTACAAACATCTTATTAAAACTGAAGAAATTGTCTGAGTGCTGGTGGCTCATGCCTATAATCCTTGCTACTTAGAAACTTGAGATCTGAGGAGCACAGTTCAAAGCCAGTCTGGGCACTAAAGACGTGAGATTCTTTATCTCCAATTAATCATTAAAAAATGGGAAGTGGGGTTGTGGCTACAGAGATAGAACAGTAGCCTTGAGCTAAAGAGCTCAGGGACAGCACCCAGGCCCAGAGTTCAAGCGCCATGACCCACAAAACAAAACAAAAACTGGAAGTACAGCTGTGGCCCAAAGTGGTAGAGCAAAGTAGTTTTGAGCAAAAGAGCTCAAACACAGTGCCCAGGCCCTGAGTTCAAGCACCATAACTGACCAAAAAAAAAAAAAAAAAAAAACCCCAAAACAAAAACAACTGAAGAAAACTGAGCTCTATTGAGTCACGAAATGTGTTGTCTGAGAACAGTATTCAAACCCAAATTCATGTAACTTTCATTTTTTTAAAGCATTAAGGTTTATGGCTCACCTGGACCTGCTGCTTCTGTGCATTCAACATGTTGGGGTCAATTGATAGGGGCCCCAGAACTCCCATCATCAGTTCCTTCTCCATTAGCCAGGGCCGGAGCTGAGATTCTGCAGCCTGGAAGCAGGCCAGATGGCTTGCAGATTCTTCTAGCTGCTTTTGCCGAGCCACTGCCACCTCAGTAGCCTTTTCCCACCGGGAATCTATAGGGAAGAAATAAGAGGATTCAGTCCCTGACTCTCATCAGCAACTAGCCTGGTTGTTAATATATTACAGGAAATGACCCAAGGGCCAGATTTAACATTTGTAAAAATTAAAAACTTAAAAAATTTTAACTTAAGTAAAAAAAAAAGTTGGGCATCTTTATTAGCGTGGTAGTTGAAACAGCTATAGAGAATCATACATACAGAGTGCATATAAAAATACTACATAGAGGCCAGGAGCATGGCCTACTGGTAAAGTGCCTGCTTAGCATACATGAAGCCTTGGGTTCGATTCCTCAGTACTGAGTGAAAGTCTCAGTACTGGTGAAAAAAAAAAAAAAATGAACTGATCAAGTTTCGTGGGAGGCAAAGGCAGAAGGATTATGAGCTCAGAGCCAGTCATTGCAAAAAGCTATTGAGATTCTGTCTCAAAAGTAAGATTAAAAAGTAAAGGCCTAGGCATTGTCCAATTAAATGGCTACACTGAGCAGGACCAATCTCCAGATTCTAGGATATACAGAGATTTTCTACTTGTTTTGGAGATAAACAATATAGGGAAGGAGTGACACTCCCATGACAACTTACTGAGTTCCTCTTGCATTTTCTTCCAGTTTTCTGCTTCTTGTGAGTTGGGATATGTCACCAGTAATTCAGTTAGGGCTTCCTTAACTTTTTGGATTTTTGGAGAATTCTGTTCCAATTCAGCCAGGAAAGCCTAGAAGAAAGAGTATCACATGTCTTGAAGGTGTGGACAGGAAAGAAAGCTGTGTATTTGGGGGTGAAACAACCTGGAAGATTGGATGAGCTAATTATTGGCTCAATTTTGAATCTATGAATGACTTTTTTAAAAAAGATTTTATTAACATTGATTTTTACTTTTAAGATATTTAATCATGGGGATTCATGTGGTAAGAGTACCTGCAAGCTCAAGGCCCTCAGTTCAATTCCCAGTAACCACACCACATTTTTTTTTTAACGTTTCTACTTCAATATTTACTTTGAAATGAAAATCTACATGGTATTATGTAAGTACAATATATCAATGGAACCACAACTATCACCTAAAATCCAAAACAGCCAACATATGATAACAGCAATGCTTTGGTAGTTCCAGAAGATAATGTGCTATGCTCAACTGAAATAGTTAAAAAAATAAATAAAAAAGAAAATTTCCTACAGGATCTTTTATGATTCTCCTATCTTCTAACATTTTTCATGGTTCCACATGTCAGTCTTAATAATAAATTCATAACAGTAGTGTTTTAGGTCCCTCATAGTTGAAAAGTTTAATTTTCCAAGAGCTGGGAAAGGGAGCCAGGAGTTTGGCCCAGTGGTAGAGTGTTTAGCTAGTATGTATGAAGACCTAGGTTTGATTCCTTGATACCACAAACATAGAAAAGCTGGAAGTGGTGCTGTGGCGGAAGTGGTGCTGTGGCTTAAGTGGTAGAGCTCTAACCTTGAGAAAGCCTAAGGACAGAGCCCATGCCCTGGGTTCAAGCCCCAGGATTGGCAGAAAAAAAAGAGTTGGGAAAGATGCTTTGGTGAGAAAGAAAGGCTTGGCTGTCCTGAAGCATTACAAGGAAAATCAGACCCCGTTCTCAATACTTCTGGGCTAGGCCAGTCACTTCTTGCAAACATATGTGGTTTCTGAATTATTATAATTTCTAATCTTACAGGCAGGATAATTCTCATTTCAGCCTGGGGAACTGGCCATGTCTTACTTTCTGGTCCCTAGACTGAGGCAGGGACACTGGTACAATAGTCCCTTCCCCTTAATATTGGGATGCAACGTAAGTAAACACAATACCTTGTTAGATTCTGCTTGGGCTTTCACTGTTTCTGTCTTGCTTGGAGATAAAGAGGCATCCATGGCTTTCAGAACTTCCTCTTTTGATTCCAGCCACTGCAACACTGAGTTTGCCTCCTTCTGAATGCCCTCCATTCTGTTGAGGACAGTCTGAAGGTTTTCCTGATGTTCCTGGAGCACTCTCCCAAGTTTCTCATACTTCACGTTTACATCTGATATGTCACACTGGATCTCCGTCAGATCTAGTATCATAGAAACAGAAATCAGATTGGGAATAATTCTCCCCTTGGTTTCTCATTCCTAAAATACTTGCAGAGTTTATGCATTTCTCTTACTCCTTGTAGTCAACAAGTGGTCATCCTTCCAAATCACATAAAAGTTCTTGTTTATTCTTATAAATATAGCAATGAAATTCAATTCTACTCTGTATAACCAATGTAAACTAAAAAAGAAGTTCTTGTGTAAACATACAAAAGAGCTCTCACTTTATTTTCTTGTTCTGGCATTATATACTCAGATGTAAACTTTAAAATGCTTGATAAACATGAAAACAACAAAAGTAAAGGAAGTAAAAATAAGAAGTTAACTTCAGCATATTGTTGGAATTAATGGATTTGGAGCTCTTTTTTTCCCTCTTCTCTAAACTATGGAAAAGTCGCACAGCTAGACTGTATTATTTCTCTGCTTGGCCCACAGCCAGCAAATAGACATCATAGTTGCTCGTTCCCCAGATAATTCTTCCGCACACCACTCTTGGCAGCAGTTCTTCCATACATATTGAAACACACACAGATGCAAAACATAAACACACCCAACACAGAGGCACTGTTGAAATGTTTTTCTCACCTTTGCAGGTGTGGTATCCGTTTACACTGCCTATAGAGCTTCCTACAGAGGGCAGAATGGAACCTGAGCAGAAGGACAGAGAGACAAACAGGGCAAGACCAACGTGTTAGGAGTACATATAGGCACTGCATTTTTCTGTTGTTGGCATTCACTTCAAACTCAGATATCAGGAAGTTAAACACAGCACAAGACAACATACTTATAGAAAGAGACAGATCATATTAGCTGCCAGGTGACAAAGTGTCACTTGAAGGTGTACTGGCTTCTGAGTAGTAATGATTAATTCTTTCTAGAGAAAATTAAAATTCTCTCTCTCTCTTCTTCTCCCACCTTTCTTTTTGAGTGGGGGGAGGAATATGGTATTGGAGTTTGAATTCAAGCCTATAACTAACACTCTAACCATTCTCCTTAAATTTCCCAAGTGAATTCTTCGAATGCTTACTTATGGAGCAAATACCACCAAATATTAGAATGAGGATCTATAATAAAGACAAACGAACTGATGGTTCAGAATTGCAATCTAATCAAATTAAAGGTGGCTGAGGTCAAGCATCAAGATTTAAAGCCAGCCTGAGGAGAACAATCCCTGAAACTCTTAAACCTCAAATTAACCAACAAAAAGAAGTGTAGTTGTGGCTCAAGTGGTAGAGCACCAGCACTGATTGAAAAAGCTAAAGAAGAAGTTGAAGTTCTGAGTTGAAGATCTAGTATTGGCACACATACACACAGAAAACAAAATGATTTTAATATCAATGTCTTTCATTATAGCAAGAATGAACAATAAGTGGGCACTGTAATCTTAGCTACTCAGGACATTGAGATCTAAGAATTCTGGTTCAAAGCCAGTTGGGGCAGACAAGCTCAAGTACCACACACACACACACAAAAAAAAGCTGGAGGTAAAGTCAAATGATAGAGTGCTAGCCTTGAGCAAAAAAACCTCAGGATAGTGCCCAGGCCTAGCACCAAAAACCAAACCAAACAAACAAAACATTAAACCTAGTAAGTACAAGTACACAAAAAGCTTTAAAAGCCCTTCTTGGTTTTTTGTTTTTTGCCATTCCTGGGCTTGAGTTCAGGGCCTGAGCACTGTCCTTGGACTTTCTCAAGGCTAGAGCTCTACCACTTGAGCCTCAACACCACTTTCAGCTTTTTTCTATGTATGTGGTACCAAGGAATTGAACCTGGGCCTTCGTGCATGCTAGGCAAACACTCTACCACTAGGCCAAACTCCCAGCCCTTGCATTTGTTTTTTTAAGTAAAAATTCCTTCTTGTTTTCCCTTTCATTCCTTCTGTTTTTTTTTTTTTTTGTTGTTGTTGTTGTTTTGTTTTTTTGGTCAGTCCTGAGGCTTGAACTCTAGGCACTGTCCCTGAGCTCTTCAACTCAAGGCTATTGTCCTACTTCTCCAGTCACAGCTCCACTTCCTGTTTTCTAGTGGTTAACTGGAGATAAGAGTCTCATGGACTTTAGTGCCCGGGCTGGCTTTAAACCGAGATCCTCAGATCGCAGGCTCCTGAGTACCTATGATTATAGACATGAGCCATGGTACCTGGCTCTTCTGTTTTCTGTGTTTTTGTTTTTGTTGTTTTGTTTTTTTTACTTCCCACAAAATGGAAATGTTAAGTGATGATAAATGTGGCTTCTGAGCATTCACATAAATTCTGCTTTAGGGCTTCAGTTCTGTCTCTAAATGACCGCAAACCTACTTTTTTTTTTTTTTTTTTTTTTGCTAGTCCTGGGGCTTGAACTCAGGATCTGAGCACTGTTCTTTTCAAGGCTAGAGCTCTGCCACTTGAGCCACAGCACCACTTCTTGCTTTTCTATGTATGTGGTACTAAGGAATTGAATCTGGGTCTTTGTGCATGCCAGGGAACCACTATACCACTAGGCCAAATTCCAGACCAAAATCTACTTTATTAAGTTGGTCTCATAGGAGGTTTTCCAAGTTAAGCAAGATGTAGGATATGAAATTATAAAGATAATACAGAAATAGGAGAAATATTTATGATATGTTACATTAAAAGGGTAGATAAAACTCTTTTGTGCAAAAAGCCATGAACATAAATAATTGTTAGGATGGTAATTATAAAACCTTCAAATATTAATGTGTTTTCAACTAAGAATGGATCAAATAGAAAAATCATGTTCCATTAAAAATGTGGAAAATACTGCAATGCAATATAAAGCCCATACTAGACTAGTACAAAAAGAAGGTCCTAGCCAAGGTTGCTCTAGCTCAACATGTGTGGCTTCATCTATGGCTGTCTTGTTCTTTAGGGTAAGAACTCTCATGAGGTTAGTGGAAAGTACCTACCTTGTAAGACAAGAAAAGAGTTATGGGACTATAAAGAACTGTTGTGTGTATGGTTTTCAGCATTGGAGGGTAAATTTGAGTCAACTCAGGATGGACATTTTCCAAATACCTAAAAATGTGCTTTAGAGACTCTGCAAATGTTTTAAATTGAAATTTTAGATACATCACTTTATAAATGGAAATAAAACATGTATGTTTAATTATGTTGATACCACCTTTTAGTATACTATCTATAATCAATTTATATACCCTTTTTGGTAGGAATATAAGCAACTTCTGCAACCTCCTTTTTAATGCTCTTCCCCCTATGTAAGTAAGAGGGTTTGAATTCAGAGCTTCAAGCTTGCTTGGCAGACATACTAACTCTTCAGCCACACACCCAGCCTGTTAAACTCTTTTCTTCCCTCCCCCCACCCCCGCAAGTCCTGGGGCTTAAACTCATCGCCTGAGCACTGTCCTTGGGCTTTCTCAAGGCTAGTGCTCTACCACTTCAGCCACAGTACCACTTCTGGCTTTTTCTGGGTATGTGGTACCAAGGAATCGAACTCAGCACTTCATGCATGCTAGGCAGGCATTCTACCACTAGGCTATGCTCCGGGGCCCTAAACTCTTTTTCGAGTGTGACTAGTTGTAAAGCTCTTTGCTAGTCTTTCATAATATTGAAAGCTATATACAAACAATCCCATATATGACGCAAAAAGTTATAATATATATTAAATAAAATGGCAAATGCTACGTATATTTACAAAAATGTTTAACAAACTCTCATTAGAAAAGTTTGCATAATAATAGAATTCTTAATCCTTAAGGTCAATTTTAGATGGGTTGTCCTTAAAGTCAATTATAGATGTTCTATGTTTAATAAAAGAATTAAAGTCCAGATTAACTATTTTTAGTTGCTTAACTTGGAAGCAAGAATTTCTTATTGCTTTACTTCTAACTTTCTAGTTATTACACAGTATTTGAAGACTGTAAAGCAAAATTGTGTGTGTGTGTGTGTGTGTGTGTGTGTGTGTTACTGGAGAGGAAACCCAGAATGTAGAGTCCCACAATTGCTCAGCAAGTATAACTTTACCATGTAAAAATTACTACTGTTGGTTTTCGTGTTTGCTTGTCCTGGGCCTGAGCACTGTCTCTGAACTTCTTTTGCTAAAGGCTAGTGATCTACTACTGGAGCTAAAAATCTGTCAGCTTTTTATGGTAGCTTAATGAATATAAGAAACTCATGGCTTTTCTTACCTGGGCTGGCTTCAAACTGTGATACTAAGATCTCAGCCTCCTAAGTGGCCAGGATTACAGGCATGAACCACTGCACCTGGTTTAATACTAACTTCTGAAAAAACATTTGTCATCACTTACAGTTACTTGTCTGTGTGAACCATATATTCAAAATATACTAACAAACCAAATTTAGAAAAAAATCATATGGTAAAACTGTCATCCAATAATCCTCCGTTTTGAACTTTTATTTAAAATATCTAATAGATATCCAATAGACTACCTAATAAGTTCTTTAAATTCTAAAGAAAATTTTTGCCCTAATTAAAAAACTATTCATTATTATGTAGCTGTACAAAGGAGTTTCAATTCCACAAGTCAAGTTATGGGCACAATTCATCTTGACCAATGTCACCTGTCCATAATTCATCTATTCTATCCCATCTCTATCCCCAAGTTAAGGAGTTCACTTTTTACATAACATACATTGAATATAATGACTTCATTTGCTCACTCTTCCTCCCTCCATTCCTGTGCCTCCTCTCCCCTCTCAGCACCCTTCTTTCTGCCCACCCAACACATTTCTTCTTCACAGTATTCATTTTGTTAAATGATTCATTAGTGAGAATAAAAATGAGATTTATTTTTTGAAAGATTATGTGATTGAGTATGTGCCATATATGTACAAGGTGCTGGATTCATTCCTTAGTGCCAAAACTCCTACAAAGCCTGCAAACCCAGAAACCACTATTAGGCTTAAAAAAAAAGTGTAAAAAATAGCTGATCTAGACCAGGAGTCATCAAACTGTAACCAAACAGCCAAAATCATCCTTCTGTCTGTTTCTGTATATAATGTTTTATTGGAACACAGCTGTACTCATTCATTTATATATTTTCTATAGCTGCTTTCTGTGCCTTATAGCTAAGATATAGAATTATGACAAAAAACAAATGGCCTGCAAACACAAAATACCTAAAATTTGGCCCTTTAGAGGAAAAGTTTATGGACTCCTGAATCTAGTTACAGACTAATAATTCACTGAACTTAGAAGTTTATGTATCAGAGTATAAGACTCACCAGTTTTCTCATCACTTCAGAGTAATGAAAAAAAAAGATGTATTAATCACTAAAAGATGTATTAATCACCAAAAAGCCAGAAGTGGAGCTGTGGCTCAAGAAGAAGAATAGAATACTAGCCTTGAGTGAAAAAGCTAAGGGGCAGTCCCAAAGACCTGAAATCAAGCCCCAGTACCAGTATACACAAAAAAGGTTTACGCTGTGTGGAGGAAAGTCATTTTCCTTCCTTCCTCCCTCCCTAGGAGCCTAAGTGCTGTCCCTGAGCTTTTTTCACTCAAGGCTGGTACTCTACCAGTTTGAGTCACAGAGCTACTTCCAGTTTTCTATTGGAGATAAGAGTTTCATGGACATTCCTGCCCCACCTGGTTTCAAACACAATCCTCAGCTCTCAGTCTCCTGAGTAGCTAGGATTACAGCATGAGCCACTGATACACAGCTCAACTTCTTTTAAGTATTTAGATTTTTTCAAGACTATGCTAGCACTAGTATTAAAACCAGTGGGATCTCAGATAACAAACAATCAATAAGCAACAATGAACTCTTACTAGATTTTTCTTGAGAAAATTATTCAGACATCTAGGTATACTCTCTGTCTTTGCTTTAAAAGAGAAAAGAGAAAAGCTCAAGATAAAGATTCATTCTTAGGCTAGCAATGTGGCCTAGTGGTATAGTGCTTGCCTAGCATGATGAAGCCCTGGGTTTAATTCCTTGGTACCACATACATAGAAAATACCAACCTGGTACTGTGGCTCAAGTAGTAGAATGCTTGGGCTTTGAGAAAGCCCAACAATAGTGCCCAGGCCCAGAGTTCAAGGCCCAGGACTGGCAAAAAATAAAAATAAAAATCATTCTTCCATGATATTTGACAGTTGTACATGGGCACACTAGTTCATTTACCCACCATGGGAGAAATTCTGTAACATGGAGCAGTGTTATACAGCAAAGTTGGGGTGGTGGGAGGAGTCCAACGATGGGGGGGAGGGAGAATAGGGGACCATATCAGGTTGATTGTTTTGTGACCCCTTTCTTGTCATGATTTTTGACTTTCATAAAAATGTATCTTCAAAGGCCGAAAAACAAAGAATGGTATTTATTTACCCCATTTTCAAGACCCTGTACTCACCTGTTTTGGCTTGGGAATCCGGTGCTGTGATCTCCATGATGAGATTTTCTAAGGAAGTGCCTTTGCAATTGATTTCTTCCACCAAAGTTCCCTTAATTTTCCAGTCATCTAGGAGACCCTGGTTAAATAACAAGTTGCTAAATGTAACATTTAGGGGCCTTCAATTCATCAGCATGGACAACTTTTGTTCATGTATTCCCCTAAAGTTTTGACAGTGTTAACAGACTCATGCTCATATTATGCTTATGCATTTAGGCATAACTAATCAAGTTATGGGAGAATTTTCAGAAGTTTTTTCATATTCATCAAATATTGAGTATCTAAGTCAAAATAGGGTCATAATACTTAAAACCAAGAGCTTAAATGGCCAATTCCACTATGTTTTAAAGGTTACTGGAGATATGAACAGTCAATGAATTTTGAGAGCATAAGAAGAAACATATCTGGTTGTCACATGGAAAAAAGGGGATAGTGTGTGTAAACAGAAAAAGAGGAAATGATACTCCAGATCAGAACGGATCAAACTTAATCCAGTTTCCTAAACCAGATTATCAAACTCGATTAGGTTTGATCTGGTTTGAACCAGTAATCTGGTTTGGTCTGCTCCAGTCTGATCTGTTCTGAACCAGTTTTAACTGGTCTAAACCAGTCCAATCCTGATGATCTGGTCCGTCCCGCCTGATCCAGTCTAAGCAGGTTTGAACCAGTCCAATTAAGTCTGATCTGGCTTGAATCAGTCAGAGCTGATTTCATCTGATCTGAACTGGTCCAATCTATTTTGTTCTGGTCAGAGGTAGTTTGAACTGGTCTGATCAGGTCTGGTGGGTTCACTAGTCTGATCTGGTTTGTTCTGGTCTAAACCAATCCAATTTGGTTTAATCCGTTCTGGATTGTCTGATTTGGTTTGATCCAGACTGAACTGGTTTGAAACAGGTTCTATCCATTCTGATTCCTTTCAACTGCTTAAGATGTAATTTGCTTTTCTAAGTATAAAAAAGATTCTGGGGCAGGGAGTTTGGCCTAGTGGTAAGAGTGTTCGCCTAGCATGTAGAAAGAGCAGGGATCTTTTCTTGGTATCACATACATTAAAAAAAAAAAATCAGGCCCGTGGGCGGGGCCGCGAAGCTGACAGGGCTGTGGAGTTGCCTGCCAGAGGCCCCTCACTGGCTCAACCTGGCAGATCCCCTGGCAGATCCCTGGTCGACTCCAGTCCAGTGTACACAGGCAGCTATTACTTTTCTGAGTCTGGTGATTGGCATGGCCTGTGGAAATCAACGAGAGCTTGCCCACCAGAAAAACAGAGAGCTTGCCCACCAGAAAAACATGAAAAACAAACAAACAAACCAAGAAATAAACAAGTGAAAAAGAAAAGAGGATAGCTTAACTACCTCTCAGAGAGCGCAAAGGGACTCTGACATGGTGTAGCAAAAGCAGAAGGCAGCTAATGAGAAGTCAATGCCAGACAAGAGAAAAATGATGACTGGATCGTTGGAAAACCTGGGTGCTACTGCCATTGGGGTACATCATAAGCTATAAGATCATTACATGTGTTATAAAACTGTCTATTTAAAACTTTGCTTCTCAATTTGAGTGTTATGCATTAAAACCATTCTTCAAAAAAAGAAAAAGAAAAAAGCCAGAAGTGGTTTTGTGCTGTGGCTCAAGTGGCAGAGCACTAGATTGAAAAAGTACTAGTTACATACTCCTTGGCTTCCTAGCAGAATTCATAGAGACATTTTTCTTTTTTTTATTTAAAGAATTTACTAACATTGATTTTTACATCATATTTCAAATGACATGTTTAACCAACAAGTATTCAAGAAGGGAATCTCTATATACAATCACTGGCATTTAGATTTGAGACACTTTTCTTTACCTACCCTCAAGTGTTCAATCTGCTTTTCTAGCTCTTTTGCACTAACAAAAGTCTCTGCAGGTGGAATATTCCCTTCAGTTTCTTTCAGCCATTTTTGGAAGGTCCTAATCAACTTCCGGAATTCATCCAACTGCTCCTGGCAAGATGATGCATCTTTCTCTCTGTCAACAAAGATGTTTTGTTATTTGCCAGACTAAGCTTTGTAAAGTGAACCAAAACTAGTTTCATTCTGAGACTCTAGACATCAGTTTTCTAACAGGGCCTTTCTTTCCCATAATATTTTCCATAGTAAATCTGGAGGAATAGCTACATAAAATGTAGAAAAGCATCAGACCAAGGAATCTGCTGCCCTTGTTTGGAAATTTCTGTGGAAAGAAGTGCTCAATTTCTGTGGAAAGAAGTGTTTAGTGTAGACTAAAGTGAAAGTGAGAAAGCTAAAAAGGGCCTGTTTTTTTAGGTACTATGACACAATGGAAAGAATGCAAGCTCTGGTTCTCCAGTCCAGCCCTCTTACATTTTAAGTATTTGCTTCTATCAAGTCCCAACTCAAATGCTGAATTGGAGGTTCAGTTAAGTTAGTAAAGTAGCCCTAAGGTTACTATGCCAAAATCAAGTTTTGGCTGAGTATAGCAGTGCATACCTGGAATCTCAGCTATTTGGGAAGCAGAGACTGAGAGGACTGCAGTTCAAGGCCAGCAGCACAAGCAAAAAGCTAGTAAGACCTCATTTCATCAAAAAAGACTGAGCACAGTGGAACATGTCTGATACCCTATGCATATACCAACATCAATCTTCCTACCTAGACCTCTTTCTATGTGAGACTATGCAAACAATAGTTAAAGCAAAAAAGGGTTGAAAGCATAGCTTAAATTGGTAGAGCTTTCTGCCTAGAAAACACATGAGCTCAAACCCCAGTACCACCACGGAAAAAAAATATCAAGTTTTAGAAATGACCATATCCATCAATCAGATGTCAACCCAGTCTGCCTCAAGCACCTCCACTAACAAACTGTTCTAAGTGTTGGTGTGGAGATTGCTTTTCCCTAGTTGCAAAATCAAGATTGCTTTTATGTCTAAATCAAGAGGTCTTGATCACATTCTTAAAACCTTAAGTAACTTCTCGGGGGCATTGTGACTTTTGAACAGTAAGCTAAAATCAGTCAACATTTATCATGTATTTATTTGTCCCCAAAGAAGAATCTAGACACTCCTCCAAAACAGCAAATCAATGTAGTCCAAACAAGCATGAAGATTATAAACACACCCTTAATCAGGTCTGGGAAGTCAACCCCAATCTTTCTTTACCTTAAATTCTGTCATAATCCTACTTATTGCCCCAAATTGGTTTTATTTGTTCAGGTGATCTGGGCTTCTAGTCATACAGAGAAGTAAGTCTCAATATTGAGAAGAAACTAATTGGCAAGAGAAAATCCACAGACTATCAAGTGGACTGACTAGCACTTCTAAGCCTACTGTGGCTCCACAGACGAGCTAGGGATGTTATTTTTTCTGGTAAAGGATGTACCATAGCAAGAAAGAACAGTTCTCTAACATTAAACCATCTAAGTGAAAACACACCTTTCTTGAACTGTCTTCTGCAGCAATGTGAAGTCCTTTCTGAGGTTCTGTACCCTGTCCTGGTGTTGGGACAGGTCCAGTGCAAGGCCACAAGAACTCAGTGTAGTGACTAGATGCTCAAGGGCATCTAAGTTCTCCTTTTGATCTTCTATTTCCAAAGTGAGCTCCTATACAGCAAATGAAAAATATTAAAAGCTCTGAAGTTTATGAATATATCCAAAAAGATAAGCTATCTAGAATTCCAGGAAAAATTCTCCTTAATCTTTGGGAAGAGGGATCAAAATAATAAAAATGTCAATTTTTCTCTAATCAACAGAGTGGCTAGGAATCCCAAAGAAATTTTGTTTCCTTTACAGGAATGAATCTTTGGAAGAAGGCAATGTAACAGAATGGCAAAAATGAAAAGTTTCAAGCCAGGAGTTTGGCCTAGGGGTAGTGTTTGCCTAGCATGCACAAAGCCCTGGCTTCAATTTCTTGGTATCACATGCATGGAAAAAGCTGGGAGTGGTATTGCGGTTTAGGTGGTAGAGTGCCTGCTTTGAGAAAGCTCAAGGACAATGCTCAGGCCCTAATTCCAAGCCCCAGGACTAGCAAGAAAAAAAAAGTTTTGCATGATCAAAAAGATCTATAATTTAGTCATGGCTATGATGCTCACTAGCTGTAATCTTTTTTTTTTGGCCAATCTAGGCTTGAGCTCAGGGCCTGAGCACTATCCTTGGACTTTCTCAAGGCTAAAGCTCTACCACTTGAGCCTCAGCACCACTTGCAGCTTTTTTCTATGTATGTGGTACCAAGAAATCAAACCTGGGTCTTGTACATGCTAGGCAAGCACTCTCCCACTAGGCCAAACTCCTGGCTCACTAGCTGTAATCTTAAGCCACTAAAGTTCTCAAAGCTTCCAGTCTCATCTGTAAAGTGAGGCCAACCTACTATTTCTACCGTTATTTAACACTGTAAAGATATTAACCAATAAAATTATGCCTTCTGTAAATATCTCTAAATTCCCTCAAAGGGGGGAAAAACTCATTGAATTCTTACCTTTGCCTATAACCTAATGTATATTTCTTTGGTAATGAGCTATACAACACATTAATTGTTCCTGCGTACATAATAAAGGTGAGGTAAATTAAAAGGAGGAAATACTGAGGGCCTAGTTTGTACAGAGCTGTTATGTTTTGACCAAATTCCAGTAAACAGTCACATGCTATAAAAAATAACGAATATAGAAGGTCATAATGAAACTCTCTTTTTTTTGTATTTTTTTTTTTGGTGGGTCATGGGGCTTGAACTTGGCCTCAGCGCTGTCCCTCAGCTCTTCAGCTCAAGGCTACCACCCTACCCTTGAGCTAAGGCCCACTTCTCGTTAGAGGTTAATTGGAGATAAGAGTCTCAGGTCCTTTTGTGCCTAAGCTGGCTTTGAACCTTGATCCTCAGACCTCAGCCTCCTCAGTAGCTAGGATTACAGGTGTGAGCCACCGTGCCCCACTCTTTTGTATTCTTATAAAGTAATTGGCTGTTGGTGAATCAAAGTGAAGTGTATGCAGTTACTTATAGGATTCTTCCTTCTACTTCTCTACAAAGTTTTAAATAATTCAAAGTAAAACCGAAAACTTAGGAAATAGATCTATAAGATTCCACTTGAAAATTGAGTAAAGAAAAGTTGGATAAACCCGAAATAACAACATTATGGTACTACAGGGGCAATGTATACTGGTATAGTAATTATGAAGTTTAAATGGGCTGTTACATAATCAGATAAAGAATATAAGTATACTATGATGTCATAATCCTACTCTTGGCCATGTATTTGTGATAGCTATTAACATTTTTCATCATATGTTCTGCACCTTTTAGGTACAGTAAAATGACATTTCCCAACCCCTCTTAAAACTGGGTGGGGGCATATGTAACTTTGACTAGTGAAATGTAAATGACTATGCTATGCTCTTTTCCTTGTAAAAGAAATCATGAAAGCTTCTGTCAGGGTAGAGACTCAACTTGCATCTCTGAATGACTAGAATAAGTTGAGTGTGTGCCTGTTGATCTGGGTTGAACATAAAGTTTTAGAGAAAAGAAAATCAAAAGCTGGGCACAGTGGCTCATGCCTATACTCCTAGCTACTCAGGAGGCTGAGATCTGAGGATTGCAGTACAAAGCCAGCTCAGGCACTAAAGTCCATGAGACTCTTATCTCCAATTAACCACTAGAAAACGGGAAGTGGTGCTGTGGCTCAAGGAGGTAGGGTTGTAGTCTTGAGCTGAAGAGCTCAGGGACAGTGCCCAGGCCCAGCATTTAAGCCTGATGACTGCCAAAAAAAAAAAAAAAAAAAAAAAAAAGAAAGAAAGAAAAAGAAATCAAGGATGGTTGTTGATCATTGTCTAAGATGATATAAACAAAGCTAATAAAGTGACAGATAATGTACACTAAGTAAAATGCTGGTTTGTTCCTTGCCCTTCTTATTTATTTTGTCAACATGGCAGGTATCGCCTCACCTGGATCTGCTGAGAGAAATGTGCAATGTCTTGATCTGGCTGATTCCCAGAGGCCAGCATTCGACTTTTGTTTTCCATGAACTGCTGCAGTTTACCAGACAGCTGCTCAAACATTTCTGCCTGGGGCAGGAGCTTCTTTAGGGTGCTTTCTTTATCTTGTTGCTGTAGCCAAAGCTGCTCAAAACGCTGGCTTGCTTCTGCCAGTTTGCTCTGCAGTGCTGCTGCTGTGGTACTATCTGCTTTCTCCATGAATTGGGTCACCATCTCATTGGTGGCCTCCAAGCTGCTTTTCTGCCGAGCAATGTCCTGCTTCAGTTTCTGTTTTCAAGAACAAATCTGTCAGCTTAGGTTCACTGATTCCATGAAACCTGAGCCACCTATTAAAAACCTAGTTAACTCTATCTCCTCAAGGTATAGGGGACTGCAACCATTCTACAGAATTCTATATATCTTATCCCTTTAGGTTCCTCTCATTCCACAAAATCACTTTGTTGTTATAATTCTTTTTTGTCTCAGCAGTAGTCTGGAAATTGGAGATGAATTTCTCTATCTCTCTCTCGTTTTTTTTTTTTTTTTTTTCTAATGGGAATGGAACCAGGATCTTAATAATAATGATTAGACATTATTGCTAAAAGCTTATTAGAAGATTCATAACATGAATCTGAGTCCAGTTACTTTTTTCTAAAGTTACATAATTATGGCAAATGGCAAATACATTATGTTTTGTAACTTTTGGTCTTACCATATTATTGGCAAGGGCTTCTTGAATGACTCCTGATGAGAGTGATGCTACCTGTTCCCCATGGAGATTTTGTTCAACTTCACTGATGGACTGCAATAAGCTATCCAGACTTTCCTGGACACTCTGAGACTGGGCAATTGCCTTCTGCAGTAGTGCAGAGCGCTCTGCCAAGCTACAGGAAAGGCTTTGGAAGCAGCTGAGTATGGAATCTGGAAGATTAAGGCATGAAGACAAAGTAGGCACTATTTTGTAATATGCTTTAAAATTAATTATTAATTTTAATTATTGGCAATAAGACAAATAAAAGGAATATGAAATGCTTTAGTATAGAATCAAATTCAATAAGCAAGACTGTGTGAGATACTGAGGACTAAAGATAACTAAAGATAACTGAGATAAAGTCTTGCTGGGTGTTGGTGGTCCATGCCTATAATCCTAACCACTCAGGAAACTGAGGTCGAAGAATTACAGTTTGAAGCCAGTCAGTCAGGACAGACAGATGGATGAAATTCCTATCTCCAATTATCTGGCAAAAAGGCAGAAGCTGAAATGTACTCCAAATGGTAGAGTATCAGCTATGAGCTAAATAAACAAACAAATAAATAAAACAAAAATGGAGAGAAGCTGGGTACCAGTGGCTCACTCTCATAATCCGAGCTACTCAGGAAGCTGAGATCTGAGGATCTCAGTTCCAAGCCAGCCTGGGCAGGAAACTCCATGAAACTCTTAACTCTTTTTTTTTTTTTTTTTTTGGCCAGTTGTGGGGCTTGAATTCAGGGCCTGAGCACTGTCCTTGGGCTTTTTCCTCAAGGCTAGCACTCTGCCACTTGAGCCACAGCACCATTTCTGGCTTTTTCTATGTATGTGGTCCTATGGAATCAAGCTCATGTCTCCATGCATGCTAGGCAAGCACTCTACCACATGGCCCAAACTCCTGGCCAAACTCTTATCTCTAATAAACTACTCAGAAAATTCCACAAGTGATGGTATGGCTCAAGTGGTAGAACACTAGCCTTGAACACAAAGAGACTCAGGGACAGTGTTCAGTAAGAGTTCAAGGCCCAGGACCAAAAAAAAAAAAAAAAAAAGCTGAGAGAGAGCAAATGGCCTGAAATTCAAACCCCATACTGGTATACACACACATAAAAACAAATCAAAATAAGAACCCCACAAAACAAAGTTAAAGTGTCTGCTCTTAAACTGAAGATTTCAAACAGGATAAGTAGAGAAAGACATATCACAACCATAAAGTTTTAAGTGCTTCAGTGGTACTAGGAACATGTTCTTCAGAAACCTGGAAAAAGAGGGTTCATACTAGGAATTAAAGAGCAAGACTACTGTTTTGGTGCTTCACACCTGTAGTTTCTCCCTCCCTCCCTTCCTTTTTTTTTCCTTCCTTCCCTCTTTTTTTTTTTTGTGTTTACCTGTAGTTTCTTGAACACACTGAGGGTTCAAGGCTGGTTCCCCTTCAATTTTCATGAGATCACAAGCTACTTTTTGGAGCTTTTCTACAGGTACTTGGTGCTCAGCCAGTTCCTCCTGTAACTGCTGGTTGTCAAAAAAACAAAACAACAAAACAACCAAAAAAGACAAAGTTGAGTAACCAAAGGTAATTGTACTAATCTAGAATAAGGTAACTTTATAGAATAATTCTCTATTAACAGGCATAGACATTAGAATAGTGTTTAGGAATCAGATCTTGCCAAAAACATCCCAACAACTGCCTTTAATTTTCCAAATATTTGCTTTTCATATGCAAGGCAAGCCCAAATACTATCATGTTCAGATTTACCTTTGTTGTTGCAAGCTGCTGCTGCAAGATTCCAGGATCAGAGGCAATGGTATCTGAGAGGAGCTGATCTACTTTGGCCTTACAAGTCTGTATCCAGGCTTGCAGTGTGTCAGCACTGCTCTGGTATTGCTGATACTGGCCTAGTAGCATCGTCAGGTGAGAGCCCAATCGTGTACACTATGCAAATAAAGGAAGGAAAACACACCTGGTAAGGTAAGGCCAAAGAGTCCTGTTCTGTTACAGAGAACTTACTATAACATTGCATAAAGGTATTGTGCTTGGGATCCTGGACAGATGGGTAGGTGATTACCCACAAGTAGGCCTCACTCCTTATTATTCATCATATCTTTGTTATATACCTAGAAAGACTTACAATGTTACATAATACGCTGCCAAAGAAATATACATCAGGTTGGGGGCAAAAGTAAGGTAAGGATTGAGGGATCTCTTTAAAAGGATTACTGATATTGGCAAAAAGTATATAAATGACTAGATTCTTAAACTCTTTGGATTGGGAGAAGCTAAGGGTTTCTTCTAGAGTTTTTGTACAGGACTAAGGATTGCAGTTAGCCTATATTTCTTTGTGTTGCATCTCTTGGAAGCCCAAGATGCTGGCCCAGATACAGGAAAGTGAGCAGTTATCCTTGTAACACTGGCAAGACATGCTCCTAATATTTCTGTGCCCAGACTAAGAGCATACACCTACACATTCTGCATTTTTTGCATAGTTCATCAAAACCTTCTACCAGTGATCCACATGCAGGTCATTCCCCTTTGTCCTGTCTGGGCTCATTTTCTTTTTCTTTTTTTTGCCAGTCCTGGGCTTGAGCTCAGGGCCTGAGCACTGTCCTTGGACAGTAGCTAGAGCTCTACCACTTGAGCCTCAGCACCACTTCTGGCTTTTTTCTATGTATGTGGTACCAAGGAATCGAACCTGGGTCGTCGTGCATGTTAGGCAAGCACTCTATCACTAGGCCAAACTCCTGGCCCCTAGGACTCATTTTCTGAGTCTCAGAAATCACCCACAGTTATGTGAGGACCACTATGATCACTTTCCCAGAGGATTCAAGGATCTACCCTTACCTTTGAGTAGAGAGCAGTATATCTTTCTGTTGCATCCTTCAGCTTTTCCTTCACTAAGTTTCTGGTTGTGGATGGCTCTTTGCCTTCTTCAAAGTTGTTTTCTGTGTCCAGGACTTTCTGTCCAGAGATAGTCACAAATCTCAAGTCTCCTTTGTGGGAAATGACATCTTCTGAGAAGCTTCCCTGACGCTTCAGCAGACAGGGTAGGGCTTCAGGGCCACTGACTCCTTTATGCATATTTTCTAGCTCTTTTTCAGACCGTTCCAGCCAGCTTTCAAACTCTGTGTGGTCCTGAAGGAACTTCTGCAGCTCATCTCGAAGAGTCTGTGCCTGCTTTAATTCCACCTCAGACTGGGCCAGGGAAGATGCATATTGTTCCTTAAGCTCACCCAGCTTCTCTTGCAGCATTTGTCGCTCCTCAGGAGTGAGATTGTGGCCCTGCTGGTCTAGGAAGGCCTGAGCTGACTGGGTAGCCAGAATGAAATTTTGTTGTTGGGACAGCAGTTCTTGGTGACGGGCCTGGTTGAGTAACCCCCAAAAAGAAAAGACAATCAATAGGAAAACAAGTATTTTACCTTATGTCTCCAGGAAGGGTGCTCCCCTACGCTTATGATCATTCAGGCAATAGATGTTAAAGTAGATACCCTCATATCCTCTATCTCGATACCGTAGGCAGATAAGATACACATTAAAAATGGCATACATGAATACCAAAATGAAGCTATATGTCCTAACTAAAGTCATCAAGATAGTAAAGGTTCAGAAATGCGATTTAATTCTAACTCTATTAACAATATCTATGTGTACAAAAATCTATACTAGCCAACTGAAAACTTCTATAATAATAGAGTAACTGGTAAGATGTCTGTAAAATGATGCAAAAAGAATAAACCCTCTAGATAATATAGGCAATTTGCACTTTGTATGTTCTATGTTCTATGAACTAGCTAGCATCCTCACCTTCATTGTCTCACATTGCCTATCCAGTTTCTCTGGGACTTGGTTCATCCCCATGTAACTATCAGTGGTATCCAAGGCTGTTTTCTCCAGTCTAGCTCCAAAGAGCTGCTCTGTTCCCCGAAGTTTGGTCTGTAGCTGTTCACCAGATGATTCCATGGAATTCACCCAATCTAAGAGGGCATCAATCTTACTCTTGTTCTCTGCCAGCTCCTTTGCTGCTTTACTCTGAAAGCCAAGAGGCAGTCCAGTGAGAAAGCTTTAGGTACTCAAATATAAAATCATAGATTAAAATTTCTGGGGGATCCTCCAAAGATATTTTCTAATTTAAAAAAAAAAAAAAAAGGTGGCAGGCCAGAGTTTGGCCTAGTGGTAGAGTGCTTGCCTAGCATGTACAAAGCCCTGGGTTTAATTCCTTGGTACCACATACTCAGAAAAAGCCAGAAGTGGTGCTGTGGCTCAAATTGAAAAGCACTAGACTTGAGAAAGCCTTAGAACAGTGTCCAGGCTATGAGTTCAAGCACCAGGCAAAAAAAAAAAAAAAAGGAGAGAGAAAAAAAATTAAAAAAAGAAAAAAGCTGGCAATGTGGCTCAAGTGGTATAACACTTACCATGCAAGCAGGAAGCTCTGTGTTCAACACCTAGTGTCACCAAACGTTACTAAAAATCACTTTCTAAAAGTTTTGCTTATCACCAGTGGCTCACACAATCTAGCTACTCAGGAGGCTGAAAATCTAAGGATAATGATTCAAAGCCAGCACAGACAATCAGATTATAAAAGACTTATTTCCAGTTAAATCAGAAAAAAAGCTGAAAGTGGAGGTATGACTCAAGTGGTGGAGTATCAGTCATATGAAACAAGTTGCAGCAGAGTGAGTCCTGAAGTTTAAATCCTCAGCAATAGCGTGCGTGGGTGCGTACACACACACACACACACACACACACACACACACACACACACATACACACACACACGTGTACATGAAACAAATATAAACCACAGGTTAAGCAAAAAGAAAAAGTGATGGTCTAATTCTGGTTAAAAAGGCTTTCCAAATTCCAAAAATTTAAAAAAAAGAACTACTATTCATTAAAATCTGTTACTAAATACTTTGACCAATTTCTAGATTTCATTTGTATTGCACTGCTTACAAGGAAAGAAAAGGGCAAATTTCAGCTTTTAAAGTAATCAGCGTTCCTGCTGCCCAACAGAATTTCACAGAATTCTTTCTAGCTATAGAAAAGTGACATACTGGTTGGGTAGACTTAAGAGCATGGTCACATCAATTATCTGGCTGCTACTTAGAAAAGTGTAACTCTAGTTCTTACCTCAGCCAAGCAAATAGTTCTTAAGCTTCCAAGTACATTAATTAAAGAGAATATGCCAAGTTACACATCATCTTATGTTGCAAAAATTATCCTTAGGCAACTTAGTTCTCTCTTTCATGTTCTCTGCCTCTCTCATTACTGTAGATCCCAAGATTGAACAAAGGATTCAATTTAATCTGCTAGTGCTGAATGGAGGCAGAAAATCAAGACTTGACTTTCTTTTTGGTTTCTCTAGGTGCCACGATTTACTTTATTAACTATAAAGGCTGCCTGGAGAGAGTCTGTGACCTAAAGACTCTACAAGATATTTTCTCTAACACTCTTAGATTACTAGTCTTGATTCAAGCGAGAAATATACCATTTGTTTTCCCTCCCAGGTAATACCCTACCTAAATTAGTTAAATTCTTTCAAGTAGTTAAGTCCTGAATATATAGGTAGGTTTTTTTGTTGTTGTTGTTGTTTTGTTTTGTTTTGTTTTTCTTTTTTGCCAGTCCTAAGCTCAGGGCCCGAACACGGTCCTTGGACTTTTTTAGGGGTAGAGCTCTACCACTTGAGCCTCAGCACCATTTCCAGCTTTTTTCTACGTATGTGGTACCAAGGAATTGAACCCTGGTCTTCGTGCATGCTAGGCAAGCACTCTACCACTAGGCCAAACTCCTGGCCCCCCCCCCCCTTTTTTTTGCCAGTCCTAGGGTGTGTACTTAGGGCCTGACCATTGTCCTCGGGCTTTCTCAAGGCTAGAGCTCTACCACTTGTGCCACAGCATATTTCTGGCTTTTTCTATGTATGTGGTACCAAGGAATCGATCCTGGGTCTTCCTATGGTAGGCACGCACTCTTTACCACTAGGCTAAACTCTCTGCCCCATAAAATGTATTTCTTAGCAACTACTCCTCACCTGAAGTCCTTCTAGTTGTACCTTATAACAGAAAATGTTGCTCTTGAAGCAGTTACTTCTTCTCATTCTATGATTTCTATAAGGAAGTTTCCCCTTGTTTTCATGTAACTGGAAAAGTTTTCATTTAGGAAACACACCAAGTATCATAGCAGTCCGCTTACCTTTTCAGTCTCCTGCTGTAAAGCTGAGGTTACTGCTTCCTGCACTTCCTTTTGAGCTACTCGGGTTCGTTCCTGGAGCGCCTCATACTGCTCCTTAGCTTGATGAAGTTTTTCTTGAAGAGCTGTCAGCTCCTGGGAGCTCAGCTTGCTTTGGTTCTCATCTAGGAACCCTTCAATATCTTTGACAACTGTAGTAAATGAGGTGGCATGGTTCTGAATGTCATCCTGTAAATCCTGAACACAAGAAAACAAGTTTAGCATTAACTTAGTATTTCCAGGTCCTATAATAGTATAGAATGTAATGGACAACATGACATTTCTGTATTTAGCTCTCAACTTATAATTTATGTGACGTTTACCTCTAAACTAGTCAATGAAACTTTTAAAGTATTTCACTTTCTTAGTAAATACCTCGTATAGGCAAAAAGGAAACTGTCCATAAGTATACTGAATAGTAGAGACTTTAATTCAGCAGTGAGTTATCTGCTGAGATTATTTTTTCCACAAAGAGGAGTTGACAGCTTGTTCTAGCAGAGTCAAAACCCACTGGTCTTTTATATAGTTGTCTATGCTGTTATTGAGCTTTTGTGCTCAAGGGTATCATTCTACCACTTTGAGCCACTTTGAGTGGTTTATTGGAGATAAGAGTCTCAGGGACTTTTACTGCCTTGTCTGGCTTCAAACAACCATCCTTAGATCTCACCACCATCAGTAGCTAGGATTACAGATAAGAGCTCCAATGTCTGATCTATGGCTTAGTTTTTTGAGGTTCTAGCATAAATCATGGTTCAAAAATAAATTTAAAAAAATCCAGAGATAAGTAATTCCTAAAGTTTAAAATTATGCACTATTCCAAATAACATTGTTCAGCTGGGACCATGAATCATTAGTTTGGTAGTAAATACAGCATTCTTACTTTCACATTTTTTTTTTTTTTTTTTTGGGTCACGGGGCTTGAACTAGGCCTAGGCACTGTCCCTGAGCTCTTCCGCTCAAGGCTACCGCCCTACCCTTGAGACAAGCCCCACTTCCTGTTTTCTAGAGGTTAATGGGAGATAAGAGTCTCGGGTCCGGCCGGGAGTTTGGCCTAGTGGTTAAAGTGCTTGCCTAGCATGCGTGAAGACCCAGGTTCGATTCCTTGGTACCACATACATAGAAAAAAAGCCAGAAGTGGTGCTGAGGCTCAAGTGGTAGAGCTCTAGCCTTGAGAAAGTCCAAGGACAGTGCTCAGGCCCTGAGCTCAAGCCCAGGACTGGCAAAAAAAAAAAAAAAAAAAAAGAGTCTGGGGTCCTTTCATGCCTGGACTGGCTTTGAACCTTGAGCTTCAGATCTCAGCCTCCTGAGTAGCAAGGATTATAGGCATAAGCTACCACACCCAGCTATTGTCACAATTCCTACTGTCCCTAAAGCACATACATTCTGATGCTCTTTATTATATAATTATGTTGTATTTTGTTAGTTACGGTTATCTCTTTTTTACTAACTTATAAAACTAAACTTCATCATAAGTGTGTATGTACTGAAAAAAACACAGTATGTAGAGTTCATTACTACATATGGCTCCAGGCATCAATTGAGGTCTCAGAATGTGTTTTCCTTTATTGTTCAGCAAAGAGTACAGATCACTGAACTCTCTTGGTTATTTTTCTCCTTACCCTGGCCTACAACAAGTAGTATGACAAGGGCTTCCTTACCTCTCCAGTTTCATTTTTTGTTAATCTTTCTCTTACTCTTTGTGGCCCAACTGAACTAGCCCTTTCAGTACTTGAATACGTTATGCTCAATCTCATTCTAGCCTCCAAACTCACACATAAACCTCTGCCTGGTGTTTTCTTCCTCTTACCAGGTATATCATTTACTTCTCAGTGACTACACTGTGCTTCTCTGGTCTATGTTTTCATATGACTTTACATTTAAAGATGTAATGGTTAATAATTAGATGCTTGGTTCAGAGCTAATCTGTCTGTCTTCCCTATCAGACTAAACTTCATGAAAGAAGGGTGATAGCTTTTTCATGATGTGGACATTAAGCCTGGTACACAGCCTTTATAAACCTTTTTTTTTTTTTTAAGAAATAAATGGTTTAATTCACACTGACCTTCAAGTCACGTTGGTTCCTCTGCAAAGCAGAGAGATCCTGCGGGGAGGCTTTGTCTTGGTGGCTCACAAGTGCTTTTTCTGCCTGTCCTACCCAGCTGCAAAGGTCCTCCAGTTTCTGATGACAGGTATTTTGTAGTTTCTGCAGAGTCTAATTAAAATGCAAAAGATTCAAAATATAATTAATAACTCGGATTTTACAAAGATGTGTAACTCCCTGAAATGTAAAACAGAAGATTTTGTGTCAAAGAGGGAAAAGACTATGGGAAATTAAAATAGGAAAAGATACAGAAATCATATTCAGAAATCTCCCCTCATTTGGGCAGTCTGGTCATTTGACTCTGTGGTTGGGATATTATCAGGAGTAACTTTTGGAGAGGGAGTAATTCTAATTCAGATTTGAATTTGGGAACTCTTTTACTAGATGGTGATTACTATCTTTGGAATCTACTACTATCTCTGATAATGGTGATAAAAGTCAGAATCAGTGATTCTGATGAATTCCTATAGAACTAAAAGATTTGCTAAATACTAAGCCAAAACATGAAAAAGAGAAAAAAAGGAGAAAAAATAATCAAAGACTTGGCTAATTTGTAATCTAACTAAGTTTTACCAATAATTTGAGCTGACTTTATATTCCAATTGTCTCAAAGTATTAAATAGAATGAATATAGAGCAGGCATGTAGCTTGATTTGGCTATTTGGAGAAAATGGCCCAAGAATAGAAATTGGCTTAGTTCTTTGGATATCAACATTGCTGTCAAAGGAAAAGCCAGGCCCATGGAGAGAGAGAGGGAATATGTTTCTGTGCCTGATCCTTTTCTTAGTTCTCATCTCATCTGTGTAATACTGAAGCACCTGATTGAGCATGATGTGTTCTCCTGACCATCCTTCTAAAACCACTTTCCACCAGTTAGTGCTTTCTGATGGCATTTTAGTCACCTGCACTTACAAACAGGTGCCCACATTGGCCCTCTCTCCCCCTCTTTAGGACAAAAGGAAGGGCACTTGAAGAGAACTCCTAAGAGCTCTTCAGCTGTAAAACAGGATCTTCATGGGTTAGGATAGGTGCAGATTGAATCTGAAAAAAGCAAAGCAAACAAGTTATCACACAGACATACACACACATTCAGAGCAAACAGAGAGAAATAGAGTATTTCTGACAATAACAAGGTTAATAAACATTTGTGGAATAACTATTGTACTCATGGAGAATGGTAACATACAATTCTATCTTTTTTTCTTTTTTCTTTTTCATTTTACTGGTCCTGGGGCTTGAACTCTGGGGCCAGGCACTGTCCCTTAGCTTCTGGGCTCAAGACTAGCATTTTACCACTTGAACCACAGCTCCATTTCCAGCTTTTTGTAGTTAATTGGAGATAAGTGACTCAAAGACTTTTTTTTACCCAGGCTGGATTAGAACCAGGATCCTCACTTCTTAGCCTCTTGAATAGCTCCTAAATTTGTTTAAGTTTGACTCAAAAGCTCAATTATACTTTGTAATGTTTAATAAAATGAGCCCCTTATATTTGCTGATGACAACTAGAAAATTCTATTATCACCTTGCTGTATGTCAACTTACTATTCAAACAGTAGAAATAACATAAATATCGTTCAAGATATTCAAAGGTTATGCTGGTCCTGGGGCTTAAACTCTGGGCCTGGGCACTGTACTTGAACTCCTTTTGCTCAAGACTAGCAAACTACCACTTGAGCCACAGCTTTTTCTGTGATTAATTAGAGTAAAGAGTGTCATGGACTTTCCTATCTTGGCTGGGTTTGAACTCCAATCCTTAGATATCAGCCTCCTGAGTAACTAGGATTATAGGTGTGAGCCACGGGTGCCCAGCTAATAAATTCTTATACTTTTTCGTTCAGTCATCGGACTTGAACTCAGGGCCTGGGAATTGTTCCTGAGCTCTTTTGCTCAAGGCTGGTGTTCTACCACTTTGGAGCCACAGCTCCATTTCCTAGATTTTTTTTTAATGTATCATATCTGCTTTCAGAAACTAATTTCAGCACCAGGCACTACTGTGTGCAAAGAAGTACTAGAAAACTATGATAATTTTTAAATTTAAAAGTCAGTAGTCTGAAGATTGCCAAAGGATCTTATTGTAAATGATTTGAAAAGCCTCAGGAAAAAAACTAATTTCTAGAATTATTCTTCTCAAGCTCATAGCATGTAGATGCCTTCTCAGCTCTCAAAAAGAATATTGAGGAAGAAAGTAATATGAAGAAATGGCAATGAGACAGTGGACAGTAGCATTTCACTAATTTGAAGCAGTTGCACATGCAATTGCATTAACATACATATTCCCTCACGTGCACATAAAACAAAAAACATGGCAAGAAAAACAGAACAGCTGACTGTTGGACCAAAATCACAATGGCCCAAGTGACATGAAATTTCAAAATTGGACCCAGATTCTTGGCTACATGAATGGATGTGGGCCAGAAACCCCCCAAACAGAGGACATTTCAAAAGACAAACTGAGCTCTGTTGCTGGTTCAGTCTGACCTTAACCTGGGCTTCCTGTTTCACTTGTTGAAGATGGGCCTCCAACACATCCATCTGAGCTGCTATCCGTTCCATGAGGTCCTGGAAGGACTTCTGTAGTTCATTCAGAAGCCTCAGTATTTGTTGATTCTGCTGAGGGGACAAGTCCTGTGCATGCTCAGAGATAAAGAACTGAATATCAAAAGCAAGAATATCCAACTGAGATTTCTTTTCAGTCACAGACTGCTCCATATCCTGAAATAAGTAGGGAAAAGGAAACAAAAACAAAAAAGAGAAATAAATCTATTTCTCTATCCATGAACAAGCTATTAGTTAGAATCAAGGAAAGGTTAATTTCCTTTCCTTCTTCCCAGCCCCCTCCCCCCATATGCGGGGCTTCAACTCAGGTCCTGGGTGCTACCCTTAGCTTTTTTTGCTCAAGGCTAATGCTCTACTATTTGAGTCATAGCTCCACTTCCAGTTCTTTGTTTTGGTGGTTCATTGGAGGTAAGTCTGAAGGACTCCTGACCATGCTGACTTTGAATTGTGATCCTCATATCTCAGCCTCCTGATGATTGCAGACATGAGCCACAGAGCTCAGCTTTCTTTTTATTTTGCCTTGTAATCTAGGGCCTTGCACATGTGAGGCAATTGCTATACTGCTGCTACACTCTCAACTCAAAAGGCCAAATAAACCATCCTTGGTATGAATGGAATGGGTTACCTTATAGTGTTGGAGAGAGCAACTTAGGCTGTTGACACCTGTTTTGTTGTCATATTCTTTGCTGTTTAGAATGAGACTAGTATTGCCAACCCAGGTTCTTAGATCTTGAAGCTTGCCTTCTAGCTGAAGATGTTGACTTAACACTGTAGTCTGAAAAACAAACTGCAAGTCAGATTATGAAACTTTGAAGCCCTGCCCGAGCTGTCTAAGCCTTTCTGAGTAAAAACAAAATGCTACCTTTTTGACTTCCATGGCATTCTGCAGGTGGAGTAGTCTAGAACTCCAATTGTCACTTACAGAGCTGAGAGACTTATGAAGATTCTTGGCATCTTTCTCCAGAGCCTTCAACAACTGAGCAGGGACTTCTTGGGGCTGGCTGTTGATAATCTGATCCACACACTCCAATTCCTGGCTCACCAAGTTGGACAGATCCTTTAACTCCCTGTCTAACACCTAGGAAAATAGACAAGTGTTACTGTCAAACTAAAGACAAGCAAACTTTCCATCAGGGAATCTGCTGTGAACATACATGTATCTACTCACTTCATGTCTACATAGAATATAAGGGCTTAGAAAATGTTTTTACTTACATTCGTTCTTACTACGTAACCTGTCCAACTCTTAAGCCTCCTGCAGCAGCCTCTGAGGGGCTGAGATTCTATCCATATGCCATTATACTTGGTTAAGTTTATCTGTGTTTAAAAACTGTATTTTCCTAATGTTTTACTGCAGTTTGGGGGGAGGGAATAATAGAGATTAACTTATATCCAATTTACTGTCCTTAGTATTTCTTACTAACCAATCTCTACCTTTAAACTTACCTTGTACACTAAAGAAAACATATCCAAAGTCTATACAAGCCTGTTTTAACATTCTCTGTGCATGTATGTGTGCGCGTGCACACACACATGTGCACAGATGTTTCATAATTACCTAAGAAAATCTGGCACAATTTACCCTGGAAAAGAGTGTGAAGCAGTTTTGTCATCATGCCCCCTCAACCTCCACCCACACTGGAGCTTCAATTCAAGACCTCTCATTATTACCTAGATGTTTCTGATCACAGAAGATACCCTATCCCTTGAGCCATGCCTCCTCTTCAGGTTTTTGTTGGTTAATTGAAGATAAGACTCTCTTAGATTTTTTTTTTTTTTTTTTTGCCAGTCCTGGGCTTGAGCTCAGGGCCTGAGCAATGTCCTTGGACTTTCTCAAGGCTAGAGCTCTACCACTTGAGCCTCAGCACCACTTCTGGCTTTTTTCTATGTGTGTGGTACCAAGGAATCGAACCCGGGTCTTCATGCATGCTAGGCAAGCACTTTAACCACTAGGCCAAACTCCCAGCCCAAGACTCTCTTAGATTTATCTGCTTGAGCTAATTTTTTTTGTTTTGTTTTTTTTGCAGTCACGGGGCTTGAACTCAGGGCCTGACGACTGTCCTTGGGCTTTCTCAAGGCTAGCACTCTACCACTTGAACCACAGCACCACTTCCAGCTTTTTCTATGTATGTGGTACCAAGGAATCAAACCCAGGTCTTTGTGGATGCTAGGCAAGCACTCTATCACTAGGACAAACTCCCAACCCTGCTTGAGCTGGTTTTAAACAGTCATCTTCAGATCTCCACTTCTTCGGTAGAATTATAAGTCTAAGTCACCGGCCCCTAGCTCAAGCAGGTTCTTTCATTTTTTTTTTTTTTTTTTGCCAGTCCTGGGCTTGAGCTCAGGGCCTGAGCACTGTCCTTGGGCTTTCTTAAGGCTAGAGTTCTACCACTTGAGCCTCAGCTCCACTTCCAGCTTTTTTCTATGTATGTGGTACCGAGGAATTGAACCCGTGTCTTCGTGCATGCAAGGCAAGCACTCTACCACTAGGCCAAACTCCCGGCCCCGGTTCTTTCATTTTTTAAAACGGTACTGAGGTTCGAATTCTGGACCTTATGCTGAGTCAACTTGCTTGCTCAGCTGTTGCTGTACCATTTGAGTCATACCGTCAGTTCTGCATTTTTTTTTTCTGTTTTATTAGGAGATGTGGTCTAAAAGACATTTTCTGCCAAGGCTGGCTTTGAGCATAAACGTGATTCTCCACATCTCAGTTTCCCAAGTACTAGAATTATAGGCAGGAACCATGAGTGCCCAGACTCTTTTAAGCCTGGAAATCTGGGAAAACACAGCTAGCTATCTTGAAGCCATCAAACTGACTGAAGTCTCTGGGAACCTACCTTGGCCTGACACAGCAGATTCTGTAGTTCTGTCAGGTTAAATTCCAAAGGCTGAATCTGTTTGGTTCTCATTTCAATGTCCCGTAACAGAGAGAGATAGGATACCAGTTTCTCATCATGTTCTAAACAGAGTTGCCGGTTAAACACATTCTGTTGTGGAAAAAAAAAGAAAAGAAAAGAAAAATCATCCACTTCTGTATTTTATAAAAAATGGGCTTTTAAAGCAGGTAAAGTTTCTTGTTAGATAAATAGAAACAAGGAATTTTACCTAGCATAGGACAGAATACAATAAAATGTTATTTTATCAGATCATTTCAACACAACAAAAATGACTTTGTTTCCTCAGAGAACAGAAGGTTGTAATTATCAATAAGTAAATATTATTCTAGGAACATTTCCAAATGTTATTCTGATTTCAAGTAACATCATCTCAGTATTTCAAATCAGTTCCAATGTTAGTTTCTAATGTAAACCTCCTAGGCTGGAGATGTACAACAGTGATAGAGTGCTTGCCTAGCAAGCTCAGGGTTTCTTCTCTAGCTTCATGAAACAGCAAGACAAAATAAAACTCTTACAAATTTCAGAAAGACATTATTATAGACAGTAAACATATCTTAAGAGGATTCTCTAGTACACTAAAATATATTTATGTATAATTTTACATATGTGAACTATATACCCAATTAAGAATTTAAACTATGAATTGGTTGTAACACACACACACACACACACACACACACACACACAGACATACACACAGACGCGTGCGCGCGCAAGAAAACTTACTTGAGTTGTCCTGAAGGCCTCAGGATTTATTACTTCACTTCCATTTCCTCCAGGTACAGTCATGAAGGGAGCTTGTTCATTGCCTTGGCTGTCTCTGAGCCTTTTCTGTGATGTTTTCTGATCCATCTTCATTGTAGTGCAGGACATCTGGGTCATGGCTGTTTCTTCACTGAGCTCAGAAATAGTGGGACTAGTGATAGAATTCTGTAGCCCTGTACTCCCTTTCTGCAATCCATCTTTGAGCAATTTTTCTGGGAGAAGTGATACCATAACTCTGGGCCCTTTCTGAGTCACTATGCCTTCAAGAGACCTTACTTCAGGATCTGTAACTATAGTGCTTGCCATTTCTAGAAATTTCTCTCCATTTGTTTCTTGAGGTGTTACTATAGATTTAAGAATTCCACAGAGTTCATCATCATCTTTACTGTGTTGATGATGAAAGTCTTTTCTGTCTGAGGATTCTACATAACTGACTGCTTTTGCATCTACTCTAGAAACTGTAATTTCTTCCAGTTTAAGAGTGCTTGTTGAATCAGAAGGTACTTCTTGGTATAACTTTTCTTCACACTTTTTAGATGTGGAAATTGGATCTTTGGTTTTCTTAGTCTTAGAAATAACATAGGAACCTTGATAATCATTGGCTTCTTGTCTGAGGGTTTCTTGAACAGTTCTGTCTATTTTGGAAGTTTGGGGTATATCTGTAACTTGAGCCTTTGCAACTGACTTTTGTTTGCACAAAACTTCAGGTTTGGAAGTCATAGAAGAAAATGGCTTACTATGTGTCTCACTATTGGTTTCTTGAGATAAATTTTCTCCTGGTTTTGAAGTAGAGTAAAGGCTTTTATTTTTTATTTCTCTTTCACTGACTTGTGTAGAACTGAAGAATGCTGAAACATCTTGATTTCTTGCAGAAATTCCTTTAGCTGTCATCTGGTTAGAGTCTTCAGTTTTACAAGTAACAGAAAATTCCACTTCTCTACCAGTTTCTTCCCCTGTTTCATCTCCATTCATTTCTATAGACTGGGGGTCATACTCATCACCAAGGATACTTTTCTGATTCAACTTTGCTTCAGAAAGAACTGCTGATTTACATGTTTGGGAACTTTCTTCTACAATCATCTCCCTCTTCTCTCTTTTACTTTTCATCTTAGTAGCCACTGGTTGCTCACTCAGCAATCTACCTGATGTCTCACAATGTGATTCTTGTACCTCTGAGGACATTTCTCTTTGACTTTCTCTTGCTTCTTCAGCATCTAGGCCTGAGGTGGACTGCTTGATATCAACGATCATTTCTATTGGTGTCACTACTTTTCCCTGTTCTAGATCTGTATTTTTTCCCATGTGATTTTTAGCTACCTCACTGAGTGTCAGATCAGAAGGTTTTGAGTAAGGATCCATCACTGAAACTTGGTCTGAGGATTTATCTTTAAGATTACCATGAATAATGATGCTCACTGCCCCTTTAACATCTAGAGTTCTCCCCCCATCCTGATCTTTACTGACCACTTCCTTGGATGAACTTCTTCTGCTTCTTCTTGCCACTTCCCCAACTGCATTTCTTATTTCAACTTTTCCTTGTATAGACTGACTTTCAATTGCTATGAATCTCTCATGCTCTCCTTTATCACAACTTACTTCAGCAGTCTGATCACATGCAGTTAATAGTGCTTTCCTTAGAAATTGATTATTTATCTCACATACTTGAATTCCATCTTGCTTTTCAATATGAGTTCCATGATCATGAGACTCTAAAGCAGTTGCCAATTCAGGGCTGATAAGTCTTCTCTCAACAGCTTCTTGTACAGTCACTTTTTGACCATTAAATATGTCAATAATCCCTCCACTTAATACCTGATGAGATGCAATAATTGTGGCCATGTTTTCATCCATCAGTTTCTTTTCCAAAGCTGATGCTAATGTAAGTCTTTTACCTGTGGCTGTATCTATGATTCCACCAGTGTTTGCCTGAGTTTCTAAAACCTTCAGTGTAGACAGAAAGTCTACTTTTCCAAGTTGAATTGCTTCAGACAATGTAAGCACCTTGTCACTCATTCCATCTTTAATGTCTGAGAAGGGAATTACTTCTAGATATCTCAATCCAGATTCAATATCAATCTTACACTTCTTTATCAAATCCAAGTAGGGAACAATTCTGCAATTTTCAGGATCTACAACCCCATGCATCATTTCTGCCTTGTTAGTTAACAATCCTTTGTTAGCTTCTGCCAAGGTCAATCTCTGGCCAGAAATGCTATCCAAAAGATTCACACTGAAGGCCTGAATTTCTTGGATTTCTTTTTTTATCTCTGGGGTAACAAGATCTAATTTTATAGCTTCAGGGAGAGAAAGTATTTCCTTTGTTTCAGGATGAAAAAACTGATGAAGGTTTAGGTTCTCAACTTTTTTGAGTTCGCTGGCTAGATCTTCATCAATCAAGCCATGTTTAAAGGCATTATCAACAGACAGTCTCATCCCAGATGTATGGTGAATGATACCTCCATCAACTAGCTGCTTAGTCAAGAAACAAAAGGCTTCTTCTCTCTCCAAAAGACCTCTATCAATGGCTTCTACAACTGTTAAAAGGGTTTTGTTCTCAGGATCCACAAGTCCTGTTGTTTCCATTTGTAGACTAATTAATCTCTCTCTAACTGTTTTGTCAGCATCTCTGCCTTTGGAAGCCTTCTCCAGATTTATAAGCTTTGTCTGGTCAGTATTGTCCACCAAACCAAGATTTGAGGCCAAAGTTACTGAAAGTTTTTTGCCTCGTTTCAGGTCAACAATTCCACCGGTTAACACCTGCCCCTCTAAAATCCTGGTGGCTGTTTCTTTGTGAAGAAGTCCAACTGCCACTGCATCATTAACAGAACATAGGGTATGACTACGGGGGTCTAAGACACCACTTATAGCTTTGTCTGCCTCGAGAACATTATGCAATAATGTCTCATCCATCAGACCTTCATCAATGACTTCTTCAGTTGTCAAAGACTCAGAGGTCTGAGAGTCAAAGAAGCCCCGAAACATGTTCAGTTTTCCCATAAGTTTCACAGCAGTGTGGCTAGGCACAATACCTTGCGCTATTGCTTCATTTAGTAAAAGTTTCTGTCCTGTTCCTTCATGAAAGATACCGCCATCTAGAAGCTGTGCAGACAATACATTTAAAGGAGCCTCTTTAAGCAATTCAGAATAATTGCATGAAAAGGAAATCTCAGTATCATTATCTTCTGTGTCAGACTTTTGTATTATCACTGTATCACTATCTGCAATTCTTTGGCTTTCCTGGCTATGTTTACAGCCATCCCTAGCCAAAAGCATTTCACTTAACATCTTTTCTTTTTCCAGAGAACGAATGTTCACATCACTTTCTGACTTAAATCTTGATTTTAAATCTAGTGTCTTCTCTTCCTGAACTTGTGACTTTTGGCTTTGGAATTTTATGAGAGGGCTTTCAGTTTCACTTGGAATATATTCAGTCTTATGAGCCTTTGCTTGTTCTTTCGGACTTATAAAAGAAGTCTGTCTGGGAGCTTTCCATTTTCTCTCTGTTGTTTCAACAGAAAAAAAATCTTTGTCAACCACCCATGTCCCACCTTCAGTTTCCATAGGAGGTACCACCAGGAGTCTTCTGCTGGCATGTTCTCTAGTAGAAGTTTCTGTTTGGTCTTCGTTTTTAGTATCTAACAACTGCTTTTGTAACTCTGAGTTGACTTTTTCCTTCAAAGTGTCAATATTTGCAGTAACCACTTTTTGTTCTCCTATAGATAGATCTTTTTCAGGGTTCTCTATAGAAGAATATTCTACAACAGTCTTTTTGCCTTTTGCTTCAGTACAATCTTCCTGATGGGAATATTCTTTGTTCTGAGAAGAATACTGGTATCTCACAGTGAGCTCATCACTGAAAGCTTCTGTGATATTCTCCTTAGCAAACTCTTGAGATTTCTTAGGACTGTCTAGTCTATAATGTCCAATGTCAAGCACTTCTGAAGGGCTTGCTTGATATTCATCTCTGGATGTCAAGATCTCCATCAGTTCTTGATCTAACAGAAGCACCCTCTGTCCATTGTGCACATTAATGTAGCTATGAGTCATCAGTTGAAATAACAACTTATCTCCATGGTTTGTTATGCCTTCAGGTTGGCCCTTGTTGCACAGTAGTGCTGCTGCTCCAGAGGTAATGCCTGATGTTTTTCTCTCTGAGAAGTCTGCTAACTGCATGTGGGGCATCACATCCGGGATACAAATTAATTTTAAGTTGTTGGCAAGATCTTTGTCCAAAATACTAGTTTCTATTGCTTTCTTCCAGGAGCAAATCTCTGTGGTTGCTGGTAAAAAAAGAGCCTCAATGTGCTGTCGGTTACTAAGGATTTCATGTGCTAGTTCAGTAGACACAATACCCTGTTCTAGCGCATCTGTAACTGGGAGAATCTCCCCAGATTCAGGCCATAGGAATCCCATGAATGACCAGAGGGATTCCAGTATCACAAGGGCAATCTTGGCAGTTACTAGGTCATTGCTCACTGCTTCATCTATTGCTATCCTACGTCCTGTGACAGTGTCAATGATGCCTCCAGTCTGAAGCTGCCTTATGAGAATAGCACAGGCCATATCTTGGTCAATCAAATTATGTCTTACAGCCTCTTCTACTGTAAGTCTGTGTCCTGTTCTTGGATCTACAATGCCACCTGCAAAAAGTTGAGCTTCAAGCAGCCGGACAGTGACTTGTCTATCTATCAGCCCTTCCTGAACAGCACGAAAAATGCTAACCTTCCGGTCTGATTTCAAGCTCACCATTCCTCCTGCTAACTGCTTGACAGGCAGTAATTTCAATCCTGATTCTTGGTGGACAATACATCTTTGCATCAGATCCAGTAAACCTATTTTCTCAGCTGTATTGGGGTCTATCAAGTTCCTGGATGATCTCAGGTGAGACTCTAATGCTGAATGAAGCCAAGCAGAAAGGAGGCCTTGATGAAAAGCTTCCTCCAGGTTAATACAGTTCTCATTGGGGGAAATTTTGAAACCTCCAGTTGCCAGGTGAACTTCTAAGACTTTCAGTCCAAGTCTCTCACTGATCATTCTCTTTTCAATTGCTTCTACCACAGAAAGGGGGCCTTTGTTTTCAGTAAGCCTATTTACTAAGGACAGGGTATCCTGTAGCTCCCGGAGCTGCTGGCATATGGGAGGATTAATGAGGTTTCTGGCAAGGCTCTCCTCCAAAGAGAGCTCTTCTCTAGTCTCAGGAGCAATGAGACCAGACATGATAACCTGGGATTCCAGAAGCACAAGGCCTGTGTCTTGGTCAATGAAGCCCTTTTGCATAGCTCTGAAGATGGGAAATATCTCCACTGTGCCTAGGTCAATCACCCCAGCAACTGCTCTGAAATCCTAAAAGGAAAAAGGAAAAGGAAAACTAAGTAAGTAATGGCAAAGAATAATTACTGAAAGAAGTCATATTAAGAACTAAAGTATATAAAATTCTGACCATAGAAAAACCTAGCCTTGCTTAATCTCAACATGTAGAAAACATTCTGAAACAAGTCTGGTAGTGTTAATGTAAAAAAGTTTTGTAAACTGTATAATATTTAGTAGGGCCAAAAGTTCATAGATTATTTGGAGGATGATGAAGGACATTTAGCCTATCTGAGTGAAAAGCTCTACAAACTGGCAAGCAGTGAATGTGAAAGGACATTATTTCTTTTTTTTAAATATATTTTTATTGTAATTAATAGAAGGGTTACATTATATTTGCCAGATAGAAGGTGCATTAATTCACATACATTGATACCCTTTCTCATGTCTTGGTCCCCATTTCCCTCCCCCACCCCCACCCCTGAAAGGACATTATTTCTAAGATTTATTCATTACAAAGATTTGAAAGACATATACTAGTTTGCAGAAAGTAAAACAAACAAACAAACAAACAAACTCATATAGCAACTTCTCAGTGATGAAACCCATACAAAATGCTCTGGAAGAAGCATTTCTCTGCTGATGGGTACAGCAGGAGTGGTCCACAGCATGAAAGATTTATACAGTCCAATAGCCAAAAAAAAAAACAACCACTTGTGCATCCCAAGAATGGGCCTGTCTATACTACTCAAGCAACTGGGACATTCACATTCATTGTGGCCAATGCTAGCTCTTCCACAACAATGGATCTAAGTTAAATTTTCAAATCTGAATTTTACTTATTCTAGGACTTGGACGTAGTAAGATAAGAAAGAACAAGCTAGGTGCTGGTGGCTCATGTCTGTAATTCTACCTACTCAGGAACCAGAGATCTGAGCATTGGAGTTCAAAGCCAAGAAAAGTCTACACAGGAAAGTCTGTGAGAATCTTATCTCCAATTAATCACTAAACCCCCTGAAGTGGTAAAGCACTAGCTTTGAGCTCAGGTATAGTGCTCAAGCTCTGAGTTCAAGCTCCAGGACTAATAACACCAGGAAGGAAGGAAGGAAGGAAGGAAGGAAGGAAGGAAGGAAGGAAGGAAGGAAGGAAGGAAGGAAGGAAAGGAGGGAGGGAGGGAGGGAGGGAGATACGCTAGGGACCAGACTCTTGCCCCTGCAATTATTGGTAACTTTTTTTTATGATCTAGGCTAGAATGGATAGTATAGTAACACCGAAGACAACAACCACTTACTATGTTTATTTACTATTAATAATCCTTAAAATGATCCTAATAGTTGTTTTAGTCTTAAAAAAAATGAGACACAAAGAGAGTGGCTAACTTATCCAAGGTCAAAGTACTAGTGAGATCCAAAATTCAGTCAAGTTGGAACCTGAAATCTTACATTATAAACTGCCTGTTTAATCAGCTCTAGTATTATTAAAACAAACATACAAACAAACAACAACAAAAAAACAAGCCAAGTCATATTTCACACAAGTTAGGCCCTAAGGTTGCTGAATAAGAGAAACTTCACACATTAAACTCACTCTTGTACATCCTAGAAAAAACTGCTAAAGTGTTCTTGTTTTGAAGCTTATTGTCACAGAAAGATGTTGTTTAGCCTTTAATCATTTAAGAGAGTTTAATCAGAACACTACATTAACCACTCTAACAACTTTCCAGCTCTTCTTGTTTATATTCATTATCTTCATTTTCTTTTGACAATCATTTCTCCCTTTGGTCAGTGTTACTTGCTAGTCCTTTTTGAACTCTTTATAAGTTATCCATAATCTTGTTGAAGCAATTGCCCTTTACTTTCCTGTCTTTTAAGTAATGAATTTCATTTTTATGTCAGTGAAAAGGAAAGGGAGACAAAAACATGAGAAGGGGTATCAAGGTTCAAGAGGTAATGTGCCTGTTACCTGCTGAATGTAACTGTAAACCCTCTATAGATTATCCCAACAATAAAAAAAAAAAAAAAAAACTCTACCCATTCAGTATAAAGGACAGTACCTGTAGTACAATGAACATGGAGCAAATGAATGGATAGGCAGACAGCCCTTAAAATCATTAAGCCAGATTTTTTTTTTTTCAGTCCTGGGCTCGAGCTCAGGGCCTGAGCACTGTCCTTGGACTTTCTCAAGGCTAGAGCTCTACCACTTGAGCATCAGCACCTTTTCTGGCTTTTTTTCTATGTATGTGGTACTGAAGAATCGAACCCAGGTCTTTGTGCATGCTAGGCAAGCACTGTACCACTAGGCCAAACTCCCAGCCCTAAGCCAGATTTTTTAAATGTACACTCAAGATTTCAAACCTGATGACTGTACACTGTATAAATGCAAGATAATAAATGAGGGAGCAGTAGAACTGGTTCACTTCTTTCACTGGAAGAACTCAACTGATGAAACAATTGGTAGACATTGCCACATTAAATAAAATATTATTTGTTACATTTCCCACAGCTTGTTTCCTAACTCGGAGTGTAGGATTCAATTTGTGCAAGTTAAACATAAGCAAATCTACTATGTCTCTTCGGCAGAGACAATGAAGAAAAGTTCACTGACTTGAGTTATCTGAAAAATTCTTTTTAGAAAATTTAGGTAAGGCCTATTTAGCAGCAAACAAAAGACAAGTTTATGTTAAGAACTTTTAATTTCTTCTGAAGTTCACTGAGCCTCACCAATGCTGACACTTAACACAGATGTGGAACCTAGCCAAACAGAAAAGACTACACAGATCCTTCAAACACCATCATAACTGGAGGACAGGCAGAAAGCACTAAGCTGGGAAGTAATCCAGAAAAAAATCCATTTCAGCCCTACCAAACATGGACATTGTGACCTAAACAAGCATTAAAAGACAGAGGAAGAAGAAAGAAAACATAAAAGGCTTCTACTTACCAGAGTTGCAGGGCACGCCTCAGGCAGATAAAAGATAGAGCCTTATGGAGCAGCTCAGCCGTATCATACACACAGTGTAAGCTTGGTGTTAGCATCCAGCATGCGACTGTTTTTTGTTTGTTTTTGCAAAAGAGAACCCCAAACAGGTCTTCCTCTTTTCCCTTTGTGCATTTGTGCTTAAACTCCAAAGGGTTAGTGAAACTTGTAAGCAAGGATGTCAGTTAATCAAGAACAATACTTCACATGAAACACACAGAGTACAGGGACATATCATGCTCAATGTAGTGGTGCTCAGCAGCTTGTCTTTATTCTCTGGCCCCCTCCCCAATTTTTTTTTAACCTTTCAAAGTGAGAACTGAATGTTCTCAGCAAGCAATTGTTAAAACTTTTCATATACTCCCTTATATGGTGAAGCAACAAGCCATTAGAAGTGGGTTACCTAATATAGAGAATGCTACATCAGTATAGTCTTTCCAGAGTATCTCATCAGATCAGGGCTGGTTTTGTCTTTGCATCTCTAGTTCGTGGTGCATAAATTTATATCCAAGGACCAGAAAGTCAGGGCTTATTTTGTCTGAACATCATTTGATTTGTTTAAACATCATTTGAACTTAATTTGATTGCTACATGAACTCATGTTTTTGCCTTCCCCACATAAATTGGCCATTGCTTCACAACATAGGAAATAAGCAGGCAAACACACACATATATATGTATATATCCCATAGACACATGTATATATTATGGTAAGTGTACACACACATAAGTATTCAGGAAGAACTGACAACCAACAACAAACTACAACAATTTTTATATGGTCCAGGAAATAACATGGAATGGAACTGGTAAAGCCGTCATGTGATGGGATGACCATGAGTCAGGGGAACCAGTGTCTCAGTCAGTGAACATCATCTACCAGTTTGATCTGAAATAGCATTTCTCACTCTTCACTGTAGGGAAGGAAAGGTTTACTGCTTTTTATTCCCCTATCCATAACTCTTAGAGACAACTTTGGGATGAGAAAGCCACAAAGGAGCAATCTTACTATCCTATTATCAGATATAATATAAAATTTATATTCTTCTGGACTGCTTTCAGCAACAAAATGATAAAAGATGGAAAAGGTCCAAAGGGCTGTCCTCTGATGCTTTAACTGACTAAGACATCATGGAATCCCAGTAAAGAAACATATGACAAATGGTTGCTAAGGTGAGGTTAAAAATTAAATCACATGGGTCATGGAAAGCTAGTGATTATGATTCTCAATCAGCAAGTTGTTTTCACACATTCAGAAGGTACCCTCCCAACATTTGAAGACAAAAACTAAAAATACCTTCTGTTCTGTCTGCTGAGCCAACTGGCTCTGGAGGTGTTGCAGCTGGTTTGCTGAGCCATCACAAAGGTCATGGTAAGCCTTGTTCAGGGCATTCAACTGCTCTGAGATCTGCTCCTTCTCTTTTTCTGAGAGTCTGGAAGAGAAAGCATTGAAGATGTTAAAAAAATTAATATTCCAAACTCTTCTCTGCTGCTTCAAAATAGTTACACCCTAGCCTTGACTGTGTTATGTGGCTAGTCTTCCATGTTCATGAATGCCCTTGGCATCTCACCCACAGCTTTGTTTTTGTAAAATTAGGTAGTATTAGTAGTGTCATAACCCCTTCAGTTAATAACCTCACTCTACTTTAGTCCTAGTCACACTACAAGCAAACACTGACATTACAATACTTCTGAAATTTTAGACTTCACCAAGATATTATATGATTACACTCTACTTTCCCACTTGGTGTTTTTTTTATTTTATTCTTTTTTATTTTTTATTGTCAGGGTAATGTATAGAAGGGTTACAGTTATATTCGCCAGGTAGTAGGTGCATTACTTCTCACACAGCGATAACCCCTTCTCAAGTATTTTAATGCTTCATCTATAGCTATTATTTTGTTTATTTTTGCTGGTCCTGGGACTTGAACTCAAGGCCTGAGTGTTGTCCCTGAGCCACTCTACCACTTGAGCCACAGCACCACTTGTGGCTTTTTCAGTGTATATGGTACCGAGGAATTGAACCCAGGAACCCAGAGCTTCATGCATGCTAGGCAAGCAATCTACCAGCTGTCCCAGGGCCACACTCCCAGCCTTTCTTGATTTTTAAATTTTTCTGTTAATCCACCCATCCTACTATCTTTAATTTCTTCTCTTTAGGAGTCAAGAGCTCCTAGTGCATCTTCTTTGTTCTGTCCTCTCACTTATGTGATAAGACCCTAACCCCAGATCAATCAAACCACTGAAGTTCTTGGCTCCTATATTTCTTACGCTGCTAAGTATGCCCAATTAAGGGGAAAGGGAGCTATAACCTTGAAGTTCTGATTACTGCCATGTACAAACCTACACATCTACCATCTTTACTGTCCCTTAAATCTTTTTTCTCATCTCCTACCGTTATTTCTTGTCATTATCAACACAGCCTCTTAATTGTCATCTCCTATTCCTTCCTCATATGAATGCTTTTAGTTCTAACAACCATAAAAAAAATCTACTTATGTTTAAAATTCCTCTTCATAGCCTACAAGGTAAAATGAATATTTTTTAGTATATTATAAAACTATATAAAACTCTTCACAGGGCCTAGGAGCTTGGCCTAGTGGCAGAGTGCTTGCCTAGCATACATGAAAACCTGGGTTTGATTCCTCGGTATCACATACATTAAGAAAGCTGGAAGTGGCGCTGTGGCTCAAGGACAGCACTCAGGCACTCAATTCCCAGCTCTGGCAAAAAATAACAACAACAACAACAAAAACTTATTTATAATCTGGTTCTTGTTCCTATAAATTCTCCAGTCTGCATTCTCATCACCAACCTCAGATTAGCCAGAAACAACAGGTCTATCAAATGTCTGACATTTAATACTCACTTATGACCATGCTTAGCCAAGAAGATTTGTGAAGTTTTAATGGCCTCTGAAACTTGTTCCTTCTTGGTTGTCAGTTCTTCTGCCAGAACCTAATAGTAGAAAAAAAGGAAAAGCTGTTAAACTCCAAAATAAAAAAAATAATATATATTTTTTAATTTTTTCTTTTTTGGATACCAGTCTTGGGGTTTGAACTCAGGGTCTGGGTGCTATCCCTGAGCTTCTTTTGCTCAAAGCTAGTTCTCTACTACTTGAGCCAAAGCTCCACTTTCAGTATTTTTGGTAGTTTAGTGGAAATGAGAATCAGAGCTCAACCTCTTAAGTAGCTAGGCTGACAAGCATGAGCTAAGAGCACCCTGCAAAAGTCAGACATTTTAACCCACAGCTCCACTTTTGGCCAGGCTGCCTATGAACCATGATCCTCAGATCTCAAGCCTCTTGAGTTGCAAGTTACAGGTAGGTGTGAGCTACCAGTACCAGGCTAAATTAAATTTCTGTAAGTCTTAGGGAAAAGGTTGGTGCTAATGGATAACACTAACTACTCAGGAGGCTAATATCTGGAGGAACAAGGTTCTAAGCCAGCCCAGGTTGAAAAGTCCAAGAAACCCTGTCTCCAAAATAATCAACCAAACAATCAGGGTTGCAGGCATGGCGGAAGCAGTAGAGTGTCAACCAAACAAACAAGCAGTGCCAGCACAAGGTCCCGAATTCAAACCCCAGTACCTCCAAAACAAAAACATAGCCAGGCGAGGGTGGCTCACACCTGTAATCCTAGCTACTCAGGAGGCTGAGATCTGAGGATCACAGTTCAAAGACAGCCTGGACACTAAAGTCCATGGGACTCATATCTCCAATTAACCACCAGAAAACTGGAAGTGGCACTGTGGCTCAAGTGGTAGAGTGCTAGCCTTAAGCTGAAGAGCTCAGGGACAGTGTCCAAACCCAGAGTTCAAGTCCTAGGACCAGTGAACAACAACAACAAAACATATACATATACACATACATCCTAGGCTAAATAAATACAGTGTAGGTGAAATATTATTACAAATAAGATATTGCTGATTTAAAAGGTAAAAAACAACTAATTTCTTAAGTCCTGGAAGTCAGTTATGAATTAAGTAACGAAGTTTATTACTATGTTATTCCACCTGGGCAGAGATAGAAATTAACCTTCTACTCACCTGGTGTTCCAAAATAGCTTTTTCAATGTCTGGGGATTCTTTGGTGTGGGATGAAGTAACTTTTCCTTGTGTATTTCTTGCAAGAGTAGACACCCAACCCAAAAGTTCTTTAACTTTCTCTACATGTTCTTGTTTTTCCTCTTCTACCACTTTCTAAAATAGATACAGAAAATAAGTATCCAGGTCAATGTTTCTTTAAACTGTCGTGACTTTAGATTTCAAAACAGACCTGAAAGCTACTGCCCTTCACATATATCTTGCACATTCTTGTAATTCTTAGATCTACAGATAAAGAGACTGAAAATAACATTATACAAGGTACATACTTCAGAAAGGAAGTCTTTCTAATTTAGAGAGGGAAAAATTAGGATGGTTAATGTTTTTTAAACAATGTTTCTATCAGCTGTTGATTATCTGGAAACTTACTTTACAAAGGTGTACAGGATTATTTTTCAGGGTGAGAGGGCAGGGTGCAAGTATTGGAGCCTAAACTCTCACATGGAATCTTGTAACTTACTTAGCTTTTTGTGTTATAACTGGCCTCCTGCCATTTGAGCCACAGCTCCAGTCTATGATTTTCAAAATTACAAAAAGGCTGTATTTTTTACAACAAATTCAATAAAACTGGAAATGCATAATACATGTACTTGATTTTATTTCTCTAGTATTTTAACACATATATTTCTTATCTTGTTTCTATACCTCTTTGTGACTTTGTCTACAGTCATCTTTATATATTATATACTACAGTGACTTAAATATCTTTCCAAGCCAATTCACTATAAATGATTTCATTATTTTTAAGTATGAGAGTGTTTAATTATCTACAAGTTGGAGATTGTCCAGCATTTTCCTTTAACAAATACTTTATTAAAGATCTCTGTTCACATAACTTTGTATGATAAAGGCATTTATAGTAGAAGTGATGGATGTCAAGTAGTCAATCCTCATTCACAGATTCTGTACTTATGAATTTGTCTACTAATTAAAATTGGTAACTCCAAAATCAAATAGAATATTTGTGATCAATACCAACAGAGCACAGAATGACAAAAATTTCTGTCCATTTAACCAGGTGTGATTTCAGCTGTCATACAATGAACCAGTGTACTTTTCAGTCTACTTAGTGTTGTATTTTTAACATGCTTATGCTTTTTGTTGCTGATTTGACTTTTTTGTGTGTGTCTGTCTTAGGGTTTAAACTTAGCCTGGGTGCTGTTACTGGTATTTGTGCTCAAGACTAGCATTCTACCACCTGAGCAAGAGCTCCAATTTTGTCTTTTGGGTGGTTGGTTGGAGCTAAGAATCTCATAGATTTTTCCTTCCTAGCCTGGCTTTTAACTGTAATCTTCAGAACTCAGATTCCTGAGCAGCTAGGATTACAGGCATAGGCCACTAGCACTCAGCTCTGATTTCACTGTCCAAAATATATCTAAGCTTTGGTAGTCCTAGCATGCTATCTAGTATTTACAAGTGCTGATATTCCTTTGGAGAAAACATTTTTTGTGCAGACTTGAATTACAGTGGCCATGAATTCAATTTCAGTGAACCAATAATATATATTAAGCAAAGTGTATTCAAGTAAATGCACATAGAAAACAAGGCTATAAGCTGATTTATTGAAAAACTATGACCAGAGACTATCCTTATATTTCCTATAGGAAGCTATCCTTTTATTCCAATAGGAGCACTAATTCAGTATTTGCTCTATAAAGTTTCTAAAACATTAAAGTGGAAGACTATGCCCATAGTTAAGGCATGAGATCTGTATGTGTCTGCATGTAAATATTTTGCTGGAGATTGAACTCAGGCCTTATATATACAGTATATATATATTCCGTTTTGCCACGGAAGCTACACCTTAATCTGAGGCATAGGATTTGTAATTGTACTTTCAAGATGATTTAGGACCTACCTCCTCCTCCTCTAACCGCCGGAGTGCATCACTGATGTATTTCACATGCTGAGTTGTTAAGGTCACCAATGCCGTATAGCGTGTCCTCAGGTCCATGAACTATATAATTCAAAAGAACAATTTAGATAAATTTTCTGCCAGAAAAGTAAATTTCAATAGTGAATAAAAAGAAAATTTTTATTAAGTCACATACTGAACAAAAAGATAAGTCCTAAATCAAAGTGTCAGCCTTATACACATATTTTCTTCCTTTCTTTTTTTGGTCAGTCATGGGACTTGAACTCTGGGCCTAGGTGCTATTCTCCCTGAGCTCTCCAGCTCAAGGCTACTGCCTTACTCCTTGAGCCACAGCGCCACTTCTGGTTTTCTGGTGGTTAATTGAAGATAAGAGTTAGTGCCTGGCTCAATGTTTTCCCTCATTTGTAATAATTAGTATACACCTAGGACTCTCCTGGCCGAGGATTATAATAACTCAGAGCTTAAATATATAAGGTCATACAGGAGGAGGCTAAATAAAAGGATCTCAAGGATAAGGAAACAAGAGCTTTATATTGTGTGATTGTTGTTCTCAATGTACTATGTTATTTCTCTTTTCTTTTGTTGCCCTTTGGTTAATCTCATATTGTTACAGTGTCTGACTTTGTTACTTGGCATACTGTATATATATTTATTTAAAATAGGAAAGGGAAGGGGGGGGACAAGATGATTGGGATGGTGTGGGGAGAGGGAAATGAGGACAAAACATAAGATAGGGTATCAATGTGTGAGAAGTAATGCATCTTCTATCTGGCGAATATAACTGTAATCCCTCTATACATTACAATTAAAAAAAAAAGTGCTGAGAGTTTGGCCTAGTTGTAGAGTGCTTGCCTGGCATGCACGAAGACCTGGGTTCAATTCCTCAGTACCACATACAGAGAAAAAAGCCAGAAGTGGTGCTGAGGCTCAAGTGGTAGAGCTCTAGCCTTGAGAAAGCCCAAGGACAGTGCTCAGGCCCTGAGCTCAAGCCCAGGACTGGCAAAAAAAAAAAAAAAAAAAAAAAAAAAAAAGAGTGCCGGGCTGCCTTTGAACCTCGATCTTCAGATCTCAGCAGATCCTGAGTAGCTAGGATTACAGACACCAGAATCCAGTTTTTTGTTGCTGTTGTTTTGTTTTATTTTTTAATGGGAAGACAAGGCCGGGAGTTTGTCCTAGTGGTAGAGTACTTCCCTAGCATGAATGAAGACCTGAACAGAATCTCAGGGTCACAACAGATTGGAGAGACTCGATAAATGGGACTACCTAAAAAAAGTTTCTGTACAGATAAAAGCATAGCTACTAAAGTAGAAAGACAGCCAACCAACTAGGAAAAGATATTTACCAACAGTATATCGGACAGATGCTTAATACCCAGTATCTACAGGGAACGCAAGAAACTCTGCCCCCCCACCCAACCCAACAAATCAATCACTAAATGGGCAAGGGATCTAAAGAGAGACTTATCAAAAGAAGAGGTTAAAATGGCAGAAAAGCATATGAGAAAATGCTCATCATCCATGGTCATAAAGGAAATGCAAATAAAAACAACCCTAAGATACCTTACCCCAATAAGAATGGCCAAGATTTTGAACTCAGACAATGACAGATGCTGGCAGGGTTGTGGAGAAAAAAGAACCCTACTGCACTGCTGCTGGGCTTGTAAGCAAGTTCAGCCACTCTGGAAAGCAGTGTGGAGGTTTCTTAAAGAACTGAAAATAGACCTTCTCTACGATCCCACCATACCACTTCTGGGCACCTATCCTCGACATCATAACCCAGGATATGACAAGGACACCTGCTCAGCTATGTTCATCTCTGCACTATTCACAATAACCAGGCAATAGAAACAATCCAGGTGCCCTACTGCAGATGAATGGATACAAAAAATGTGGTATATACACACATATATACACATATACACACATCTATACACAGAATGGATTCTACATAGCCAACAGACAAGATAAAATAATGGCATTTGCAGGGAAGTGGATGAATCTAGAGCAAATCATGCCAAGTGAGACAAGTCAAGACCAAAGGAACAAAAGGCACGTGGTATCCTTAATATGAAGCTATTAGATCCAAACAGTATAAGAGCAAGGACTCATTATTCATGTTCCCAATGCTAAGGACATGGTATTGGAAATATAAGCACAACTATATACACATTAAAAAAAAGGGAGGACAAAGCCGGGAGTTTGTCCTAGTGGTAGAGTGCTTGCCTAGCATGAACAAAGAACAGGGTTTGAGACCTTGGTACCACATACATAGAAAAAAGCTAGATATGGTGCTATGGCTCAAGTGGTAGAGCTCTAGCCTTGAGAAAGCCCAAAGATAGCGCTCAGGCCCTGAGTTCAAGCCCCAGGACTGGCAATAAATAAATAAATAAATGGAAGACAGTGGCACTCTCACCTTTTCCACCCTCTTACCTCTTGTGTGATGGCATCTGAAGAGGAAAGCATGCGACGGCGTTTGCTTGGGGATTTCTGCTGTGATTCTACAAAGGCCCTGTATGTCATCAGTTGCAATTCATAGTCCTGAGAAAGGAAGAGATTTTTTTGCATTTATGTAGTGTCTTATAACTCTTAGACAACACACAATAGCATAATACCAGTTTATTGCTAAAAGGTACTGACTTTTCCTATGAATGTCCAGAAAGAAAATACTGGGCAACTATCAGAACTTCTGTCATTACATGTGAATCAGCTGAAGACACCATGTAAATAATATGACTGTATTACAAAAAAATACTTACCAACACTGAACATTGAAGTTCATATCCTTTAAATATATCATTATTTATTTTGCTTCTTTTGATTTTTTTTTTTCAACCATTTATCACAGGACATACTTAAAAAAGTGTGCAGCTTGAAGTTAGCCTATGGGACACAGCTTGCTGTCTCCTGGAATTTATGAATTGCTGACTAATTTTTTCATTATATTAATGGGGAAACTGAAGCCCAAAAGGGGAAATGAATTCTCCAGACTAACTCAGTAGATGAACTACATTAGAATCTTCTAATCATTATACCAGTACTTTTTTTCATTTTACTATGCTATCCTTCGGGTCCTTCTGCAACAAAACTGCCCTAGTCTAAGATTTATTCATCTTTCACAAGGTTGGGATCATTGTCTCTTATTGTTCCCATTGCTTTTAGTCTTCAAATAAATCTCTAGCTTATTCTTTTCTGTTTTTTTTGTCAGTCGTGAGACTTGAACTCTGGGCCTGGGCGTTGTCTCTGAGCTCTTAAGCTCAGGGTTACTGCTTTACCCCTTCACAGTGCCACTTGTGGTTTTCTGGTGGTTAAATGGAGTTAAGCGTCTCATGAACTTTAGTTTAGGTCTGGCTTTGAACCAAGATCTTCAGATCTCAGCCTTCTGAGTAGGATTACAGGCATGAGCCACCATACCCAGCTTAGTTTATTCTTTATCCTGTCATCAGAATAGCTTTCGTAAGACATGAAAATGACACACTGTTATTCTAACTAAATATTTCTATGAAGTAAAACAGAGTTCCTCAAAGATCAACATGAATGCAAATTATCTGGGTAACCTTGCTAAAATACAGACTCTGACTCAATAAATTTAAGTCTGCATTTCTGACAATTTCTCAGATGATGCCACTGCCCTGGCTCAAATACACCATACATCATATTGAAAAGGAAGAAAAAAAGAGCCACAGAACCAAAGCTGGTGACTAGAGTATTTCATAGGTGAGTTACAACCTTTCTGCTCTCTCCCACAGATGACACCTCCTCCCTTCCCTCCCTTCCAGATCTTTTATGTTCCTTTTGGGATATGGGCCAGTTACCTTCACAATAGTGGAATATTGCTGGGAAAATTTTTGACACTGGTCCAGCTTTGTCTGATTTCTCTCAATTTCAGCGAAAAGTTCCTAAGAACCAAAACATCACATTATGTGACTGATTATCATGACTGAAAAGCAAAACATTTTTTGTGTTCTAAGAGAGCAGTTCTCAAACATCAGTGGTATCAGAATTTTCAGGCTGTTTAAAACACAGACTGCAACGGGTACCAAGACATGTGAAAGGGTATCAATGTATGTGAATTAATGCACCTTCTATCTGGCAAATATCATGTAACCCTTTTACTAATTACAATAAAAAAAAAGATAAAAAAAAAAACACAGACTGCACTAGAAATTCTAATTCAGTAGGTCTTGGGTTAAGCCCAAGTATTTAAATTTCTAGCATCTTCTCAAGTGCCAATCCTGCTATCTGGGGACAAAACATTAAAAATCATTTTACTTAGCATTTTTATTTCCTATGATCCTAACAAGGATTATAAGACAGGTTAGATGAATAATGAGCCAGGTCTGTTATAGATAAGCTAATACAATATTGGATAATCAAGGTTTGAGAGCTAGCAGTAGCTATGTTAGTGAAGATTGGAATCCAGGCATTATAAACTCTACACCTCAAATTGTTAACCACAATGCTCAAGAAAACAAAACAAAATTCTTTAAATGGAAGATTTTCCCTCCACTCACAGATTTGTTTGGATTTTCAAAGCCCCAAGCCAATCCTAGTAAAAGAACATGTGATATCAACAAATAAAATAGATACTTAAACTGTCTATTTAATGAATTCATTATATAGTCATAAAAATTTAGAACTGAAGCAGCCCAACAGGTCCCTTTAGCTTAAATGCTAACCAGTATCCTAAGCCCATCTGTTTGAGTCCTTCTAAGAAAAAGGGAGATGTGTTGTTCTTTGGGAGAAGCTTCATTTTTCATTGTGCCTCTCCTATGATGAGCTAATTTGCACTACTTACTTCAACCACACCTACCGTCTGCTGGTTGAGCTGCTCTGACAGTACTCTGCTGTCCTCTGCCTGGCCAGGTTTCATCATTTCCTGTTGAGTAGTGGTTTCTTCTATCCACTTGATGAGAGTTCCGTGGCAGGCTCGGTAATCTCCCAGAACTTCCTGAATATTTTCAAGCTCAGATTGGCTAGAGGAGCAAAGGGAAATGGATATCACACACCCTAATATAGATACAAAAAAAAAATAAATGAAGCAATTCCCATCCGCATCCAGGTCTCTAGCTGTGCTTGACCACAGAGATGCAACTCCATTTACCGGAATAAGAAATACAAGCCTATACAACAACTATACAGTGCCCTAAAATTAAGTAGTTGTACCCTACAGTCCTGGAAACTCCCATTTGGACTATCATCCCATGATATTTCTTGTCAAGTTTTATACCTGGATTACCAAAAAGGTACTATTGGCTGAATGAACACATATTCTGATGACAAAGAACCTGTTAGAGAATAACATGTCTATGATTTTAGGAATACTACAAATGTCTTAGGGCGGAAAAGGGGAAAAATGAAAAATAATAATTATTACCCATTTCTGTTAGTCTAGTCATCCTTGGGATAGATAGTAATTTAAGTATAGACAATCCAAATATATACAAACTGTATACTCTTGGCCCTGCATATTCCCTACCTATTTTAGCCCTAAAATGGTACCATTTTCTCTACCATGATGGATCTGTCATCAGAAGCAGGAATTCAAGTAACAAAATATTTGGATTCAAAGCCAGCAGAATAAGATCCAGAATCCAGGTTGTCCTGTAAGCAAAGATCTTTCAAGTCTTCATTTTAAATAGCCACTGTGATATATGACAACTAGATAAGACTAGGGCACAGGAAAAGCATTACTAATAGAACTTTGTCCACTAATCTAAAAGCAACACTGGCTAAGTAACAGTGGCTTATGGCTAGAACCCTACTTATGCAGAAGGCTAAGACTTGAGGATTGTAGTTTGAAGCCAGCATGGGCAGCAATGTCCAGGAGATTCCATTCTCCAAATAACCACCAGGAAATCAGGAAGTAGAGCTGAGGCTCAAGTGGTATAGTGCCAGTCTTGAGTGAAAAAAAAATTAAGGGACAGTGTCCAGGCTCTGAGTGAAAGCTCTAGTACCAACACCAAAAACAAAACAAAACAAAAATACAAAAACAAACAAACGAACAAAAAAACCTGCAACTGGGGATGTAGCCCAGTGGTAGAGTGATTCAATCCCCAGGCTCAAGCTTTAGGTTTGCCTTGGATTTGATAGTTCTGATTTTTTGTCATTCCTTGTTCATAATTAATACCAGCGGCCAGGAGTATGGCCTATTGGTAGAGGGCTTGCCTAGCAATTCTTCAGTACCACATACATAGAAAAAAGCTGGAAGTGGTGCTGTGACTCAAGTGGTAGAGCTCTAGCCTTAAAAAAAAGCTCCTGGACAGTGTTCAGGCCCTGAGTTTAAGGCCCAGAACTGGCCAAAAAAAAAAAAAAATACTAGTGTTTAAATTTCCATACCTATCAATTTTTGCCTTAAAACATGAATGCACAGATAGAACTTTAGAACTCTAGTTTTGTTTAATCCTTAGTACCTAAACCTAACAGGAGAAAAGGTGAGATGTGATGGATGCTGGTAGCTCACACTTGTAATCCTAGTTTCTTGAAGGCTGAGAATGGGAGAGTAGGGCTCCAAGACAGCCCAGGCAGATAAACTTTTCAGACACATTTTCAAACCACAGCTGGGTATATCCCAAGTATGTGTCAGGCTGAGATTAGGATAATTAATCTAGGCCAGGGTAGGCAGAAAGCTCCACAAGAGGGGCAGGGAGTTTGGCCTAATGGTAGAGTGCTTGCCTAGCATGCACAAAGACCTGAGTTTAATTCTTCGGTACCACATACATAGAAAAAAAGCCGGAAGTGGTGCTGTGGCTCAAGTGGTAGAGCTCTGGCCTTGAGAAAGCCCAAGAGCTCAAAGACAATGCTCAGGCCCTGAGTTCAAGGCCCAGGACTGGCAAAAAAAAAAAAAAAAAAAGCTCCACAAGACTCTTTCATGAAGAGAAGCTGAACACAATGCTGTGGGCCTGTTATTCAATTGGTGATGGGAAGCCTAAAGTAGGTGAATTGCAACTCAATTACAATAATTATTTTATCCTGAAAATTCAGTGGAAACAGGGCTAGAGATAGGGCCTTGAGGTTATAGTAAAAGCCTATCAAGTGCTAAGCCCCGAGTTCAAACTCCTAGTACTACCAAAAAAGAAAAAAGGTAGGGATGCCACTCACCGTGTTTCCAGCTGGGTAATAACACGATGCCAGCGATCTTGCAGCTGAACACCTTTTTCCTGACAACGCTCTAAATCCAGGTTTCGCTCTGGTGTGAGGCGACTCATTTGCTCTGCCACTGCCTTGGCCTTGGTAATTTCCCCATCCAGGACTGAGAATACTGAGTTCTTCTCTTTCACATCATTAAGCCAATGCTATAAAAACATAAACATCATGCCAAGTTGAATGATTTCCATGCTAAAATGGAGTTAGTCTGAGACAAGATCATTAAATAAAATGGTTTACATTATATCTGTAACTTAGAACTGGGCTCTAGAAATGTCTCTACTTATCATGGTCTCTGCTTTCCTGATGCATACTAGGAAGCCAAGGGCAGGCACACTACATAGAGAAACATGCAAAGAACTTATGTTCGAAACCTGGTTTCACAATACATAACCTATGAAACCAAAGTAAGTCACTTATCAAGTCTGAGTCTTGTTGTTCTCATCTATAAAGCGAAATAAAAATATTTTCTCTATTCACCCTACAAACTAACATCTAAGTGCTTTACAAACTTACATTATAGCCCTTGGTTGTATTCAATTAAATTAGGATTTGACTAGTGAAAAAAGGGAAGAAATAAATGGAAATAATCATTTTTATTTTTAGCTGGACATATTTCTCAGTCCCTTCTTCTTTGACTACATATTAAAATATATCAAATATGATCATCTGTCCAGCTCAACTAAAATTGCATTTCTCTGCTCATCTAAAACAATGGACATATTAAAATCAATTTGCTAAGAAAGTACAGTAGAGCAACCAACCTGCAATGTGGATCGGTGGGACTCCAGGGCTGAGAGATCTGCTGGTACTGCTTCTTCTTGACTCAGCTTGATTTCATACCCTTTCACTAAGAGTTCAGCATCCTGTATAATACGTACTATAATATCAACTGTCTTTAACCTGTAATGAGAGAATCACCATTTTTCATTAACATATGAATTTGAAGATATGGGTCATATATCTGGAATATTATAGACAAATTCACAAAATGTAACTGCCCTACCAGATTTACATTATTAGATGACAAGGCTTTATATAAACAAGAAAGTAGTGTATATATGCTACCAAGTTAAGCCAATGCAGAACAAAGTTCTAAGTGACATTAGGATTTGTACATATATGCTACACACTTGTGGTAAGGAGACATGAGGCCAGAAACTCATGTGACATCCACGTATCTAAGATCTATAATTCCTCAAGGTCATGAGTGGAGATATGTGGGTATGAGGAAGACTTTGAAACACGAATATCTAATTTAGTTGAAGTTTTTGAAACATCTTTAGTCTCTCTCCTTCTGTTAATATCGTTATTTTCAAACATATCTAAGCAACAGAAATGAGGTAAAATAATCTTAACACTGAAAATTTACTCCCAATCATTATCACTGACATTTGTTCTTTACAGTACAAATAAACACATTCCATGTTGTAAGGAACTAATACCAAAAAGTCTTACCATAGGTACATGCCCTTCAGGATCTGGTACCTTTTTTATTTTTTATTTTTTTTTGGGGGGGGGATTGTGAGGCTTGACCTCTGGGTCTGGGTGCTGTCCCTGAGTGATTCAGCTCAAGTCTACTACCCTAACCCTTGCACCAGAGCAACCGGTATGGATCTGCTATCTTTCTAGAACATTCATGAATACACTCTAGGCCCTTCCACTTCTTAGTCCATTGGAAAACATTAACCTCTGAACCCAAAAATCTCAGCTCACTCACTTGTTCAGATAGACAGTAGAAAGACCATAGACACGGTCCATCTTCTCCACCAGCAGATTCAGCTCTGAGCGTAGAGCTGGAATGCTTGAACCAGATGGAGATTGATGGAGAAAATTGTTGCATTTCATGGAAACAGCATCCAGCTCAGACTTGAGTTGCTGCAAATCTTCCTGGGTATGCTGTCAAGAATAAGATATAAACAAAACTGAATAAAGTTAGGGGAGAAAAGTCCTTACCTGACTATTTAAATATTAGAAATCAAATCACTGAAATGCTCATAGAATGGGTGAATAAAGAATCACATTACTTTATCCTTGTGGTTGTTGTTATGTGAAGTTATTTCTTTATTCCTTTTTTTTCCCCCTCATTATGGTTTTTCCCTTGTTGTTCCTGTATCTGACTTTTGTAACTGATATATTGTATATACATTTATTTGATTATTTGAATCAGGGAAGGGAAGGGTAAAAACAAGATGATGAGACAAAGGACAAAGGGTGAACCAGTCTAACAGCAATATTCACAAGACAATATGTTGGAAATGAACTTTACAACTTGGAAGGGAGTTGGGGGGAAGGGAAAATAGGAGAAAACCATGGGAAGGAGTAACAATGTTCAACAAGTAATAAACTCACTACCTTATGAATGTAACTATATTTCCTCTATACATCACTCTGATAATAAAGTATCTTTAAAAAAATTGGGGCCCGGGAGTTTGGCCTACTGGTAGAGTGCTTGCCTACCATGCACGAAGACCGGGTTCGATTCCTCGGTACCACATACATAGAAAAAGCCAGAAGTGGTGCTGAGGCTCAAGTGGTAGAGCTCTAGCCTTGAGAAGTCCAAGGAGAGTGCTCAGACCCTGAGTCCAAGCTCCAGGATTGGTAAAAAAAATAAATAAATAAAATAATAATAATAATCAAACTGTTGTTTTTAGATTTTAGTAAGAGATAAAGATAAGGCAAGGGGAGCATTCCTAAAATGGAACAGGAAAGGGTAATTCTGACCAAGAGAGTACTGGCTGAAGCGGGCATCTTGGCTCACACCTGTAATCCTAGCTACTCAGGAGGCTGAGATCTGAGGATCAAGGTTCAAAGCAAGCCTGAGCACAAAAGGACCTGAGACTCTTATCTCCAATTAACCTCAGAAAATGGGAAGTGGAGCTTGGCTCAACGATAAGGTAGCGGCCTTGAGCTGAAAAGCTCAGGGACAATACCCAGGCCCAGGGGTAGGGTGGTAGCCTTCAGCTGAAGACAGTGCCCAGAGTTTAAGCCCCATGACCCACCCAAAAAAAAAAAGAAAAAAAAAAGAGAGAGTGAGAGAGAGTACTGGTTGAAGTAGAAGATTGAACTGTAACCCCTCTATATATTTTGAGGTTGTAAAAAATTAAAAATTAAATACAATAAAATAAAATGTAAATAAACAGAAATAAATAAGTCTAACAGTATTTGAGATAAGTAACAGAAATACTGAAAGATGGGCAAGAACTCATATAAATATTCCTGAATACAATCTCTGGACTATAGATACATCTTTAGGTACAGATAAAAAAATTTTAAGTAAGCATTACTCATACTGAATAGATCGTTTATGAAGTAGCACAAGTTAATAATCCTCAAATTATAATATATAAATACCAAGACTGAACAATAAGTAAATTTATCATCATCATCTTCATCATCATCATCATCATCATCTCCAATTCTGGGGCCTGAACTCAGGGCCTGGGCACTGTCCTTGAGCTTCTTTTGCTCAAGGATATTGCTTTACCTCTGGAGCCACAGAGCCACGTCTGGCCTTTTCTGTTTATGCGGTACTGAGGAATTAAACCCAGGGCTGCATTCATGCTAGGTAAGTACTCTACCAGTAAGCCAAATTCCCAGCCCAAGTAAATATAACTAACACAAAACAGGTTTTTCTATCTTGGGGAAGGAAGTTACCAATATGGAAAGGTAACAAAAAATATTGGTAAGGAATTGCATGAATACAGATAGATATAAATTTATGGTTGCATGTGTGTATATGTGCAAGAGAAAGACATGTAGAAAGGGGGGAAAGGGAGGAAAAGGAAAGAGAGAGGAGAGAAAGAAAACACTGATCTATGTGATATATTTACACGTGTATCTACACACATATGTATGTGACATATATGCTTGCATATGTGTGCTGTCTGCTGAGCATGCCTACAATGATACAACTGTGAGCACATTCAGCATCCAAGTCTGGGTTTCTAAATAACATTGCTGGGTTGACACTAGCAAAGGCCCAACAGATCTGGAACATCTTGCTGACTCAAAAAGAAGTTGCTCACGGGGTATGATGATTCATATCTATAATCCCCATACTCAGGGGGCTGAAGCAGAAGGATAGAGAGTTCAAGATCAGCCTGGACTACATAGTAAGTTCAAGTCCAGCTGGAGTTATTAGTCACAAAAAGCCAAGGGCTAAAGATAGAGGTCAGTGGTAGAGCATTTGCTTAACACTTGCTTAGCATGCACAAGGACCTGGGTTCAATATCTGGCATGGTGATAAGGGTTCTCAAAAAACATTAAAAAGCCACAGAAGGGCTGGGAATGTGGCTTAGTGGTAGAGTGCTTGCCTAGCATGCATGAAACCCTGGGTTCAATTCCTGAGTGGGACTACCCTGGTTTACTGCCTTGTAGGATTTGTAATTTTGGCATCTATCCTCTGCCACCAGCATCTAGCTTCTTCCTAGGGCTTACCTCTTGCTCTGAAATCTTTAATGCAATGTCTTGTCGGGCATCCTTGTCCGTCCTGAAGCTGGCTGGAGACTGAATTCGTTTGACCAGTCTCTGTTCACAGTCTTCCAGGCGTAGTCGGATATTCTTTAGCTCTGAGATATATATCTTGGCCACAGTCTCCTCTTTGTCCTCTGCAAATGCACAAGCACAGAAGACCACTAAGTTCTACTTTAGAGATCAACAAGCCTGTGGACAACAGAATCCACCTTACAAAGAGGGAACCACTGGATTACCATCTATCTCAAGATCTTATTGAAAGAATCTTGTGCCTAACTCTGAAGTCTATACATTCTATTCTGATTTTTACAGATCTAAATGTTTTATGTTCAAAAAACCTGTGATAGGCAATTACTAATAATAACTGAAATACCAGCTTTCACAATTTTATTTTGAGAATTTCAACTCAGATTTTCTCTATCTCAAGGTGATGTTACTTTCTAGTCTATATGAAGGTCTAGCAGCACCCTTCCATTCCCCCTCCCTCTTACTAATATACACACCATTCTCCATGGATTTCATCAGGTGCTGGAAGTGGGCTTTACAAGATTCTACCTCCTCTTCTAAGCGCAAGCGATCAGCCACAGAGAAGAGTGCAGAGTCACGACTGTCCTGCAGGAAGTCTTCATAATGGGTCTGGAGGTTCTTCATAACCTGGTGGCATTCTCCCGATGGTGAAGAGCGAAGCTAGAGAAAAGGCAGAAAAATGGGAACACAATACCATAATTAATTAGTTAACATATACAAAGACTCAATCTAATGCACATGTAAAACAGTGAATAAATCATAAATCAAACATATTGACTTCCACAAACAAAACTTACCCATATAACCAACATTATCAGCAACCAGAAGCATCCTTTGTGCTTCACAGGACATAATTTTTTTTCCCCCCTGAGATAGGGTCTAACTATGTATCCAGACTAGCTTTGAACTCAGCATGTTCATGAGTGCTGGGATTATAGCAATGCATCATCAGGAACCACCTGGCATAATTAGTTTTTGGTTTTGCTTCTTATTGGTCCTAAGGCTTCAACTTAACAGCATGAGTGCTGTCCCTGAGCTCCTTTTGCCCAAGGCTAGCACTCTACCAACTGAGCTACAGTGCCACTTTCTCATTTTTTTTTTTCCTGTGATTTAGTTGGAGAGAAGGGTCTCATAGACTTTCCTGGCCAAGTTAGTATTGAACTGCGATCCTCAAATCTTAGCCTCTTGAGTAGATAGGATTACAAGCATGAGTAAACAGCACCTTGTTTGACATCATTCTTAGTTGGCCACTCTTCATCTACCATATACTCTTCATGCAAAGGAGAAGTTTATCTTGGAAACTCTGAGGTTTGTAACCTTCTCTTTGCCAAAAATGTTATTACTTACTTGTGTTAGGATTTTCCTTAAGCTGCTAAGAATTTCAAGTTCCTAACCTGAAACAGTATCCCTGAGGTCACTTTACTCCATGTCGCCAGAGAGAAATCTCAGCAATGGAAAAAGTTCCTTCTGAAAAAGCTTTTCAACAGGATATGAGCCTGCGGTCATAAGTTAACACATACCTTTTCTAGGTTCCAGGTCTGTACAAGGTCAAGATCCTTTCTCAAATAGTTCCAGGAAATAAGGCTTTTGGTGTTAACATGCAACTGATGCCAGAGAGCCATCACTTTCTGGTAAGATTGTTCCACCCTAGGAAAAAAAATAGAGAACCTTTGTAAGACTGGAGCTACATAAAAGACACTTTAGGGAAAAATAGCTGCTTGGCAGAACTATGCTCCTATGCTAAGCATGAGAAAAGCAACAAGTTCTGACAGCACAGGAATGTTTAGAATTTAGACTGTCAATTTGGATTTGCTACATTATTCTGTATATTATGCTACTACATTATTAGCAATCTCAGAAATGCTACCTGAACATAGTAGAATTACAACAGAGAAGAAATAAAGCTGGTTCATGCCTGTAATCCTAGCTGCTCAGGAGGCTGAGAGCTGAGGATTTTGGTTTGAAGCCAATCCAGGCAGTAAAATCCATGATGCTCTTATCTGTAATTAACAAAAAGATGGAAGTGGAGCTATGATCCAAGTTGTAGAATACTAGCCTAAGTGGTAGTTCCCAAGCTCTGAGTTCAAGCCTGAGTTCAAGCCCCAGGACTGGTATATAAGGAAGAGGAGGAGGAGGAGGCGGAGGAGGAGGAGGAGGAGGAGGAGGAGGAGGAGGAGGAGGAGGAGGAGGAGGAGGAGGAGGAAGAGAAAAGACAGGTAGACAGGAGGCAGGGATGGAAGAAGGGAGGGTAGAAGAGACTAAAGAAAAAATAAGTGAGCAAAGAAAAGCATAAATAAAACAACTCCATTTGGATTGTTGAAATGGCAGTGATGTTTAAAAACTGATTTGCTGTGCTCTGTGTATTTAGAAAAATGTTAAAATGCATATAAGTGAATAGTAACTTTAAGAAGTTCTGGGATTGAGATTATTTTCCTAAGCATTCCATGCCAAATATGATCAGAATGCCTAGAAGACCTGCAAACACATACAGATAAACGCAACTAAGTTACCTTAACACTGGAAAGAAAATATGAGATATAAATTAGATGAAAAGCTAGAATTCAGGAAAATCATTAAGCCCATCAATCTTTCCTAACTCCAAAAATTTCATAGAAATTTTAGCAAAGTTGAAAACAATCTCAAAAGAATAAAAAATGCAAAACAAAAAAGCAGCAGAGAATCAGCTTGGGAGGTCCAATGTTTGCTAACATTTTATTCATGAAAGTAATGACAGAATAGGGTGGAATGAGGAGGTATAAGGATGATTAAAATACTTAAGGAGATAAAGAAAAATTTCCTGGGGCTAGGAGTTTGGCCTAGTGGTAGTGTGCACGAAGGCCCAGGTTCAATTCCTCTAAACCACATATACAGAAAAAGCCAGAAGTGGTGCTGTGGCCAAGGACAGTGCTCAGGCCCTGAGAAGAAAGAAAGAAAGAAAGAAAGAAAGAAAGAAAGAAAGAAAGAAAGAAAGAAAGAAAGAAAGAAAGAAAGAAAGAAAGAGAGAGAGAAAGAGAGAAAGAGAGAAAGAAAGAAAGAAAGAAAGAAAGAGAGAAAGAGAGAAAGAAAGAGGAAAGAAAAGAAAAGAAAGAAAGAAAAGAAAGGAGATAGAGAAAGAGAGAGAGAGAGAAAGAAAGAAAAAGAAAGAGTGAGAAAGAAAGACAGAAAGAAAGAAAAAGAAAGAGAAAGAAAGAAAAGAAAGAAAGGAAAGAAGGAAAGAAAGGGGGGGAGGTGGGGGAGGAAGATTTCCTAAGCTCTGAAAGAAGTTTGCAGTTTATGTTCATTCACCCAGTGATACATTCAAAAGTTAGAAACAAGAGTCTAAAGGAGTTTTTAACTGAGTTGGGAGGCTCAAGCCTATAATCTCAACTACCTGAGATGTGAACATATGGGATCATGGTTTGAGGCAAAAAGAAGTTCAAGAGACTGCAGCTCAACCAATGGCTGGGCACAGTGGCATGCACCAAACTACAAGAGAAGTACAGTACTTGGGCACAGTGGCACATATCTCTTATTCCAGTGACATGGGAAAGTACAGGTAGGAGAATTACATCCAAGACCAGTCCTAGCATAAACTGAAACTCTATTTTGAAAATAACCAATTAAAAAAGGGCATGGCAGTGTGGCTATCAAGTGAAGCCTTCAGTTTAATCCTCAGTACAGACAATAGTCTTTCAGAGAATAAAGATCTCATTAAGAAGGTTAGAGTATCAGACTTTTGACATCATGAAAGTATGTATGCGGGTCTATAGATTTTTCATCACCAGAAATTATATTTACTATAAATAGTAAATTTTATTGTTACATATTTTTTTGTGGGGGGGTGGGTCATGGGGCTTGAACTTGGCCTAGATACTGTGCCTGAGCTCTTCAGCTCAAAGCTACCACCCTACCCTTGAGCCAAGCCCCACTTCTGTTTTTCTAGAGGTTAACTGGAGTCTCAGGTCCTTTTGTGCTGGGATGGCTTTGAACCACGATCCTCAGAACTCAGCCTCCTAAGTAGCTAGGATTATAAACATGAGTCACCAAGCCCAGCTGTTATGTAATTTTTTTTGTTTTATTTTGTCAGTCCTGGGCTTACGCTCAGGGCCTGAGCACTGTCCTTGGACTTTCTCAAGGCTAGCACTCTACCACTTGAGCCTCAGCACCACTTCCAGCTTTTTTCTATGTATGTGGTACTGAGGAATCAAACCCGGGTCTTCATGTTTGCTAGGTAAGCACTCTACCACTAGGCGAAACTCCCGGCCCTGTAAAAAAAAAAAATTTTTTTTTTTTTTTGGGTAATGGGGCTTGAAATAGGCCTGGGCATTGTCCCTGAGCTCTACATTTCAAAGCTACCACCCTGCTCCTGGGCCTGGGCATTGTTCTTGAGCTCTTCAGCTCAAGGCTACTGCCTTACCCTTGAGCCATCCCCACTTCCCATTTTCTGGAGGTTAGATGGAGATAAGAGTCTCAGGTCCTTTGTGCTTGGGCTGGCTTTGAACCTTGATCCTTAGATCTTAGTCTCCAGAGTAGCTAGGATTACTGGTGTGAGCCACTGCCTGGTTCTGTTATGTAAATTTTCACCTCTAAGTTTTTGGTTTTTTTTTTTTTGCCAGTCCTGGGACTTGAACTCAGGGCTTGAGTGCTGTCCTTGGGCTGTCTCAAGGCTAGAGCTCTATCACTTGAGCCATAGCACCATTTCCAGCTTTTTTCTATGTATGTGGTACCGAGGAATTGAACCCAGGTCTTCATGCATGCTAGGCAAGCGCTCTACCACTAGGCCAAACTCCCAGCCCCATCAGAATGAAAATAATTTCTAAGAAAATTATGTATCAAGCCAATAACTATAAAAGAAGGATGCTTTCATATAAAAAGATTCAAAACCTGCCAGGCGTGGTGGCTCATGCCTGTAATCCTAGCTACTCAGGAAGCTGAGATCTGAGGATCAAGGTTCAAAGCCAGCCCAGGAACTAAAGAACATGTGACTCTTATCTGCAATTAATCTCTAGAAAAAAGGAAGTTGGGCTGTAGCTAAAGGGTTAGGGCGATAGCCTTGAGCTAAAGAGATCAGGGATAGTACCCAGATCCAGAGTTCAAGCACTATGATCCCCCCACACACAAAAAAATTCCAAACCTTTCTTTCCCATGCAATCTTTTCTAGTAAACTTCTGAAGAATGTACTTAATCAAACCAGTGAGCCAGTAAGTACACTTTGTAATCTAGGAAGTGGATCCAACATCAAAGAGGCAAAGTGTATCCCAAATTACTGTGAAGTAAAATGCCAAAAGCAATACTGAATCAGGTCTAGAGAAAAGGTCCAGACTGGGAAAGGATCTGATATATTGAATTTATTTGTATTTGGATATTTGAAATTTGATAGGGAAGGGGGGAAAACCAAGACGGGTGGGGGGTGTGGGGGGGGGAGGGAAATGGGTACCAAGACATGTGAAAGGGTATCAATGTATGTGAATTAATGCACCTTCTATCTGGCAAATATCATGTAACCCTTTTACTAATTACAATAAAAAAAAATTTTTAAAAATAGAAAAAAAAAGAAGAAAACAATATTTAAAAAAAAAAAAGATATTCCCAAATGATAAAACACCTACAGTGGGCCAGGAGTGTGGCCTACTGGTAAGAGTGCTTGCTTAGTATATACGAAGCCCTAGGCTGAATTCCTCGATACCACATACACAGAAAAAGCCAGAAGTAGTGTTGTGGCTCAATTGGTAGAGGGCTAGTCTTGAGAATGCCCAAGGACAGTGCCCAGGCCCTGAGTTCAAGCAGCAGGACTGGCAAAAGAAAAAAAAAAAAACATCTGTAGTATTTGGTTATATTGCAGAGCTATTTTCAGTAAAGGGGGAAAATTTGGAGATATATACATAATACGCATAGAAAAGTAAGCAAAATTTAGAAAACAACTGCTTATTGAAGGGTAAGTTAATGAAATTATTTGTTCATATGTAGATTTGCTGATTCATTATTCCATTCAATGAGCATTTATTGACTTACTATGTACCATGAATAGTTCTAAATGCTCCAGAGTTAAACAAATCTCAAATAGCAAATAAGTCATAGACAAATACAATCTGCCACTGGTTTTGGATGTAATTCTGCTACCTATACTTCCCCATGTCACTGGAGTGAGAGATATGTGCCACTGTGCCCAAACACTGTACTCTTGTAGTTTGGTGCATGCCACTGTGCCCAGCCACTGGTTGAGCTGCGGTCTCTTGAACTTCTTTTTGCCTCAAACCATAAAATCCCATATGTTCACTTCCCAAGTAGTTGGCTGATAGTAGGAAGTCTTAGGACTAGTAGGACTTTCTAGCAGGAAGTCTTTCTTAGAAGAAACAATGTATCTTGTTCTCTTTAAAGGAGATCAAAATGTAGGTCTCTCACTAAATAACAACTAAATAAGTTACCTGCTGGCCATCTCCACGGCATCCTTATTGGGTGGGGGGATAAGGAAGCAGACTGACGGTACCATGGCCTCATTTCCTGTGGGACTGATCACCTTCCATTTGGTTCGCTGAGAATTATCTTCCAGCACACACTCATCATTCTTGCAAATAGTTATCTAAAGAGACAAAGTCACAAGGTATTGCTAACAGAGAAACTAATAATCTGTTGTTACCTAGTATCTGATCCTAAGGTTATGAAATGCTTAAGCATTTTTTTTTTTATGGTGAGTTCTTCAGCTTGAAGATCAAGATTTTGATTCTTGGCTTATTCACTCAAGGTTAGCACACAACCACCTGAGTCACACCTCCACTTCCCTTTTTTGCTAGTTAGAGTCTCATGGTCTTTCTTGCCTAAGCTGGCTTTAAACACTATCCTCAGATCTTAGCCTCTTGAGTAGCTATGATTACAGAAGAGAGCTACTGGCACTTGACCAGAAAAAATTAAGTGTTGCCTTTATTTTGGATGTTTTGGGGGGAGGGAGTTTTGGGGTTTGAACTCAGGACCTTACATTTGCTAGCCATGTTTATAGGCCTGGATATTTTTTCATGTCTCTGGAATCTACATTACTGGCATTATTATTTGGCCATAAAAATTAGGTAAATATCTATTTACTTAATTTATCCAATGTGTTTTCTTCTGAATATAAAAGACTATTTAAATAAATATTTTTCCTACCATCTGGTACTAAGTAAGAAGATGAACATACATAGATTCCCTCTGCAAAATCTCTTCCCCTACACAATCCTCAGCACAGTTTGATGATTACTGTCTTAAGCTTTTCATGTACTCTTAATTTCACTCTTACAAAAATAAATGAAACTACAACTCTCCTTCACAATTTACTATGTTTACATTTCATGCCTATCCTATACATATGCTAGGTGTTTAGATTTTGTATTATTTGTATGCTTTGCAATGGATCTTCAGACTGTCTCAGGAGAATAAAAAAAGGATTTGTAAATACATTCACCTCTCAAGGCAGAACAATATGTTGGGAAGAGAGGCAGCATTTCAGGTTGGATAACGGAATACTCTCATTTTCTTTATGACATTCTATTTGCTACCTTATTGCTCAAAACACAGTGAAAACTGCAAATATGCAGGGCGGGGTGGTGGTGGTGGTGGTGGTAACAAAACTAGAACAACAGAAAGTAAGGAAGCTTAAATTTATATTTTAGTTTTTAAAAATATTTAATTAGCTGGACACCAGTGGCTCACACCTATAATCCTAGCTACTGAGGAGGCCAGTCCTATGATCTAAGAATCCCAATTCAAAGCCAGCCCAGGCACAAAAGTCTGTGAGACTCTTATTTCCAATTAACCACCAGAAAATGAAAGTGGTGCTGTGGCTCACTGGAGTTAAGCTGAAGAGCTCAGGGACAGCATCTTAGCCCAGAGTTCAAGTCCCATGACCATCAAAAATTAATTAATTGTTCGCCATATAGTAAGATTTTAGAGAACTGCTTACAAAATAGTTTCAGTGCATCCAAAGAAAATCTTCCTAAGAAAGATCAGCAATCATTTAGATGGATCCTGATGAACACATCAAATAAATCAAGGAGGAAAAAAGTACTCAGCATGTAGGAGTTACTTAGGAGACTATAAGCCTCCAAGCACAATGTCCTACAAAAGCTATTACAACATACGGTGCGACCAAGGAATGGTGTAAAGGATATGAAGCACATCTTGGCTAGAAAGGTAAGACAGTTTATTCAGGACCTTACAGTCACATTAAATAGCTTAAGGACTTTCTCCCAAGAGCACTGAGAAATAACTATAAGGCTTAAGCAAAAGGGTATGGTGATTTTTTTTTTAAAGATCATATCAGTGGTAGGAAAAAGTATGTACTAAGGAATCTAACATAACAAGACAAAGAAATTTTTAACCAAACCCAAGTTCTAATTTTAAAACTTCTATACCTTCAATTTCCTATAATAATCATAATGATAAGTGACGACTTCCCTTCTCTCTGGATTCCCTCTGGAATCTAGAAGTACCCTACCATCCTCTCACCTCAATTTGCCGATAGTCACAGATGGCTTTCACGGAAATGGTGCTCTTTAACACATGGTCTGGACTTCGAGGCTTTAGCTGAACAATGGTTTTTGATCTCCCAACAAGACTGGCAACTGAGCTCTTAGACTGTATAAGCTGCTCCTTTTCATCCTACAAAATGAGAAGAAAAACAAAGAGACATTAATGGTGAACCACTAAGTCAACAATAAAAACTCAGTGCTCCTCTCCCTGAGAGAATGTCATTTCTCAGTTAAACAGGGATCCCTGCAGGAGCCATCTTAAAGATTTAGGCAAAGTTTTAAAAAAAATTTGTCTTCTATCAATTGTTTTTGTATTCCAAATACATTTTTCTCCATGCCCTTTTCAATGCCCCATAAAGCCACATGCAAAAATAAATAATGAACAAACAAACGTAGCTGCCAAGTAAAGTAGTATAGCTGATAAAAGATTTCCTCAAATATGATTCAAAGTAGAAGTTACTACTACTACTAATAATACATATCATCATTATTATTATTCAATTACAAACTGGAAGACACCAGTTAATCCATTTTTGCTTAGAAGAATTATGCTACTTAAAAATTTTAACTAATATAATCTCCAACGTCTACTACAAGTACTTCCCTTTCTTTTTGTATTTTATATCCTGTTTTTTTTTTTTTTGGCCTGAGCACTGTCCTTGGACTTTCTCAAGGCTAGAGCTCTACCACTTGAGCCTCAGCACCACTTCTGGCTTTTTTCTATGTATGTGGTACAGAGGAATCGAACCCAGGTCTTCATGCATGCTAGGCAAGCACTTTAACCACTAGGCCAAACTCCCGGCCATCCTGTTCTTTTTGTTTGTTTTTTTGGGGGTGTTACTGTGGTTTGAACTCGGGGTCTTGCGCTTGCTAAGCAGGCGCTTTACCACTTGAGCCATGCCTCCAACCTGCAACATCACTTTCTTAAATTGGATTCAAGCATTGTAGAGATCTTACTTTCTTCAACCAACAACCCGCAAACAAAAGCTGTTGGAGAAGCCATGACAAATGAGTCACATTTACCTTTAGAATCTTGCCATGCTGTACTCATGTAAATTTGATTGGTTTGAATGAAGTATCATGCAACTCAAATCTCTGTAAACCCAATTACTCTAACAACTAAAAAACTTCTTGTCAACAAAATTAGTAGTAATCTACTACCAATTCCATTAGAGAGCAAATGATAACCTTTATCTACTAGCTAGGATGTTTCAAGCCCATTGTGAGGCATCTAAGTCCCCAAAAGAGGGCTTTCTTAGGATGGATGGAGATGTGATGAGAGTAAAGAGTTAATAATGTTAAGAAATGCCATTAAAGAATTAAGAATATGCAAGTAAAGAAAAAGAAATTCTTAAACTACCTGTGCCTGTCCCCGGGAGCATGATTGGAAGAAATACAACTTTAACTTATTAGTTAAGAAAGAGGAATAGAAGACATCAGGGAGACAGCCACATTTCCATACTTGAGAGCTGGTCTACCCATTCAATTTCCTTGTAATAAAGATGTCAATTTGTGTCTAACCCACAGCCAAACATGTCAAGCTTCAGAGACCAAGTGCTGAGCGTGGTAAAAGTTCTGAAAAGAACCAGAAGTCAGGACAGATGATCCCGAACCTGACGAACAAGGTGACAAGCAGACCCAGGTCACTCCATGCCCCGATGACGCCGCCAACCTGATGCCCCTGACCTGGAGAGGAGGGAAGAGAGGAGCAACCCTCGAGAAGAGAAGACATGACAATTGTAGAGGAGTTCCCTTATGACAGAAAGGCACTCTGTGGGAGGGAGGAGAAAATAGCAAAGGACTATATATCCTCCTGTATATTTGGAGTACCTCTGAGAGAAACATTTTAAAGTTCACAACTGAAAAGACAGAATTTAATCCTTCATTACAAGTTACCTAAATGAACACTGTATTTGCTCAAGTAAAGCCCTGAGGTAAATTCAATCATAAGTATACTATACCTGAAAGTGTTAAAAATTGGGCTGGGGATGCAGCTTAATAGTAGTGTTTGCCTAACATACAAGGCCCTCGGTTTCATCCCCAGCACTGCTTCCTCAATCCAAATAAGAGAATTATTCTGAATTATTCTGTTCTCTTACAATCTTTTATTGAGTGTGAAAATCCCTTAGCTTCTCATGTGGGGAAAAATTACTTCCCTATTGCATACACATTTCTATTTAGTTTGAGGTGTATTATACAAGTCTGTGTAATATAATCAGTTAATACAGCTACAGATTTTATACACAGTATTCCTAAAGGAGTAATTCATTAGAGAGATGAATACAAAATGATTTGGATTTAATACTGGGTATCTAAAACTAATTTTTTAACTTAATATTGTCACAGAAATAAAACGGTCACATATTGCATTATAGCCAAATAAGATTTTAATACTGACCTTAATTAAAATCAATTTTTCTAATACCTCATCATTACCAAAGCAAATAAGAGGAAAAAAATTGGTTCAAGTCTATTTAATTTCTTTTAAATTCTCTTTTGTATTAGAGAGTAAGAGAAATTTGATAATAGCTAATCCCTTTCAACCCTGGCATTTCATCCCTGGCTCTCACTATTGCACTAAAATAGAAACAATACAAAGAAAGTAGGAGACACTAACACCTCAGGAGGGGAGATTAAGCTTTCACTTCAAGCAAGTACCCAAAGAATCTCACTAGCAACTCCTTTAAGGGAAGAAAACAACAGAATAGAAACAGCACAAAACTGACTATATCGAAATGTGAGCCACATTTTAAGAATAATCCCATTCCCCAGTGTTTTCAAGGATATAGAGAGCAGCTGCTGACATACTTTACTCTTTTTCAGAAGCAAACATCCCCACTGAGGCAACACCCACCATGGAGTCCTGGAGTAGGTCTTCAAGGCGAGATAAACTGGTGCTGTGGTCACAGGAATATTTTCGTTTGATAGAATCTTGGAGGTTCCTCAAGAAAGTCTCCAGGTCTCGTGCATCACTGAAGAACTGTAGAAACATAAGGGAGGGGTGGCTCATGCAATACCTCTGAACACTGAGATATTAACTAAAAAAGACTCTTAATGTACAAGCTGTTTATTTTCCCTTGGACTAATGACATTTCACCGCAAAGGTCACAAAAATAGTTCTGGAGGAGTTAAAAAAATGATGTCACTAAAACATATTAGTGGTGATTGTCACAAAACATACTAAGCACTATAGAAATTCATTTTATTTCATCCCTCAGAAATCACTGCTTTCTTGATTTCTGCCTAGCAATAGTGTAAGGTTTGTTTTATGAAAAGCCTAGAGGCTGGGTGATTCAATGCTCTAACTTAATGATGTGATTACAGTACGATAAAGTATATTATTTAATTTAGAGTGAAAAGAGATAGCAGCTTATTTCTTTTACTACTCTTACCTGAAAACAAAAAGTGTATTCTGTTTTTTGTGATATTTTGGGGAAAGAGAGTCCTAGCTTTGATCTATGGCACATCAATGCGACAGAAGCAGAAAACATGAGCATGTACACAGGGGATTTTTCTCCCTTACTGCTCAGAGAACACAGCTACTTTATGAAGAAGGCTACTGGGTGCTAGAGACATATGGCCTCATACCCCATTACCCAGACAACTCATGAGAATTTTGTCATTCAGAATCAATGATTCTGATAGGCCTTGCCTATCTGCATCTGCTGTGGCCACTCACAAAACAGGCAAGATGAGAAGAACCATTCAAAAGAGCCCATCTCAAGTAGACCTAATGATTATTGTTTCAATCAAGTAAGTTTTTACAGGTAACTTATCTAATAAAAGGTATTTGAGATAGATTTAAGTGTATACACACACACAATACCTGGAAGTAAGCTGTATTTTCTTTCACATGCTGTTCAACACACAAACACAGCTGCTTCATCCACTGCAACTGGGACTGGACAGCAGCACTGTATGCCTGCAACAACCAAGCACAGGGACATAGGGTATAAATTTAACAGGCTTAAAATATACGCATGATGCTCCCACCAGTTACAAATCTGCTAATGATTCAGAAGCCAAAGAAGAGACATAGAGACAACATCTGTTCAGTGGTTCACAAAAGAAAGAGGCCTCCCTTTTATCCATCATGGTTTTCTTAGGAAAGGTTGCACAGAAAAGGCCTCGTTCATATTTAATTACAACTACATAAGCTACTGTAAATCCATCCTGGATTCTTTCAGTTTCCTTTCTCTGAGCAATAAGAGGCAGGATGTGTCTGGACAGTTATTTGAGAAAAAAATATGATACAGATCATTTTCCCCGCATAAACTCAGAAGTTGGGGTCTTTTATACTTTTTGCTTATTACTATCCTGAGTCTCTGAAAACTGTTTGCAGGCTTTTGAGTACTAACAGTCTGGGATGAACAAGGAGAAGATCCGAGACAAAGGATCCCTGACACTTCCAGGCTTTTCAGCAGAACAGAGCCTCCAATTTGAATATCGGCATCTGACCTTCACACATTTTTCAGTCACATACCTCCACTGTTTGCTTGGCAGGGTGGTTCTCAAGTGACAGTAGTTCTGCTGTGTCTTGTAGAGACCGAAACACATCTTGTTTCTCCTCCAGTTCCACTGTCAACTCCTGAAAATTGAGTATCATTTTTTGGAATAAATGCTATTAAGGGAAAAAGCAGCAATAAAGAAAGAGTACCCTGCTTTATATTAAGGAGTGCATAACATAAATTTGATACCTAAATGGCACAAACTAGGGGAATTTAGAAAGGTGCAAAAACAAAAACAACAGATTTAATAGAAAATTATTCACAGAGCATAGGAACCAGCCTTGAGTTAAGGTAGGGAACACAGAATGTGCACTGAAGTTAGAGAAAGGAGACACCTGGAGTGGAGAGCTCATGTCATGAGTACACTAGACTATGGCAAAACCATAGACTATTATACTAGTCTATGGCTGGCTGGCATTGCTCAGCCCAGAGTACCCTCATCTGACACTAAATTCTATCAATACTTCATTCAAGACCTAAATGCCAGCACTTCTGTGAAATCTTACTATCAGATTTAATCCCGTCTTGATGTTTTCAGAGTATTTTGTCTTTGCTAGAGTCTAATCTCAGTTCTCACAAAAACTGCTTACTGTTTTATATTACCCACTCCTCTTACTTCAGAAAAACCAGAAACCTTCTCTAATCAGGAGAAGGTCAGAGAAGATCATTCTAATGGAACTAAGGCACCTACACTGCTAGTGTTTTGTTTTAAAGGAAAAAAGGTTTCCATTTCTATAGAATTCACATTATCCTTAAAAATATTGGGGGCTAGGAAGGTGGTTTAGTGGTAGAGCACTTGCCTAGCATTAATGAAGCCCAGGGTTTGGTTCCTTAGTACCACAGCTGGAAGTGGTGTTATGGCTCAAATGGTGCTAGGCAAAAGATCAGTGTCAAGGCCCTGAGTTCAAACCCCAGTACCGGAGAAAGAAAAAGAAAGAAAGAAAGAAAGAAAGAAAGAAAGAAAGAAAGAAAGAAAGAAAGAAAGAAAGAAAGAGAGAGAGAGAGAAGAGAGGGGGGGAGAGGGGGGGAGAGAGAGAGAGAGAGAGAGAGAGAGGGAGAGAAAGAGAGGAAGGAAGGAAGGAAGGAAGGAAGGAAGGAAGGAAGGAAGGAAGGAAGGAAGGAAGGAAGGAAGGCAGGCAGGCAGGCAGGCAGGCAGGCAGGCAGGCAGGCAGGCAGGCAGGCAGGCAGGCAGGCAGACTAAAAAAATAACCTTACTCATACAAGATTCAAAACGTTATGTTAAAAAATAGGGTTATACTGGGAATGTGGCTTAGTGGTAGAGTGATTGCCTAGCATGCAAGAAGACCTGGGTTCAATTCCTTGGTACCACTTAAATAGAAAAAGCTGGAAGTGGTACTGTGGCTCAAATTGTAGAGCTCTGGTCTTGAGAAAGCCCAAGGACAGTGGTAAGGTCCTGAGTTCAAGCCCCAGGACTGGCAAAAAAAAAAAAAGAATAAAATGAATTGTCTCATTGTTCCATGCTGAATTTTCTGTCTCATTTTACCAGTTAAAAAACTGAGTTGGGCCAGGAGTTTGGCTAGTGGTAAAGTGCTTGCCTAGCATGCATGAAGGCTTGGGTTCCATTCCTCAGTACCAGACAGATAAGGAAAAAAAAAAAAGTGGTACTGTGGCTCAGGTAGTAGAGCTCTAGCCTTGAGAAAGCTCAAGGACAGTGTTTAGGCCCTGAGTTCAAGCCCCAGGACTGGCAAAAAAAAAAACCACACAAAAAAAACAAAAAAACAAAAAACCCTGTGGCTAATGTTATTAAATAAAGAGAATTCAGAAACTTGTGGAAAGACAAGAGAATATCCCAGTTAGGTAATACTAACCCCTCTACAAAATGCTTTGCTTAGACAGCTTATGAAGTCTTGTTCACCCTTTGTAGTTGCTATTATCCCATTTTATAAAAATATTTTACAAAGGTCCACAAAAACCAAATGTCTTGCCCAACACCACAGTAGAGAAATGAAAATTTGAATTTTGGTCTTTAATACTGACAGTCTTAACCACAAAGGTGGATTGCTTCTAAAATGACTTGACATTTAGACTGCTACTCTACTTACCAAAGCACTGCCTTTCCAGAAACACTCTAAATAAATAACGTCTAAGGCTACATTGTTCTTCTCTTTATATTTACATTTCTCATACACACAGATGCACTGAACAGAGTCTCTATTTCTATCTGTCAGAGTGCAACTCCAGAAACACAGGCTCTCAGCCTTCTTTGTCCTGTTCCCACTATCAAATAAACATGAAAAGCCTGCTGTGTGGGACTCACAGAGAAATAGTTTCTCTTGGCTGAGATATTGGGATTGTTGTCACTCCAGTCATATGCTAGTTCCTCCTCCTCCTTCTCATTCAACCAGATCAACTCAGCAGTAGCTCTAGAGACAAATTTATGCAGGCTCTGAAGGTGCCTCATCCGGAAGCTCGAAGTCTCCTAGACAAAACAAAGGTTAAAAGGTTAGATTGCCAGCCTCTGACATCATACCAGGAAATTAATTTAGCTGATTTTTTTTTTCCAATGCTGGGAACTGAGTCCAAAAGTAAGTGCTAGGTAAGTGTGCGACCACTGAACCATATCCCCAAATTCTAAGCTACAATTTATTTTATTTTTTTTATTGTAATTAATAAAAGGGTTACATGATATTTCCCAGATAGAAGGTGCATTAATTCACATACATTGATACCCTTTCACATGTCTTGGTACCCATTACCCTACCCCCCCACCCCCGTCTTAGTTTTCCCCCCTTCCCTATCAAATTTCAAATAACCAAATACAAATAAATTCAATATATCAGATAACAAAGTGAGATACTGTAACAATATGAGATACCCAAGGGACAGCAAAGGAGATGAGAGATAACAGTACATTAAGGACAACAATCATTCATTATATGGCTTTTGTTTCAATATCCTGGAGGTCCTTTCAATTAGCTTCATACTATATGGCCTTATATATCAAGGTTTTGCTCTATTGCAGATCTCTGCTAGTAGAGCCCAAGGTTTCTACTGATTATGACAAATGAGGGAAACCATTGAGCCTAAGTTCCTTTGAGTCTGGCTTACTTCACTTAATATGATTTTTTTCTAAGTCTTTCCATTTCCTAACAAATGGGTCGATGTCGTTTTTTCTGACAGCAGCATAGAATTCCATTGCATACAAATACCACAACTTGTTGATCCACTCATCAACTGAGGGACATCTAGGTTGGTTCCATATCTTTGCTATGGTGAATAATGCTGCAATGAACATTGTTGTGCTAGTGGATTTAGTATGCCCTAGATTCTGGATGGTTGGGTAAATGCCAAGTAGTGGAATTGCTGGGTCATAGGGGAGCTCTATGTTTATCCTTTTGAGGCACTGCCATACTGCTTTCCATAGTGGTTGAATGAGTTTGCACTCCCACCAACAGTGTAGTAGTGATCCCTCCTGGCCACATCCCCTCCAGCATCTGTTATTATTCGTTTTCCTGATCCTGGCCATTCTAACTGGAGTGAGGTGGAAGCTTAGAGTTGTTTTGATTTGCATTTTTTATGACCAGAGATGTTAAGCATTTCTTCATGTGTCTATAGGCCATTTTTGTTTCTTCTTCAGAGAAGACTCTCTTTTAAGTCTTTGGCCCATTTTTTAATGGGATGGTTGTTACTTTGGAGATTAGTTTTGGGTTGATTCGATTTTTTGAGTTGTTGATATATTTTAGATATGAGGCCTTTGTCCATTGTTTGGTTGGTGAAGATCTTCTCCCACTCTGTAGGCTTCCTAATTAATTTACTAGCTATGTCCTTTGCGGTACAAAAGCTCTGCAGTTTAATGCAGTCCCACTTATCCAGCCTTTCTCTGATTTGTTGTAATTCTTGGTCCTTATTAAGAAAGTTTCGACCTGTGCCAAGGAGGCCTAGGGTATCTCCTTCTTGTAAAGTTTTCAGTGTGTCAGCTTTTACCTCCAGGTCTTTGATCCATTTGGAGTTAATTCTAGTGCAGGGTGACAAAGAAGGATCCAACTTTAGTTTTCTGCAGGTGCTTAACCAGTTCTGCCAGCACAACTTGTTGAAGAGGCTGTCTTTCTTCCATTCTATTTTTTTGGCTCCCTTGTCAAAGATTAGGTGGCCATAGGTCTGTGGTTTAATATCTGGGTCCTCAGTTCTATTCCATTGGTCTTCAGGCCTGTTCTTGTGCCAGTACCAAGCTGTTTTGATAATTATAGCCCTGTAATAGAGTCTAAAGTTTGGAATTGAAATTCCTCCAGCCCTGTTCTTTCTGCTAAGAAGTGTTTTTGCTATACGGGATCTTTTATTATTCCATATGAAATTTTGAATTGCCTCTTCTATTTCTTTAAAGAATGCCATTGGGATATTGATGGGTATTGCGTTGATTTTGTAGATATCTAAGCTGCATTTTAATTTCTGGGGTCTTCTCTATGGATTCAAGTTTTAGAAACTCTTGGTGTAAAACTCCCAGAGCCATTATCAATTCTAGATAGAATTGGTGGAGCTCCTAATATGCTTTGAGACACCAAAATTGAAAGTTTGAGATTGGTAGGGTGGATAGATCTCACCTCTTCTTCATTCCTGTTTATTGAGAAAATATTGTAACACATATGAACAACTGCACAGTGATAACATAAATCTAGTGGTAGAGTGCTTGCCTCGCATCACGAAGCCTTGGATTTATTTCTTGGTACCACATACACAGAAAAGGCCCAAAGTGGCACTGTGGCTCAAATGGCAGAGTGCTAGCCTTGAGTAAAAGTGTCCAAGGACAGTGCCCAAGCCTTGAGTTCAAACCCCAGTACTGGCAAATAAATAAACAGTTCAACTAGGAGCTTTCTATATTATGGAAGAGAGTTGAGGAAACTGGATTCTCCATAAGCAGAACCTAAGTTAATTAGTTAAAACTCACCTTCAATTTACAATACTGTGTCTCCAGCTTTCCAAGAGTTTCAACATAGCTGGTATAAAAATTCTGGGACATCTTTCCCTGATAAGGAAATAAAATAAAAAGACATTAGAGAGAGAAAAAAACTATATGTTCCAACTATGTAAGTAACATGTCTGCACATAGATAAGGAAGGGCTGCTCTGGGAAACTTAGATGATAAAATAAGATAAAAAGACTAGCCAGGCACTGGTGGCTCATACCTGTAATCTTAGCTACTCAAGAGGCTAAGATCAGAAGATCACGGTTGAAAGCCAGCCTGAGCACTAAAGTTTGTGAGACTCTTATCTCCAATTAACCCCCAGAAAATGCTGTGGCTCAAGAGGTAGAGCATTAGCCTTGAGCTGAAGAGCTCAGGGACAATGCTCAGACCCAGAGTTCAAGTCCCACAACTGACAGGAAAAAAAAAAAAGACTAAAAGGAGCTTAGATAATACATGCCTGTTTAACTGTTCCTCATGTAATCTTAACTTCACAGTCCTGTTTTCCAGCAATTCAAGGAGGCTTCTACACAAAACCTATACCTGATGATTCCCAGCTATTCAATTGCTTCTCTGCAGCTAGTTGAAATAAAAAATGAGACGCTAGTAGCTGGGGATATAGCTCAGTGGTAGAGTACTTGCCTAACAATTTTGACACCATGGGTTTGATTCTTAGCACCACAAGGGGAAAAGGAGGGGTCTGTGTATGTGATGATGAGTGAAGGAAAAGAAAACAGTGAATAGTTTCTAATAGTTTCTTCATATCAGTGCTTTACTTACTGCAGCCATACAGAAAAGGGAAAAGAACACAAATTCTGGGGGGCAACAAACTAGTGTTTAGGTACTGCTTCTGCTACTAATTCCAACTTTAGCATCCAGAATCACTTTTCTTTTTAATACAAAGTGATCATAATAAAAATATCTTTCTCACAAAGTTATTTCAAAGGTTAACAGAGACATTGAGTAAAGAGGGACATTTTTTTGGGGGGTGGGGTGGTCATGGGGCTTGAATGCTGGGCCTGGGTGCTATCCCTGAGCACTTCAGCACAGGGCTACCACTCTACCACTTGAGTCACAGTGCCACTTCCGGCTTTTTGGTGGATTAATTGGTGATAAGAGTCTCAGACTTTTGTACTTGGGCTGGCTTTAAACTACAATTTTCAGCTCTCAGCCTCCTGAGTAGCTAGGATTACAGGCATGAGCCACCAACGCTAGGCTCAAGGGAATTTTTTGTAAGCATTCTTTTTTCCTTGGAGACAGAAGCATTGTGTATAGCATCCCAGACAAGCTTCATCTCTACAGCCCTTCCAGAATGTGGATACTGAATGCTATGTACCTCATACAACCTGGCTTCTTTGACACATGAAGCCAATTCTTCTACACTAGTGTGGATGTGCTGTTGTGCTTCGAGCTGCAACTCCACACTAGGCAGGTCATTGCCCCACTCTGCTCGTTCTAGCTTCATCTGAAAAAGAAGGTAGATGCATTCTAATTTACAGCTGATAAAATAAAAAACAAACAAACATGGTCAGAATCAATGTCTGGATAAGATGACAAGACATAGAGGATGCAGAAAAAGGATATCTAAACCACCATTCTATAGCCTCTTCTAAAAAAAAAAAATACACCATTATCACCCCCAGGGAGTACAAGAAGAAAGCCATCAACTATAGAAGTATGGTCTTATGTAGCTGCACATGAGAATACAGTTTTTCATAATCAGAAAGTGGTATCTACACGTTGAAAATGCTCAGGTAATTTATTTCTCTTTATGGAATCTCTTCATTTCATAAGAAATATATAAGAAATAAATATGGAAAGTATTTAGCTTTATTCATGGCATCAAGTATTAGCAACTGAAACATAATTGTAAAATTTAAGCTGGGCTCTGGTGGCTCACACCTATAATCCTAGCTACTCAGAAGGCTGAGATCTGAGGATCAAGCCAGCCTGGGCAAAAAAGTTCTTAAGACTCTTATCTCCAATGAAGTTCCAAAAATTCAATAGTAGAGCTGTGGCTCAAGTGGTACAACACTAGCTTTGAGCCAAAAAAAAAGCTCAAGGACAGTGCCTAAGTCTTGAGTTCAAGTCTTTGAGTGCCAGCTGTGAGCAAGAATGCAGGGCAAAAGCGAAAAGTTCTAAGTTTGAACTCTGGTACTGGCTCAAAAAAAAAAAAGAAACAAAAAAATACCCAGAATTAAGAAAATAATATCAAACTTGAAACATTATTCTAGAATATGGGGCCCCTGAAATTGTAGAACAGAGTGGCCTTTCTTAAAATTTAGGAGTTAATGCTCACAACAGAAAATAAAAAAACAGGGGCCAGGAGTTTGGCCTAGTGGTAGAGTGCCTGCCTAGCATGCACGAAGACCCAGGTTCAATTCCTCGGTACCGCATACATAGAAAAAAGCCAGAAATGGTGCTGAGGCTCAAGTGGTAGAGCTCTAGCCTTGAGAAAGTCCAAGGACAGTGCTCAGGCCCTGAGCTCAAGCCCATGACTGGCCAAAAAAAAAAAAAAAGAAAAGAAAAAAACAAGCTGGGAGCTGGTGGTTCATGTCTGTAATCCTAGCTACTCAGGAGGCTGAGATCTGAGGATCACGCTTCAAAGCCAGCCTGGGCACCAAAGTCCAAAATTCTGATCTCCAATTAACCTACCAGAAAACCAGAATGGCATTGTGGCTCAAGTGGTAGAGTGGTAGTCTTGAGCTGAAGAGCTCATGGACAGTGCCCAAGCCCAGGCAAGAGAGCGAGAGAGCCAGAGAGCAAGAGAGACAGAGACAGAGAGAGAGAGAGACAGACAGACAGACACAGACAGAGAGACAGAGACAGAGAGAAACAGAGAAAGACAGAGACAGAGAGAAGAAAAAACAAATTTCTCTGCAAATGAGTAAATTTAACAGAAATGGTAACAGATTTAGTAACTCTTCTCCACACTCCCACTTAGGGCATAGTTAGATTAAGAGAACAGACTCCCAAAGGGTATCAAATTAGAAATGTCTATGCTGTTCAGTGTAAGGATTTATTCTGATCCTATCAAAATTTAAGAAGGGAACCAGACTTCAATCAACAAACTTCTGGATGTAGTAAACAGTAGTGTACTACATAAGCTTTTAGGACATATACCCACCTGCATCTCTTCTACCCAAGACAGTAGTTCATACACAAATCGGAGATTGCCTTCATCTTCAGAGGAGGAGATAGACACAAGTTCAGCCCGAGTCATGGGCTTTCGGAACCAAGAAGTAGAAGAATGGGTTGCCTTGGTCAAAGGCTCTGCTTTCAGATGAGTAGTAGTTAAAGTAGAAGGGGGAGCCAATTCAAGTGCAGTGAAATGACCTTTCCGGTATAGGTTTGTACACTCTAGACGCAAGGTGACCAACTCATCCTGCAGACGCATAATTCTAAAATGGAAGAAAAAAGAAACTTTATAACATACTTAAAATAAAATCACCACTATCTATTTAACAAGCACATGATAAAAATAAAAATGAGGGGCTGGGAGTTTGGCCTAATGGTAGAGTGCTTGCCTAGCATGCACGAAGACCTGGGTTCGTTTCCTTGGTACCACATACTTAGAAAAAGCCAGAAGTGGTGCTGAGGCTCAAGTGGCAGAGTTCTAGCCTTGAGAAAAATCCAAGGACAGTGCTCAGACCCTGAGCTTAAGCCCAGGACTGGCAAAAAAAAAAAAAAATGAGATCATATCAGAGAAAATGTTTTGAAAAAGTGTTAGATGAATTCAAGGTGATATTTTAACATCATCTAGTTTGGAGTTGTCTTCAAGCTAAATGCCAAATTACAGTGTTAATTGGAAGGAAATAAACAAATGCCTATTTATATAACTCTTGGACAGCATAAAAGGATAAATGAGGGATTATCATGTGACTTTAGACAATCTCTAACCTCAATGGTCCTCAGCTTCCTCCTCTAATCAGCAAGTGCATAAGATCACCTGTGTTTCTAAACCTAAAGTGTTATCACATCCTCATTTGCTAAAAAGATAAGGATTCTATAAGAAGACAAAGTCTGACAGAATCCTATAGGCATTTAGTGGGAGGGGCCTACAATAAGAGAAAATAACTTTCTATCATGAGAAATATATACAAATATGTATATGCAGTATCCTCATCAAAACATTTTCTCTAAAGAACAAGTTAAGGCCGGGAGTTTGGCCTAGTGGTTAAAGTGCTTGCCTAGCATGCATGAAGACCCGGGTTCGATTCCTTGGTACCACATACATAGAAAAAAGCCCGAAGTGGTGCTGAGGCTCAAGTGGTAGAGCTCTACCCTTGAGAAAGTCCAAGGACAGTGCTCAGGCCCTGAGCTCAAGCCCAGGACTGGCAAAAAAAAAAAAAAAACCAAACAAGTTAAAAGAATTCAGTGCCTAGCTGGCACAGTGGCTCAAGCCTGCAATCCCACTTTTAATCCATAAACCTCAGCAATAAGCAAGTCCTCTGTGGAACCCTTTGTTCTTCACCTAAAGGCCAGTTCTTCCAGTTGGTAATAATTCTCATCTCGTAGGATCTGGAGATCCACCTGCAGTTGCCTGATGAGACCTTCACATTCCTGAATGTACATGATGACATCCGATTCGCACTGTACTGGTTGCCCTGATTCAAGGTGAGCTGCATCCTGTGACAGAAAGTGAGAATTAAGGTAAGAAAACTTCATTGCACCCATCCACTTGGCTGAAGAAAGCCAAGAGGCCCTCAGCACTTCCAAAAAGAGGGAAATCCAGCTATGCTAGGATTTCTCAATGGTTAACTCTGACCTTACAGCTGAGGATAAAGAGCAAAAACAGGTGACATAAGAAGCAGGGCAAAGCAATGACTTACAGCTTGCAGTGTATTCTTAGCTAATGTCAGTTTCTCTTCACAGTTCAAAGCACCATTCTGAATTTTGTTTGCAATTTGTAGCAGCAATTCCAGTCTAAAATAAGATAAAAACTAAAGTCAAGTGCATTGCTCAAAGCAGCTTGATAAGGAATATCAGATAACCCTTGAGTTCTAGATTTACCTTTCTACAGCCGGCCGGAGGGATTTCTCTCGCTCTAGCATCTCAATGATGAGTTTTCCCCATTCTTCTTCCACATCATTAGGGTGATAACCTTGAGGCAGCTTGATTCTACCAAACTCAATCCATACCTGAAAGAGTCCAAAACCCATAGTTATGAACTCTGATCTATTTTTCCTTATTATTTGTTTCTTGCTTCTTTATTCAACCAATCAGAAAATGTCCCCACTCCCACTATGCCTCATTTTGAGATAAGCAGTGTGGCGTGGGGGTGAGATAGAGAATCACCTCTAATATTCAGACTAGTTGCTCTAAATCCTTCCATTCCTTTAATGTTGCCAGAAAGATTTCTAGAAAGTATAAAAGACCCATCTCCCAGTTTCAAACTCTCAAAATGTGAATGAAGTCTTCTGCAAAACTCATCCATAAAACTTAAGATTTCTGGGGCTGGGAGTTTGGCCTAGTGGTAGAGTGCTTGCCTAGCATGCATGAAGACCCGGGTTCAATTCCTTGGTACCCCACATACATAGCAAAAAGCCAGAAGTGGTGCGGAGGCTCAAGTGGTAGAGCTCTAGCCTTGAGAAAGCCCAAGGACAGTGCTCAAGACCTGAGCCCAAGCCCAGGATTGAATACATGTATGCCATATTTCTCAGTAAGTTATTCTAATAATGCAGAAATGAGGTTGATGTGGTGGTATATGCTAGTATGTATGGAAATGTCACAATGAAATTCTCTGTATAACTGAATTATGAATAGAAAAATTCTAAGTCAGACAAAAAAAGCCCCACACAATTTAGAATAAGTTTACCACAAATATCCAAGACTAGACCCAGAGATTTCTATTAATACAAATTGGGAAGTGACCTTAACAATCAGAATCATAGTATAAACCATCAAGCCTCAAGTGCTATCCAAAGGTAAGGTTCCTTACCTCTAATAATTTATATAACTCCTCAATTCTTCCCTTTTCTCTCTCCTTGGCCAAAATTTCTGTTTCTTTGAAGTGTATATATTGGTTATAAAGTGCCTGAAAAATTAAAATGTAGTCAATGAATAACAAAAGCAACAAAACCCTATTTTTCATGTCACCTAACCCAGAACCAGCAGCAATAAGCCCAGATTTTGAATGCCTATAAAGAATTAATACAAACAATTTAAGTCCATAAGTTTACCTTTAGTTCAACAGGGTTCTGGGGAAAAGATTTATCTGACATCAATATTGTATGCTGTTTGATCCAGGGAATGAGGGAGTCCACTCGGCTTTGGTATTCTTGCCACCTGGAGTCCACTTCCTGTTGTCAGAAGATAATTAGTACATATCCAATTTATAATGCCCAGAACAAGCACAGGAGAAAGGCACCAAACCATTTAAGAACGCTTTTCTTCTAACTGCCTAGACAGCTGCTCAGCATAAGGCTCACAATCCCAGCTTCAAAGGTCCTCAAGAAGCATTAAATATCTTGATATTTAAAAAGTTGACAAAGCAAGCTACTAAAAATATTTAAGAAAAACATCCACACAAACCTAATCAAGCTGGTATTGGTGGCTGAAAAGACAGCGCTGAATTAAATCTCAGGATGAAAATGGCATTTTTTGCTGGCATTTAGCCTCAAGTGCTCTTTGCTATATGGTACAAAATTAACATTATTTAGACTTACTCCCTGAGACCAGAACAATGGCCAGAGGATAAAGAAACAGATTCAGGTGCTTTGCATAAAAACTGCTCTGCAGGGGCCGGGAGTTTGGCCTAGTGGTTAAAGTGCTTGCCTAGCATGCATGAAGACCCAGGTTCGATTCCTCGGTACCACATACAGAGAAAAAAGCCAGAAGTGGTGCTGAGGCTCAAGTGGTAGAGCTCTAGCCTTGAGAAAGTCCAAGGACAGTGCTCAGGCCCTGAGCTCAAGTCCAGGACTGGCAAAAAAAAAAAAAAAAAAAACTCCTCTGCACACAAAGAGAATTTAAGAAACACTGTTCAATCAATGTATTCTAACCCAACAAATCAAAGCCAGAGCATTCTATGAAAGTGTTTATTTACCGTGGCACTGATCCCTTCTCCACCCTCGGGTACTTTTGGGAAGGCATCATAAATTGAAGACACATAAGTAATTACAGACTTTTCATCTGGAGATGGCACATCCACATCTGAGACAAAGATTAAGAAATTTCTTAGTCAGAACAGAGGAATTTGTCAAGAGAAGGGACCACGACAAATATATTCAAGTTCAGTAAACTCTCACCTTCTGCATCCAACAACCGGGTCACCCCCAGCCTTTCTGCCACTTCAAAAGCCTGTTCCAGATTCTCTCGGTTACTTTGGATTTGTACTCTCTCCATATCCACCAGATCAGGTCTGTAAAAGCCCAAGATACATCAAAGGCCACATCTGTTCATCATACATGATTTCACAGAAAGAAAATGTCTTAAAAGTTGTGAGAGCTAACAGGTGTGGTAGTACACACCTGCAATCCCAGCATTCAGTCCAGACAAGCGTGGACTATGCAGTGAGTCCCTGTCTCAAAAACCAAAAATGAGGAAGAGAAACAAACACCTCCCAGAGCTGAAAAGCCTGAGCTAGCAAAAAGCTTATGAAGCAGGAAATTTAGAAAAATACCCATTCCATTTTAAATTACACACCAGGAGCCCAGTGCTCCCTAATTCTGCACTTACACAACAGTAAGCTCACTGGATTTTATGGTTTCCAAAATCAGTGCAGGGTCACTAAGAGCTCAGTTTTTTTTTAAATTTTATCATTAAAATTCCTATTTTCCTCATTCACATCACATAAAGCCACCTGTTGTTCCACTAATCTGATCAGCATCTGCTTCAGGTCCTTTGAACTTGCTTTTTATCCAAATGGAACTCACCAGAATCAGTCTGTGGCTTACTCCTGACATCCTCCTCAAAGAGACTTTTTTTTTTTTGGTCGCACATGCGGCTTGAACTCTGGGTCTAGGTGCTGCCCCTGAGCTCTTCAGCTCATGGCTACCATCTTTATCCTTTGAGCCACAGCCCCACTTCCTGGAGATAGGAGTCTCATGTTTTTTAGTGCCCAGGTTAGCTGTGGCTGGCTTTGAACCTCGATCCTCAGATTTCAGCCTTCTGAGTAGCTAGGGTTACAGGTGGGAGCCACTGGGCAGGGCAACGAGATTATCTTTGATCACTCTTCATCACTCTTCTTTCCCCTTTCTTCCCCCCTCTGCATCCCCCCCACAGTCCTGGGCTTGATCTCAGGGCCTGAGCACTGTCCTTGGACTTTCTCAAGGCTAGAGCTCTACCACTTGAGCCTCTGTACCACTTCTAGCTTTTTTCTATGTATGTGGTACTGAGGAATCGAACCCAGGTCTTCATGCATGCTAGTTAAGCACTCTACCACTAGGCCAAACTCCCGGCCCCCTCTTAGATCATTCTTATTAGAATCAGCACATCTCAGTCGCTCTCTACTCTCCACTGTGCTTGCCACTGCATGACAGACAACATGTATTCATTTATTTTGGGCCCATTCTCCCCACTAAGGTAAGCCCCATAAGAACATTGGCTATTTTGTTCACTGTTATCTGTGCCCAGTGCCTAGAATAGAAGGAACTCAAAGATCCTTTTCCAAATGAATTAATGAATCAGAGATAGCATTGTAACTAATCATAAATGCGATGAGAGGCACTTCCATGAGTACTGCAACTACATTGTATTTACCTGTATCGGTGAATCAGCGCATTGAACATTTTCCCATCACTCCAGCAAGAAGAAAAGTTGGTGCATTTGATTCCTGTGTAACCAGCTGTCACCTTCTGAGTCCACAGGAGTAGCTTTTCCTTGGCTGACATGTCCCCAGATTCTCCACTAATGTAGATGTCAGAGATCTGCCAAGAGATAGAACATGGAATAAATAAGATGAGGCCTTTTAACTTTCATTTTCCCATATATCATGGCTGGTGAAGGAAGAGGGACATCCAAGGATGGCAGCACTGTTGATGGCAGCTTCAACATGTATTTATCTTCTTTGGTAATCAGGAAAACACAAGTTAAAAATATGAGAAAATGGGGCTAGGAGTTTGGCTTAGTGATTCCTTGGTACCACATACATAGAAAAAAGCTGGAAGTGGTGCTGTGGCTCAAGTGGTAGAGTTCTAGCCTTGAGAAAGCCCAAGAACAGTGCTCAGGCCCTGAGCTCAAGGCCCAGGACTGGCAAGAAAAAAAAAAAAAAAGAAGAAAGAAAGAAAAGAAAAGAAAAGAAAAATTATTTGTCACCTACAAAACTAAGAAAGGTTGGTAGATTTTTTTGTTGTTACTGTTTTTGTCAGTCCTGGGCTTGAGCTCAGGGCCTGAGCACTGTCCTTGGGCTTTGTGTCCTCTACCACTTGAACCTCAGCATCACTTGCGGCTTTTTTCTATGTATGTGGTACCTAGGAATCGAACCCGGGTCTTCGTGCATGCTAGACAAGCACTCTACCACTAGACCAAACTCCCAGTGCAAAAGGTTGGTATGTTTAAATGATGCTAATGACTACTGGAGAGAATAGTTTAAGTTGGATACACTTATAGGAAAAGTATACTTGTCAGAGCATAAATAGCATTATAGCAAGTATGAATAATATCATTTTTTGAATCTCAGTTATGAATCAAGGAGTTTTTGTTTGTTTTTTGCCAGTCCTGGGGCTTAAACTCAGGGTCTAAGCACTGTCCTTGGGTTTTCTCAAGGCTAGTGCTCTACCACTTCTGGCTTTTTCTATGTATGTGGTACCGAGAAATGGAACCCAGGTCCTTGTGTATGCTAGGCAAGCACTCTATCACTAGGCCAAACTCCCAGCCAATGAATCAAATTGCTTTGTTTTTGTTTAAAATTGTATTTTAGTGTTGGAGTAATATTAAGAGGAGTTAGTTACATTCATCAGGTAGTGAGTGAATTACTTCTTGAACACTGATATTCCTTCTCATGTTTTTGTCCCCCTTCCCCTCCCCCTCCATTCCCAATTATCTTGTTTTAAAAGATGCTCAGCTGGGGCTGGGAGTTTGGCCTCGTGGTAAGAGTGCTTGCCTAGCATGCACGAAGACCAGGTTAGATTCCTAGCCCCCACATACATAGAAAAAGCCAGAAGTGGTGATGTGGCTCAAGTGGTAGAGTGCTTGCCTTGAGAAAGCCCAAGGACAATGCTCAAGCCCTGAGCTCAAGTCACAGGGCTGGCAAAAAAAAAAAAAAAAATGCACAGCTTGATAATAATCAAATATATGTATAAAAAATTAAGCAAAAATGTTTATGAACATAAGAAACAGCAAAATGCTTAAAACTAATAAGGGATTACTAGTTACAAATTACAGCACATACACAGGGTAGAATTCTTTGTAGAATTTACAACAGTATGTTAAAGGGGATACAATGGAAATAATATATAATAATCTCAATTTCATATGAAAGAAAAACATATTTAAGTATGTATAGTATTTAAATATATGCCCTACAGTCATATATATACACGTCGCACAAATATGCAGTATGATACAGATATACACATTCATGTAAATAAAAACCTAAAGTTTGGAGTAATGCGAGTCCAGGAGGAAGGCAAAGTGGTAGAAAAACAAGGAAGGGGGTAATAATGTTAGGCCAGGAATATACCTCATTACCTTACTTATGTAACTGTAACCCCTCTGTAATCACCTTTACAACAAAATAAAAGGAAATTAAAAAAAAAAACTAGAGTATAATACATGAAACTAATAATCATTATCCATGTAATAACATTACAGGAAAATTTTTATGTTTTCCTAATTTTCTACATCATGTACATTTTTATAATAAAAAAAACTATTTGAAGAAATTTCCAAGATATAGCACAAGATCTACTTTGGAACAATGGCAGGGTAGTTTGAAAAATATGGATACTGGGGCCGGGAGTTTGGCCTACTGGTAGAGTACTTGCCTAGCATGCACAAAGACCCAGATTGGATTCCTTGGTACCTCACATACATAACAAAAAGCCAGAAGTGGTGCTGAGGCTCAAGTGGTAGAGCTCTAGCCTTGAGAAAGTCCAAGGACAGTACTCAAGCCCTGAGCTCAAGCCCAGGACTGGAAAAAAAAAATATGGATACCTTGGTTTGATTCCCAGCCTGACCAGTTGCAAACTGTTATTACAGATTTGTGACATCTGTGACACCTGTGGAAATACCACCTACCACCTTTTCAGAAGTGCTGTGATAAATTCTGAATACTCTCCATTCACTGGGTATGATGTTATTCACATGGATGGACTTCAATATGATAATCCCAATCATCTCATTTATAAATGGATTTTTTTGTTTTAAGTGCTTGGGGATAAGGGCCAGGAGTTTGGCCTAGTGGTAGAGTGCTAGCCTAACATGCATGAAAACCCAGGTTCGACTCCTAGCATACACATAGAAAAAGCAGGAAATGGTGCTGTGGCTCAGGTGGTAGAACTTTAGCCTTGAGAAATCCCAAGGACAGCACTTAGGCCCTGAGTTCAAGCCCTGGGACTACTTAAAAAAAAAATGCTTGGGGATAAAGCCTACCCGCCGCCCCCCAACCCAGATCAAGCTACTTTTTTAAAAAATCTTTTTTTCCCTGTGGGGGGCGGGGAGGGTCGGTTGTGGGGCTTGAATTCAGGGCCGCTGTCCCTAGTACTTCACTACTTGAGCCACAGTGCCATTTCCAGGTTTTTGTTTTTTGTTTTTCTTTTTGAGCAGTTAATTGAAGATTCTCATGGGGACATTTCTGTCTTGGCTGCCTTTGAACTGCAATCCTCAGATCTCAACCTCCTGAGCAGTTAGGATTAGAAGTGCAAGCTACCACAGCTAAGCTTAAAAAAAAAATCTTTTTAACAGCAAATAACAAATTCAGCATAGCGTAAGTTTAGATTATTTTTAGTATCAGAATTTCCCTTGAGGAGAAACTATGAGTAATATTATATCCCTTCTACTTTTCTTTTATTCAGACTTGAAAAAATAAGCCCACTTATATATGTGTGTGTGCTGGTCCTGGGGCTTGAACTCAGAGCCTGGGCTCTGTTCCTGAGCTGCTTCTGCTAAAGGCTTAGCACTCTACTACTTGAGCTACACTGCTACTTTGGCTTTTTCTGAGTAGCTGACTGGAGATACTGTGTGGATTTTCCTGCCCAAGCTGGCAACATCCTCAGATCTTCAGCCTCCTAAGTAGTGAATACAGGCATGGGTGACCAATGCCTTGCCCACTATACTTTTATAGTGAAATATATAAAATAATATTTTGTTTGGAGAGACAGTCCTGGGGGTTGAACTTAGGAGCCTGGGCTCTGAACGTGAGTTGTTTTTTTTTTTTTTTTCAATCAAGGCAGTAGCCTTGAGCCACTTAAGCCACTCTACCACTTGAGCCACAGTTAATTGGTGAGTTAGAGTCTCAAGGACTTTTCTGCCCTAGATGGCTTTGAATCACTATCTTCAGATCTCATCCTCCTTAGTAGCTAGGATAACAGGTATGAATTACCAGTGCCTGGCTTATAAAATAATCTTGACTAATGAGAGAAACATAAGTCTGGGTATCTGATATGTGCTTGAAAGGAGGCCTTTAAGAATTTGACATTAGAGTGGGGTGCTGATGGCTCATATCTATAATCTTAGCTACTCAGGAGGTTGAGATTTGAGGATCACTGTTCAAAAACAGCCCAGGCAGGAAAGTCCATGAGACTCCTGGCTTCAATTAACCACCAGAAAACTGGAAGTGATGCTGTGGCTCAAAGTGGTTGAGTGGTAGCCTTGAGTGAAAGAGCTTAGGGACATGGCCCAGACAAATTGAACCTCCACAACTGACAAAAACAAAAAAAGAAGAACATGACCTTAAACAAATTGCTTAAGCCTAGTGAGCCCCATTTTCTCCACATTTATTATAAGATAATAACTTTCTCATAGAATCCTTATATGGATTAATAGAGAAATGTAGGTAGTGACTGGAAATTATTGCTTTCTCATGATAATAAAACATGTCCTGCACAATTTTAGTACAAGCATCATCTTGTCATTTAAATGACTCTATCAGGTGTAGCACCTGAGGCAATCAGCTCCAATTCTGGTTTTCACATTGGGTATAGTATTTAATAAATTGCAAATGCTATTAAATTTTTATTATTTTAAATAAGGCTTTATGTTCGATGAATTTGCCAAACTTCAAGAGAATTTAAGTGTTCTGAAGTGTATAAGGTAGATTAGGCTAAGGTACGATGTTGGTAAGTTACAAGCAATTTTTAGACGCCTTATTAAGTTACTATGATTTTATTGAGATGAATACAATCTCAGAATAGTGCTTTTAAATTTTAAAAACAGAAAATAGAGGGATCAGGAACTTTAACACTTTGAGGGCAAAATAAAAATTGTCAAGATATTTGAATATAAAAAGAGGAACTCAGGAATTACAACATATATACCTGCAAAGGTTAAAAGGTTTCCAGGGCTGGGGATGTGACTTAGTGGTAGAGTGCTTGACTAGTATGCATGAAGCTCTGGTTCAGTTCCTCAGTACCACATAAACAGAAAAGGCCTGAATGGTGCTGTGGCTCAAGTGGTAGAATGTTGGCCTTGAGCACAACAATCGCAGGGCGGGGCTGGGAGCATATAGCCTTGTGGTAGAGTGCTCGCCTAGCATCCAGGAAGTCTTGGTTGATTCCTTGGTACCACATACACAGAAAAACCTGGAAGTATCGGCTTAAATGGAAGCATGCTAGCCTTGACCAAAAAAAGTGTACAAGGACAGTGCCCAGGCCCTGAGTTCAAGCCCCAGGACTGGGAAGGAAGGAAGGAAGGAAGGAAGGAAGGAAGGAAGGAAGGAAGGAAGGAAGGAAGGAAGGAAGGAAGGAAGGAAGGAAGGAAGGAAGGATCTCAAGTACAGTGCCCAGGCTCTGCATTGAAGCTCCAGGACTGAGGGGAAGAAAGTGCCCTAACCAGTAGATTCAAAGGCATCATGTCCTTCACATGTATATTACTACAGGAGAAATCAGGTTATTGCAATTTGATGATGCCAGTTAATAAGATTATACTGTAAAGCTATCCTCTACTCACCACCCTTCTGCTCTATCTACATGCTTACTTGAGATTACTATTTTTCAGAGTTACAAAAGCAACAAAATACAATGGTTGATGAAATTTTTTATTTGCCAGTTAAAACTCATTTTGTAAATTAATTCATGTCAATTTCGTCCAAGTGTGACCAATGTGAATCAATTCCATAACATCATATTAAATCAGTACACTGGGAAGGGAAGAGAGCTAAGAAGCTATAAAACTAAGGACCCAACAATATACAACCCTTCTATTGTACTAATTCGTTTTCAATTTCTCTAACATTTCTAGCTGCCCATCTTCTACCTGACATTAATACATAATAGCACTTATACCATAGCTGCTTCATGTACATATTAAGAAAGCAAAACTTTGTGAGGAATGCGAAATAGATTTGGAGAAATAAAATTTGACTAAGAAAAGTGAAATCTGAATATATGAGGAACTAAAACTGAAATCCTGTTAATACTGTGCCTGGTATAATAACAAATCTCTCTGACGATATCTCCTGCCTGTCAATCGCAGAACTTCTGCACATAGCACTGAAATAATTTCAATGAACAATTTTACAATAAATGTGCTGCACTGAGACAGGAAAACATTTGACCCACTAAAGGGAAGGAAAGAATATCATCTAGATTTGAGCCTTTCCTAGACTAAAAAATGGATGTGAAAAATGGGATTATGGTCACAAGCATCTCACTGATTAAATTTGGCTTTTTTTCATCTTGTTTAGTAATACTGATTTGTGATGTGTGTGCATAGCATTGTCCTCTAGGATCTGTAAAAGCATTTTCCCTAATCCCCCAAATGCTGAGATCGAGATTCAGTTTCAGGGAAGTTTCTCCCTCATCTAGGTTTTAATTAGGAAACCATTTGGCTAGAACACAGTCAATCTTGATATCATGCCAGTAACTATTTATGTCTACTTGAATATCCTTTGATCCCATACTTCCCAGTACCTAGTTAATTTCCTCTCTGAAGCATTCTTAGAAACTCAGTGTGCCCTAATAGTTCAGTATGTATTGAACATCTTAACCTTACACCAGGCACCATGGAGAATGTATGGGTTTTTTTTTTGCATCATTTTGCAAGCAATCATAATATTCTAGAAGCTGTGTTTAACTTCTTGAAATCTCAAAATAAAATATAGCCTAAGTTCAAGCAATTTGCTAAGAAAGGCAATTTACTATGCAGAATGCAATGTTACAAAAGAAATAAGTCCTGGGCCTGGAGTTTGGCCTAGTGGTAAGAGTGCTTGCCTAGCATGCACAAAGACCCGGGTTCAATTCCTCGGTACCACATATATAGAAAAAGGCTGGAAGTGGTACTGTGGCTCCAGTGGTAGAGCGCTAGCCTTGAGAAAGTCCAAGGACAGTGCTCAGCCTGGGAAATGACAGCATCTATGCTGAGTTCTAGAGAGTACAAGGTACAAGGTAACCAAGTGGGGAAAAAAAAAAAGAACAATGACAAGCTTGCTCTATACACCTTAGCTGAGATATACCATATCTGACAAAAAAATAAATAAAACTATCCTAGATACCTTCCCAAATGACAACAGAAGGGGGGAATTAAAAGATGAACAAAGGAAGGCAGCTTTCTGGTCCTCTTGAAAGTAAACCTGTAGACATTTACTTACATCTGTACACACTTTCTTTTCTTGTGAGGAGGGAGGAGGTGTCAATCCTGGGGCTTAAACTCAGGGACTGGGCACTATTCCTGTGTTTCTTTTCCTCAAGGTTAGCATGCTACCTACCATCTGACCCACAGTGCCATCTCTGGCTTTTTCTGTTTATGTGGTACTGAGGAATCAAACCCAGGGCTTTCACTTATACTAGGCAAGTCCTCTACCATTAAGCCACATCCCCAGCCCCTATACATACATTTGAAATTAAGAGGGCATCTAATTCATTATTGTAGTATTAATACTTTTTCTGCTGCTAAAGAAAACATGATATTCAAATGCCATATGCATCTTTGACATCAATTATCTTGCATCAAATAAAACTACTTCCAGAGTAAATTTTAGGGATTTAATCTTTTTTTTTTCAGCTAAAATGTCTTATTTTCTTTCTTTTTTCAGTTAAAAGTATGTCTTAGCTGGATGAGTGGCTCACACCTGTAATCCTAACTACTCAGGAGGCTAAGATCTGAGGATTGTGGGTTTAAAGCCAGCCCAGACACAGAAGTCCATGAGACTCCTATCTCCAATTAACCACCAGAAAACCAGAAGTGGTGCTGTGGCTCAAGGGGCAGGGAAGTAGCCTTGAGCTGAAGAGCTCAGGGCCAATGCTCAGTTCCAGAGTTCAAGCCCCAAGACTACCAAAAAAAAGTATGTCTTTTACCATGTGCAGGAGCAAAGGAACTACATCAGGAAAGAGCTGTGAGCATTAATTTAGTTCCCACAGGGGATGGACCTCTTTGAAGATTGAAACTTGGAATTAAAATCCATTTTTTTTTATTTTGGTGTTTTTGCTTTCTTTGAATTTTTCCCCCTTTCTTCCATCTAACTTTAACTTCAGCCTCTATTTGGTTTTCCTTATTCCTCAACAATAGGTAAACAGAAAAGATGGAAAATTACCTGAAAGAACCAAACAATCAAGAAGTAGGATGAAAGAGGATACATAACTTTCCTTGCCGTCTACTCTTGTAATTACACTCATCTGATTTTCTTCTAGACCTGAACATTCAATCCATCTCTATAATCAAACTGGAGACAGTGAGTGAAAAATTTAGCTCCAATTTGTTTCTTCATTCTCTATCCTAGAAGTTCCCATCTTGGGTATTATGAAAAATTTTAACCAGTATGACTCTAAAGAGCAGCAACTTTTCATTAGTGTTGAAGACTGAACACCATAGTTTCAGAGGTTTAAAAGCATAATGGCGGGAAAAGTCATGGCAGTCAGAAAACAGAGCAAATATTTTTTGTTCTCTTTACATTTCTTGTAAGATTTTTATTCTTACTTTATGTAAGGTTTTATATATATGTATATATGTATATTCTGAGTCTATACTGTCTCTGAAAATCTCATTCTAAAGCACAATAATCTAGATTTCTAACACTATATGAAGCTTTTCTTTTCTCTACATTTGACTGGTATCTATAATATTCACATTGTAACCACTACTTCTCTGTGTTTCATAAGTAATATGAGTAATTCTTCAAGTTGGTTTTTTTTTTTTTTTGGTCACTTATGGGACTTGAGCTCAGGGTGTGAGTGCTATCTCTGAGCATTTTTGCTGAAGTCTAGAGCTCTACCACTTTGATCCACAGCTCCATTTCCTATTCTTTTTCTGGTGGTTAAATGGAGATAAAAGTCTAACTGACTTTCTAGCTTCAAACGTCAATCTTTAGATCTCAGTCTTCAGAGTAGCTAAGATTACAGTACCTGGCTGCTTGAGACTCATTTCCAATTAACCACTCAAAACCCGGAAGTGAAACTGTGACTCAAAGTAGTAAAGTGCTAGTCTTGAGCAAAAGAGCTCAGGAATAGTGCCCAGTCCCTGAGATGACCCACAACTGAAAAAAGAAAATTCATCTTTTTTCATAAATGGACTACAAACTCACTCCAAACCCAGTTTAAAAAAAAAACAAAACAAACTTTGTAAGAAGTTAAACAATGAAGCCGAGCACCTATAATCCTAGCTGCTCAGGTGGCTGAGATCTGAGGATCTCAGTTCAAAGGCAGCCTGAGCATGTGAGACTCTTTTCTTCAATTAACCACTAGAAAACTGGAAGCGGCTCAGTGTGGTAAAGCACTAGCCTTGAGCTGAAGGGCTCAGGGACAATGCCCAGGCCCAGAGTTCAACCCCCCACAACTCCCCCCTCTGCCACATAATAATAATTCAAATTGAGAAAAATTGAAAAAGATATAGATTGTGTGTGGTAGTACACACCTGCTACTATAACGCTCAAGCAAGAGGATCTTGAGTTCAAGGCCATTAGTGCTTGGCCATATTATTATTATTAATATTATTTAACCAGTCCCGGGGCTTGAACTCAGGGCCAGGGCACTGTCCCTGAGCTTCTTTTGCTCCAGACTAGCACGCTACCACTTGAGCCATAGCACTAGTTCTGGCTTTTTCTGTTTATGTGGTACTGAGGAATCGAATTCAGGGCTTCATGCATGCTAGGCAAGCACTCTACCACTAAGCCACATTCCCAGTATAACACTATTTTTTTTAACATAGCATTATTGTTATACCTAAAAGAATTATTCTTTAGTAGTATTTTCGATTCAGCAAATTGTTTTGAAAAAAAGCAAAAAAGAAACCAAATATTTTCCTGAGCAAAGCCTTAACTCTCTTATTCCTCCAATAAGGTTTTCTTCTTATACCACAAAGTCAATATGAAAAAAAGAGTAACTACCGCTAGAATTAGAGGAGAGTGGGAAAGGGACACTTACAGACTGAAAATAATAAACCAATTCATCTCTTTCTTGTCATTTCTAATCCTCAACTGAAATTATAGAGATTATAGTACAGAGCCAAATTCTTCACCCAGTGGATCCACTAACAGTATGGGCGGAAAATTAGTGACAGGAGCCAAGATGGGAGAAAGAAGGAATTCTCAGTAATCGTCCTTGTTCATATGAGCCACGTTCTTATGAATACTGATAGCAGCTAGAAATAAGGAGTCCTGGAAGAAGGAACAGGCCAGAAAAATGCCTTCATCTGACAACAAAGTACAAGTGCTATTAGCCTGTTCTTTCTAGTTCTAAATCCTAGTCTACTTAGTATTCAGAAATATGTTTGTGACCTGGCCTTTGTGCTGCTGCTTGTTCATTAAATGTATCCTGACAAAGTTTCAACTGTGCCCAGAAAATAGAAAAACAGGCCATACTTGTCTTCTATCATCTAAACCTTCTACACATTAAGAACCAGAATCAGTTCCCATTTCTCAATATCCTGAAAAACATCAAAACCCCAATATAAGGGTATTTCTAACCATACACTCTAAACAATCATTACAAGAAGAGAAATAGTAATAAAGATGTCACTCTGTACCTTGAATTCTTTTCTGAAATGAGTTACTACTCTGCATATGAAAACAAAACAAGGGCCAGGTGCCAGTGGCTCACGCCTGTAATCCTAGCTACTCAGGAGACTGAAATTTGAGGACTGCAGTTCAAAACCAGCCTAGCTCAGATAGGAAAGTCACTCTCATCTCCAATTAACCACCAAAAGGTAGAAGTGAAGTTATAGCTCATGTGGTAGAACGCTATCCTTGGGAGAGAGTCCAAGGATAGTACCTAGCTCGGAGTTCAAATCCCAGAACTGGCCCAAAAGCAAAGAAAACCAAGACCCACCAAAACAACAAATCAAACAATCCGTACTACTGAGCAATGTTTAGGAAGGAGCTGGTATATTCTTCCTTGTACTTCAATTCTGCAGAGACCTCACACTCCAGGCAGTAGCTTGCTCTGAGTCTGTACCCACATTTACAAGAGCCTGCAGTGTCACAATATGCTACCCTCTGTTGTTCTGGCTGCTGCGATCTTCTGAATAACTGCAGGTAGGGGCCAGCTCCCTGAAGATACAGTTCCTGAAGATACTAAAAGGGTTTCAAGGCCCCTTGGCTTTAATGACGTTTTATTCTGAAAGATTTCACACTTATTTGAAGTTATCTTACACAGGAGAGTCAGTCCATGGTCTCATCAAATAATAAACAGAGGCTCACACCAGTTATCCACACTAAGACATGGCCACTAAGTGTTTCAGCCTTGACTACATCTGAGAGGGAAGGAGGATGCAGAAGCTGGCTACTTAAAAAATGTCATATAGCAATTTGACTCAAACACTCAACATCAAGTCTCATGCTGTGTGACCAGAGTATAAAGGATTCTCTCCATCAATCTTTTAAGACTTCACAAAATTGTGCAGTACCTTCCTTCCCAAATGTAGAGATCCAGCCTGTATAAAAATGTCATTGCTAACTAAAGTACATTATTTAGGGCTGATTTCTACCAAGAGTTGGTACTCTCAACTTTCGGAAAATCTCACTATCAGTTATGAGCAGGTACTTTATCTTATCATGACTTCACAATATTTGTTTTAATGATAGTGATACTGAAAGATAAACTAATTCAGTAGTTGATTTTATCCCAACTCCTCGACATTTACTCTAATGAAACGCAAACATTTATACACCTAGTTCCAGTACTCGTCTTCCTTTCCCACACTTGTGCATACACATTTATTTTTTATATAAGGACCATGTAGTTTCTTGACTATTCATATAACAGACATTTTTCCTACAAACTGTTGGCAGTCTCCAAACTCTAATAATACAGGACACTTAGTTGAACCTATCCATGGGTAAATCTATCCTCAGAAAATTTTAAGTGTAGACCAGCTTAATATACGTATCTGTCCTCAGCCTAGACCGTTGGTGATAAGCAGGCGTGCCACATTAAGAGCAGCCAAAAAGAGAGCCTTACTTCATCTTCTACCTCTTGCTGCCTTGAGATTCTCAAGTTTTTATTTCTTCTGCCACAAAACACAACATGCCAATGAAAATTTCTCGGCTAAGAATCTGGCAGAGTGGTTCAACCAGTGGGTGGCTAGCAAGTATGAGGCCAACTTCAAACCTTAGTACCACCCAAACCAAGTTATTTGGCCATAAGTGGGATAATAGCGTTCAACCACTGACATACCAAATGTTGTACCTCCCAGAATATCTTGCTATGTCCTTATCTCACGTGTTCAAATCTCTGAATTCTTGTCTCTTTCTGGATCCTTGTGAACAGGTACAGCAGCCACTACCTTATAAATAAAACATGCTAAAGCACTGAACAAGTTCAATCAAAAAACTTTCTAGTCAGGCAGCCCTAGTCTATTGCCCTTTCCCTGAAAGTAAGTCTGTCTGTGTGTCAGTCTCCATTCTCTCTGTATAACTGTATACCCCTACTCTAGTACTCCTCTCCTCTAATGCAAACATTGAATGTGTGCTGTCATTAGATGCACACCTACAGGAAAGGGATTGCATCAGATCTAGTAAGATTATCACCCTCCAGGGAGAACAAATATACCACACTGAAGACAGCTGTTTCACTTCACTTTCACTTCTTTAACAACCCTCACTTTTCCACATTCATTTCAGAAACTCGGCTAGGCTTTCCCCTACCCCTAAGCTATGCCACGTCTTGGAGCAGGTACAATTTAACAATAAGGGCTATCTAGCACTGCACCCCCACCAAATAGCTTCAGCAGTTAAGCTGCTTGGCTACCCAGAAGCTTGGAGTCCCCAGAGCCAACAAGACTTGGTTTCATACATCAAGGGATAGGCTTGAAATAGATTCTGCCTGCCAAGCCTAGCAGTCACTAACTCACAGTTTCTCCTGTACCAGGGTAAGTTTGAGAAGGATCCTTACTGATTATCACATTCTACTTCAAAGCACCTGGGGGCCAGGAATACAAATAGGGGGATGATTCATCCATGAATGTGCTACCCACCTCCTCCAGACCCCACAATGGGGTATGGCTTGCCTCCAAAGACAGAGTGCCATCCTCTTCTGAGAAGGGTGTGGAGCTTTTTTCAGGTGCCGTATCTTCAGGTTGGATCCCATTCAAGAGTAGCCTATCGCTACAGTAGCCAGATGAGGAGAGCAAAATGCTCACAGTCATGCCACTGACAGACAGATCACTCTGAGAAGCAGGCAGTCTGGAACTCTGGGGGGGCTGGCCCACGTGGGCAGGCTCTGTGTGCTCAGGCCCTCCCAACCGTTCAAGTACTGATGAAGGAACAGAATGTTGGACAGTGCAGGAATCTGTTGGAGGGGCACTGGAAATCCTCGTGATTTCTCCCCTCACACTCGGGTTCTCAGAAAGTTGGTCTTGATTTCTTATGTTGGAGGTATAGTCTGTCCTAGGCAAAGTGCTGCTTAGAAATCCAAGCCGAGTGCCTGCTTGCTCCACTGCAGTGGCTCCATGCAAAGGCAGCAGCACAGCCCTGCTGCTGCAGGATGCTGTCCTTGGAAATTCCACCAGTTGGCTCACTGACTTCTCACAGTTCCTTTCTGCTGGATTATCAAGCAGGTGAGCGATGACAGTCTTCCCCTCTTCCAGGGAATCCCAGGTCCCTCCAGCGACTGATGACTCATTCTCTAACAAAAGGTGAGCAGTCTGAACCTCTGCTTGGTATCTTTCCTTCACCTGCACAATCATTCCCTGATCCCCTACCCCTGATTTAGGGGCTGAGTCCTCAGGTAGCAAAACGAGTGAGGGAGGGCACTGGGCCCCTCCTACTCTGTCCTCCTTTCGGAGACTCACTGGTAACTTCCTTAAGGTTTCAGTCTCTTCAATGACTCCAGCTCCTTCAAGATGTTCTTCCTCATGCGATGCCTCTGGAGTAGGTATTTTCTTCCCCCTCCACTTCCTTTTGAACCGAACCCTTTTCTTAGGAGATATAGGAACCTTCTCAGGAACAGCTATTGACTCTTTCGGCTCCTTAACACAGCCCAGTGAATTTCCCATTTCTTTCCTCTCCTAATCTCCGCAAAAATGCAGCTAAGCCAGTCCTGGGATCCCAGAAGCCCCACCTCGGATTCATCAGATTCAAAGCACATTTAAAACCATGCACTATGCCGGCAATCCCTCCAATTCTTTCTCCCTCCCTCCCTCCCCGCCTCTGTCTCTTCCAGCCGCTGCTGTTTCAGACAGCCATCTTACAGGCTCAGAGCTGCAACAAGACAAATTCAAAGCATCTCACTGCAGTTCAGAAATCACTTGACCTAAAAGCAGACAGAAACCGGATTGGCTGCAGCTTCCTCTCTCCAAATATGAGGTAATTGGAGCACTGCCCTCAGTAACACAAACAGAACGCAAAAAAAGGAGCTAGAAACCCAAGGGGAGGAGGGAAATCAGGGAGGGTGAAGAGGAGAGAGGAAAATGTCAGAGTACATGCAAAAGGGAGGGGAAAGAAGAGAGGTAAGGTGGAGGAAGGAGAACAATATCAAAGAGGGAAGAAGCAAACCAGCTCAGCTGGCGCCAACCAGCAACAGGGAAGGGCTGAGGACAGCCAGAGCAGTAATTATGGCTCCCAATCTCCAAAATGAGATACATTTTAATTGTATAAAGATGTCCAAAGGAAAATATCCAGCAAAATATGTATGATTCTCAATTTTTTTCAGATCAAAATACAATTGCCTTAAATTTTAAATCTGAACAAAAGCCAGGCATTAACCCTCACATTAAAAAATGAAATACGTATAGCTTCCTATAGCATTTATTTTCCTCCTTCACTCTAATCTTCCCTACCCCCAAAAGAAAGAAAAGTAGAAGAAAAATCTGGAAAGCAGCTTTTTGAGTATATGTGAAAGCTCAATGGAAAGGATATTTCCAAATACAACAGAGAAACAAAGCAGGGTCTCCATACCAACAATATGGGACACAAATGTTCCACAGTGATTACTGATGATGCTATAATCTTTTCTATACTTGTTAAGCATTAAGCACTATAGGAGCTATGTACACGGATTATCTCATTGAACTCTGACAGCAACTATGTGAGGTCCAAATTACCAATTTACATTTTGCAGGTAAAGAATGTTGATTTTACACCGGGCTTGGTGGCTCACACTGTAATCCTAGCAACTCAGGAGGCTGAAATCTGAGAATCACAGGTGAAAGCCAGCCTGAGCACTAAAGACCATGAGACTCTTATCTCCAATTAATCACTAGAAAAGGGGACGTGGGGCTGTGGCTTGATGGGTAGGGCGGTAGCCTTGAGCTGAAGAGCTCAGGGACACTGTCCAGGCTCAGAGCAAGCCCCGTGATAAAAAAAAAAAAAGTTAATTTTACACAAGAGTAAACAACTAGTAAATTGCAATGCTAGACTAGATGTCAATTTCTATTTAAGTATTATTTTCTTCTTGAACTTAGGACCTGGGATTTATTTGCCAGTCCTAGGGCTTGAATTCAGGGCCTAAGCTCTGGCCTTGGACTTTCTCAAGGCTAGAACTCTGGCTAGAGTACCACTCCCAGCCTTTTCTATGTATGTGGTACCAAGGAATCAAACCTGGGTCTTTGGACATGCTAGGCAAGCACTCTATCCACTAGACCAAAATCTGGGCTTTTTTTATTCATGCTTGGTGCTCTACTATTTGAACCACAGCACCACTTCCAGCTTCCAATTGGTGGTCAATTGACGATAAAAATAGCATGGACTTTCCTGCCTAGGCTGCCTTCTGTGATCCTCAGATCTCAGTCTCCTGAGTAGGTAGGATTACAGACATGAGCCACCAGTACGACAAGACTTTTCATTTTCACAATATGTATGTCCCATTACCTTCTAACTACTTCAAGATGAAAATCTCTCCTTAGCTGCTTAAATGTCTAAATCTAAAATGGCAATTAGATTCTACACTGATCAACAGAGACAGCAGCTAATAGAGAGGGTAGGAGTGGAGAAAAAAGATGATAAAGTAAGAAAGACCCTAGTGGCCAGGAGTTTGGCCTAGTGGTTAAAGTGCTTGCCTAGCATGCATGAAGACCCAGGTTCGATTCCTCGGTACCACATACATAGATACAAGCCAGAAGTGGTACTGAGGCTCAAGAGGTAGAGCTCTAGCCTTGAGAAAGTCCAAGGACAGTGCTCAGGCCCTGAGCTCAAGCCCAGGACTGGCAAAAAAAAAAAAAAAAAAAAAAAAAAGGAAAGAAAGACCCTAGTGATTTTTACCAAAAAAAAAAAAAAAAAAAAAAAAAAGTATCAAACAAACAGGAAGGAAATCAGAACTAGATTTTGGGACTAAAAAAAAAAAACATCCTGTGTGAACAACAGGATTCCTCTACTGGGTATTTGCTTGTTTGTATGTTTGTTTATTGCTAGTTCTGGGGCTTGAACTCAGGGCCTGGGCACCGTCCTTGAGCTTTCTTAAGGCTAGCGCTCTGCCACTAAAGCCACAGTACCACTTCCAGCTTTTTTTGTGTATGTAATACTAAGTAATCGAACCCAGGGCTTTATACATGCTAGGCAAGCATTCTACCACTAGGTCACACTCCTGACCTACCCAATTTTTATAATGATATATTGCTGAATGATGTAGAAGAAAGTAAGTTATATATGACTAGGCATTGATAGCTCAATTCTGTAATCATGGCTACTCTGAAGGCTTATATCTGAGGATCCTAGTTTGAAGCCAGTGCTGGCAGAAGAGTCCATGAAACGCTTATCTTTGCTTAATCTATACCCCTCCCCCAGCGAAAAGTTTGAGCTGTGACTCAAGTAGTAACACTTAACCAAAAAAGCTTTTGGAGGGCCAGAAGTTTGGCCTAGTGGTAGAGTGCTTGCCTAGTATGCAAGAAGACACTGATTCGATTCCTTGGTACCATATACATAGAAAAAGTTGGAAGTGGTACTGTGGCTCAAGTAGTAGAGCTCTAGCCTTGCGAAAGCCCAAGGACAGTGTGCACATAGAACCTGAGTTCAAGCCCCAAATCAGCACACAAATGAGGTTAATGTTTCTTCACTATTGCACTTTGCTTGCTTGGTTTAGTTGTTAGTTTGATAGTCTACCACTTGAGCCATGCCTCCGGCTTGGCTTTTTTTTTTTTTTTTTTTTTTTTTTTTTTTTTGCCAGTCCTAGGCTTGAGCTCAGAGCCTGAGCACTGTCCTTGGACTTTCTCAAGGCTAGAGCTCTACCACTTGAGCCTCAGCACCACTTCCGGCTTTTTTCTATGTATGTGGTACCGAGGAATCGAACCCGGGTCTTCATGCATGCTAGGCAAGCACTTTAACCACTAGGCCAAACTCCCAGCCCCCCCTCCCCCCGGCTTGGCTTTTTATTGGTTATTTTGGAGTTAGATTCTCACAAACTTCTCTGCCCCAGGTGGCTCTGAACCAAGATTCTCTAGATCTAAGCTTCCCGAATAGCTAGTATTAAAAGCATGAAAAGGGACACTCAGCTTTCTCACATTTTTGTTTTTTTCTGAGACACGTTTTACTATATTGCCCAGACTGGCCTTGAACTTCTACCCTTAAAGGACCATTCTGTTGCAGCCTCTTGAGTTGCTGAAACTACAGGTATATACTACCATGCCTGGCAATAGCCATTTAATCTGTATCACACAGATCCAGATTATGCAGCAGAGAAAAGCAACTATCCAGGCTCTGTGTAAACACTGAAGACTTGTACCCAACCATTTCTGGAGACCTAAAACACACCCTTCACAGAAGAAAATTAGTAAGAAGTGTAAAGCACACACAACCCTTTCTAAAGCTGCCCTTTGCCTCCCAACTGCAGCAGGCAGGTGCTTTTCCCCTCAGCTATTTATGATTCGCTGCAAAGTTGCAATGCCATCTTATGACCATTATAAGCCATTGCAAGAAATGAGAGGAGAAATAACAGCAAATCACTTCATTAACAAACAACTTGACATTGCAACGTAAAGTTCTCTAGGTAGCCTTTCTTATGCAGCAAAGACAGAAACCAAGGAACTCTGAAAATACACCCCTCCAAGGCTTGAGCTTAAATTTCATTAATGAAATAAAAGTAAGCCAAATTTCTGAATTGATACTGGGAGGTGTTTAAAACAACATGCTACACAGTTTCTGAGGTGGGAATTTACAGATGTGAGCCTATTCTTTTCTTCAATATCTGCCAGTATCAAACACAGCAGACCCTAATTTCCTTCTGCTCCAGAGAGGAACTGGTCTAGGACAGGAACAGAGATTTTTAAGTTCAAATTCCCAGCTCAGTTAATAAACATGCTCAGTAACCCAACTAATTTACTAGGTAGACACCATTTCCTTACCTGCAAAGTGTAAGGGCTATAAAATGTCTTTCCTTCCCATTTATATCTGGAGCTAAATGTTATGAAACATCCTAATCCTAGTCTCAGGGATCCAAATACATTCTTTTGTCTGGGCTCTAAGGAAAGGAGATCCGTCCCAAGGTTTTTCATTCTTATGCTAACTCCTATAAGTTACTCCTACTGTTACTCTTGATCATAGAACTGTCTCTGGAGCTTCTCTCATCTAGCCTGCATTCTAAACACAGTCTACTGCTTCCAGAGAATCAGACCTTTGGCATCTACACATTCTTTACAACTTTCCTGTCAGCCTTTTCCAGTTAGCTGTTGCCCACAGTTTTCCCATATGGATGGGCAAGGTTAAAGAGTTTGGACATTCATTCATTCTTCATTCATTCATTCATTCATTTCACAACATGAATGGTACTTCATCTGTATTCCAAGCACTAAGTAAACAATAAAGGACACACAAATGTGAGTTTTTTTCTATATTTTTTTTGCTAGACTTACACTAGCAATTAACAAACAAGAGAGTTAGAAAATGAATTCTGTTACTATCTAACTCTAAAGAACTTCTAAGGACATGGTTCAAATGGTATTCACTTTGAAATAATGCAAATGATACACATAGTGTAAAATAAAACTGCAAAATTGCAATCCTTAAAAACTGAAAGTAAATAAAAACAAATGAATCTTATTGTTTATTGACTGTATCATTCAACAATAGAGAAATTATTTCAAATGGCTTAAAAATGTATTGACAAGGGCCGGGAGTTTGGCCTAGTGGTAGAGTGCTTGCCTAGCATGCACGAAGACCCGGGTTCGATTTCTCGGTACCACATACATAGAAAAAAGCTGGAAGTGGTGCTGAGGCTCAAGTGGTAGAGCTCTAGCCTTGAGAAAGTCCAAGGACAGTGCTCAGGCCCTAAGCCCAAGCCCAAGACTGGCAAAAAAAAAAAAAAAATATATATATATATATATATATATATAAATGTATTGACAAAAAGCTGTAACAAAATTGCAAACTACAAAGTGATAATTTGTTAATAATAAAACTGATATTATTAGCTCAATTTATATCCACTTCATAAATACCATAGGAAATATATGATTATTTATATATGGGAATACTTTGCATTTCTGTTGTTAAGGTCAAGAAAAAATAATAAAGAAGTCAAAAATGAATCCTATAACCTTTTTGTTTTGGGGAGGTCAGTCCTGGGGTTTGAACTCAGAGCCTGGGCACTGTCCATGAGCTTTCGTTTTGCCTTTTTTTTTTTTTTGCCAGTCACAGGGCTTGAACTCAGGATCTGAGCACTGTCCTTGGGCTTTCTCAAGGCTAGAGCTCTACCACTTGAGCCTCAGCACCACTTCTGGCTTTTTCTATATATGTAGTACCAAGGAATAGAACCCAAGTCTTTGTGCATGCTAGGCAAGCACTCTTACCACTAGGCCAAACTCCTGGTCCCGTCCTTGAGTTTTTGAAAAACTAGTTTTCTACTATTCAAGCCACAATACCACTTCTAGCTTTTTCTGTGTATGTGGTACCAATGAATGAATCCAAGGCTTCATGAATGCTAGGCAAGCACTCTACCACTAGCTCACACTCTCAGCCCAAGAACCTAAATTTGAATCAGGCAAATCAATATAAATTCTGAAAAAAAAAAAAAAGATAAACACACTACATTGTAGCTCCATAGATAAAGTCTAGAAACAATAAGCAACCCTCCTACATTGAGACTGTGGTTAAAAAAAAAAAGAGAATTAGTTCCTTACAAGAAACAGAATTTCAGGACCTAGACAACAAAGAGTCTTTTACATACAAGAATAAAAGAAACTGTTGGGCGCTTGTGGCTCATGACTGTAATCCTGGCTACTCATGAGGCTGAGAACTGACAATTGTGAAGTTAATAAAGACTAATCTCAAATTAACCACTAAAAAGCTGGAAGTGGAGCTGTGGCTCAAGTGATAGAATGCCAGCCTTGAGAAAATAAAGCTAAGGGATGGCACCCAGGCCCTGAAGTTCAAATCCTAGTACTGGCACACATACATCATCAGATACTGGGGTCAAGTCAAAGGCCTCAGAGTTAACTTGAAAGACTAACATCGGCCAAAGATGTAGCTATATAGCTCATGCCTGTAATTCCAGCTACTCAAGAGGCTGAGATCTGAGGATTGCAGGTCAAAGCCAGCCCAGGCACAAAAGTACCTGAAACTTTTTTTTTTGCCAGTCCTGGGGCTTGAACACTGTCCTTTGGCTTTCAAGGCTAGAGCTCTACCACTTGCACCACAGCACCACTTCTGGCTTTTTCTATGTATGTGGTACTGAGAAATCAAACCTAGGTCTTCTTGCATACTATGCCAAACTCTCAGCCCCAGTGAGACTCCAAGAGTCTCCAAGTAACCACCAGAAAACTGGAAGTGAGCTGAAGAGCTCAGGAACAGCACCCGGGCCCAGAGTTCAAGACCCACAACAGACCAAAAGGCGGAGGGGGGGGGGGAAGAAGCCACTTAGGAGAACCTTAGGGAGCTAACTAATTATTCTTAAGTTGGTAGAGGGAAATATGTGAACATTTACTAGTTATTAGGAACTATCCCTTGGGATGGTTAATGAGGTGAATTCCTTACAGATATATTCTAACTAGATAATGAAGAACGATTTAATAGAATTTGAATATCATCATTTCACAACCTCTAATAAAACAATGGAACTAACAATCAGTAATTAATGAAACTCTTAGATCAACCACTAACAGGGATATAGAATAGATGGAGCAGGCTGATGTCCTAACTAAAGGCATGGCATATATATGTCCATCCTCATGTACAGCAATAAAAGTGCACAACACAACATCAGTATCTTTGCAAAAAAAATTTAAACTGAATATGACTGAACCTTGGGTCTAGATGTAAACCACCAATTTCTGGGCAATACGATGCAAGGGAAGGACATCACTGCTGGAAGCCATCTCAGCGGTGCCACTGGCATCTTAATAAATAATCTAAGATAAAAGACCTACAGGGAGAGCAGAATTTAATCCAATATAAACACCTTGTTTGGAAAATCCAAAACAACTTTTTCTTTTTCTTTCTGCAAGTCCTGGGGCTTAAAATCAAGGCTTGGACACTGTTCCCAAACTTCTTTTGCTCAAGGATAGCACAGTGCTACTTCCAGCTTTTTCTGTGTATGTGGTACTGAGGACTCAAACCCAGGGCTTCATGCAGCTATGCCTAGCACTCTACCAGTAAGCCACATTTCCAGCCCATCCAAAACAACTATTTTTAAAGTAAGATAATTAGGATCATCTGAACATTGATTAGACAGTTGACGGTTTTACAAAAAAAGAATTAACTTTTTCTGTAATGCTGAGGATCAAATCAAAAGTATTCATTTTTAAGATGTGATACTATGATCTGTTTAAAGAGCCTGTATCTTTCAAAGCTACTATATGGGGTCCTTTATTTCCTTCAAAATAACCACCTGAGATTTGAGAACAGGAATAGGATATAGGTGAAAAGACATTTAACTAGGTAGGCAAGGTGGCTCACACCTGTAATCCTAGCTACAGAGGAAGCTGAGATCTGAGGATCTTGGTTCAAAGCCAGCCTGGGGAACTAAAAACTGTGAGATGCTTATCTCCAATTAATCACTAGAAAAGGGGAAGTAGGGCTGTAACTCAAGTAGTACAGTGCTAGCCCCGAGCTGAAGAGCTCAGGGACATGGCCCAGAGTTCAGCACCTTGACCCACAAAAAAAGACATTTAACTATTAATAATTAATAATTGAGTTATATGAAAGCTATATGGTAATTTTTCATACTATTTTTCTACTTTTATGAATGTTTGAATGTTTTCAATACTATATAAATTTTTAGAAAATTTTTGCCAGCTGGAGATGGATCTCAGGGCCTCAGGCATGTTGGGCAAGCCTCATTACTACTGAGTTACATCTCCAGCCCCATAACACATTTTTAAACAGAGACAAATATTTTCCTTGCTGCTTATGTCACAGTAAAGTTTTGTTGTTCTTATTGTTTGTTTTGTTTTGCTTTTGCACCAGCACCACAGGGGCTTCAACTTCACCTAATGCTCTTGTTTGGCTTTTTTGCTCAAGACTAAGAGCTCTCTCACTCAAGTCATACCTCCAGTTCTGGTTAATTGAAGGTAAGAGTCTTGCAGTTTTGTCTCCCTATCCTGATTTTCCAACCTCAGTCCTCAGATCTGAGCCTCTTGGGTAGCTAGGATAGGTAAGTGGGGATTACAAACACCTGGCTTCCAGTAGTTTTAACTAACTTATCCAATTTTCATTCTATAACCCCCTAAAGTTGTGGGCCAAAAATCAAAGAAAAAAATTCTGTTAAACAACAACAACCAGGGCTAGAGTTTGGCCTAGTGGTAGAGTGCTTGCCTAATATGCATGAAGACCTGGGTTCGATTCCTCGGTAGCACATACATAGAAAAAAAGCCAGAAGTAGTGCTCAGGGTCAAGTGGTAGAGCTCTAGCTTTGAGAAAGTACAAGGACAGTGCTCCTCAGCACTCATGCACTTTGTGCACGCTAGGCAAGCACCCTACCACTAGACCAAACTCCCAGCCCAACCCTGAGTTCTATCCCTAGTACTGTAAACAAACAAACCAAACCCTTTTCTCTGTTGGTTAAGAGCTCCAAAGGAGTAACTCTAGTCCCACATGGAGGGGCATCATAAAGGGTATGCTGACCAGTTCGTACTCCTTGTTATCCCTATACTTACCGCTAGCTCAAGACACCCTGTGGTCCCACAAAAAATATATGTTACCTCTACATAGCCCAAACCCACCCCATGCTTCAGAGTGTCAGTGCTGGTTCCAAACCAGAGTTGCAAGAAACAAGCATGCATTCTTAGCATTTTCTCAGGGTCTTAGGAATCCCGAAACACCTGCTGTTCTGTTTTCAAACAGAAGGTGGTGCTAACTCTCTAGACAGGATGTCACCTTGACTTCACCCTTAAAGTCAGTACCTTCAATTATTACACAGTTATAGCCTTCTTTTCCCACCTACTGAATCCATCAGTCTAGTGGGAGGCAATTGAGTAATGGAGAACAATCTGAAAAATAGATCTGTTTGGCTGTGCTAAAAGTGTTATGAAAAAAATCAGTCTTTTAAATAAAAATAGAACTGTTCCAATAACAACCCAGACTTTAAAATCATTTTCATTTTAGGAAGGAGGTGCAATGGGAAGGCCATGTAACCATGTGAACTCTTCAAGATGGCACCACTTTCAAGTGTAATACGGGTGCTAACAGCCTGTGCTTAATCACATATGCAAATCAAGCTACCAAGCTATTTCTTTCCGTATCACTCAGATGAGGAAAAGCAGGTTATCAATCTCATGTTACCCTTCCAAACCATCAAAACCAGCATCTCTTCCTACATTTCATCCTAAAAAGACCAGTTTTGATTTAGCTGAGCAAATAGACTTTATCAGACTGTCAAGGACAGGATCAAATCACAACCAGGAAAAAAAAAATTCCCTCTAATTTGTTATGCAAATAACTAAGAAGTTCTGAAATTATGATACAACAGTTTATCTCCAGACCAATGTGAATTTTTCCTACCAACTCTCAGCCATTCTACCAAATAGAGAGAAGGTTCAAATTCTGCTTAGGAGAAGTAGTGCTACTTTCCAGAACACAGGAGTCCCAAACATCATAGACCCTACCTGGAAATGTAAGATGATGGTCCAGATCAGGCCCAGAGTTAGCTTGGGGTTGCCATCTGTAATGTCATCATTCCGAATATTCACTAGCTTCACCTGAAAAAGGAAAGAAAGCCAGTTTTCAAACTCTAGAACATTCTGTTTTGATTTGATGTTTACATGCTTTTATTATTTACATACAGTTAAATTAATTTTCTTGTCTAGTTCTATGAATTCCAGCACATAAAACAGTTCCATCACCCTAAAAAGGTACTCTGTATTGTACCCATGTTAATAGTCAAACCCGGCTCTACTACTAGCTCCCAGCAACTATTGATTTGCTCCTGGTTTTTTGTTTCACTTTGTTCCAGAATATCAAGTAAGTGAAAATACACAGCATGCAAACTTTGGAACTGGGTTGTTGTTTCTAATTCAGCTTAATAGCCTAGAGATTTGCAACCAAGTTCTCTGATGAATCAAGCTCCTTTTTATGCTAGCTATGCTATCTATTGTATAGATAGGTTTACTACTCTGTGTCCATGCATTCATCCACTGAAGGATATGTGGACTGTTTCTAGTTTGAAACAATTATGAATAAAGCTCCTACATTCATGTGTAGGCTATGCATGAGCATGTTTTCATTTCTGTAGAGTCAATTTCTGGGAGTGACCTTATTAGATCATATGATGTATGTTTAGCTTTACAAAAACTTCCAAATGATTTTCTCAAGTTGTGCCATTTTGTATTTCTACCAGCAACCTTGCAAATATACGGCATTGTCAGTTACTTTTATTTATTTTTGGTGTGGGTCCTGGGGCTTGAACTCACAGTCTGGGTGATGTCCTTGACTTGAAGGCAAGCATTGCATCACTTAAGCCACACTCCAATTCCAGATTTTTGGTGGTTAGTAGGAGAGTCTTATGAACTTTCCTGCCCAGGATGGCTTCAAACCATAATCCTCACACCTCAGGCTCCACAGTACCTGGGATTACAAGTGTGAGCCACCAGTGCCTGGCCAGATACTTTTTAAAATTAACTCATAAGAGTACTGACTTTTTATTTTGTCTTCTGAAGTTGAGATTCATCTTCTCCCTCATCTATGATTTTCTTCTTTGTCACAGATATTCCTCAGGCCCTGCTATGCCTCCCATCCCTGCTTTACTCCTAACTTACCATAAGAACACAATGGGCAAAGACATATACATATAAGGCTTCTCTTCCCCTAAGGTGAGCAACTATCCTCAGGAGTTTCCTGGGATATGGGATTTTAAAATTAGTAGTGTCCCCAGAGACCATCCTTCCTCGAACCTATTAGCTTCTCCTGTCATATTCTCAGAGCTCGTGTTCAACTGAAGACAGATGGGAAAAGCAAGTCATTCTTCTCTATCTCTTTCACTGCACTCTTGTGATCTCCCACAGAGAAGTCTTGCTTCCTCCTTACCCTAATGACCAGTTGGGTAAATTCTTGCCTTTTCTACACATAACTCAGCCTCATCTTATACTGGAAGTGAGGGTGGAGGTAGGAGAACCTGTCCTTCCAGCTTAGAAATTTAGTTGCTCTAGTCACTAGTTACTAACCAATATTCTGGGTAGGGCTGGGCATTGGTGGCTCTTGTCTATAATCCTCCTAGTTACTCCAGAGACTGAGATCTGAGGATCCCAGGCAGGAAAGTCTGTGAGACTCTTAGCTCTAATTAACCACCAGAAAACCTGAAGTAGAGCTGTGACTCAAAGTGGTAGGGTACTAGCCTTGAGAAAAAGAGCTCAGGGACAGCGCCCATGCCAAGTTCATGCCCCAGAACAGATTAAAACAACAAAGAATTGGTGGATGGGCAGCACCAGCCAAATCTGTGCCTCTATCAATTGTTTCTTGCTGACCTCCATAACTTACTCTTATTCTCTTTTCTTTCTTCTTTGTCTGCTTTCTTAGCCATTTTTAAACATTCTTGTTGATGACCCTATCACCCTATCTGTATAGTTTTCCTGCCTTCTCAATTCTAAAGACGATTCTACTGTATAACTGCAACTTGAGTTACTGGGAGATGCTCTGGAGCTCCTTCCTCCCTGTATTATCTGAATCCATGGTTCTTGTTAACATTTTCATTCAGTCATAGTAATCATGCCTACTCTTTGTCCCTGTTTGCACTTGCAGCTGATCAATTCTTCTCAATTTAACTTGTCCATTAAAGTGTCCCTTGAGACTCCTCTAACTCCGCTCACTGACATTTCAATGCTGCTTCCTTAGCAACCAAAACACTCCAGTGGCATCCACTTCTACCACTCTTCCATTAATTTATTCCAACAAGTATTTATTAAATGCAATTGTGAAGCTGGGTGCGATGGCTCACGCCTGTAATCCTAGCTACTCAGGAGGCTGAGATCTGAGGATCAAGGTTCAAACCCAGCCCAGGCACTAAAGAACCTGAGATTCTTATCTCCAATTAACTTCTAGGAAATGGGAAGTAAGGAGGCAGAGTAGGGCAGTAGCCATGAGCTGAAGAGCTCAGGGACAACATCCAGGGGTAGAATGGCAGCCAAGAGCAGAAGAGTTCAGGGACAGTGCCCAGGCTAAGTTCAATGTTGTTAGGTCATGCTCACTGTCTCACAGAACCTACAGTACATCAGAGCAAATAAATAAATGTTACATTAGAAAATGACTATGAAAGCTCAGAGAAAGACAATTTCCCAAGTTAACAAGAATTGTTGGGGCCGGGAGTTTGGCCTAGTGGTTAAAGTGCTTGCCTAGCATGCATGAAGACCCGGGTTCAATTCCTTGGTACCACATACATTAAAAAAAAAAGCCGGAAGTGGTGCTGAGGCTCAAGTGGTAGAGCTCTAGCCTTGAGAAAGTCCAAGGACAGTGCTCAGGCCCTGAGCTCAAGCCCAGGACTGGCAAAAAAAAAAAAGTATTGTTGACTCCAAAAATACATACTGTGTAATGTCATGTTGACCCTTACTGTTGCTTGGCAACCCTAGCTACACTAACATTCTCTACAGCTCACTCTTAGAAGATGGACCTCTCACTTCCTCTCCATATTGCTTTCTCCATACCATAAACTATCTCTCTATCTTTGCCCCTCCTTCTGCCCTTTTTCCTATGTTTCAGAATAAGAATTTTCCTTTTCCTTTTAAAGGCAACCTACCAATTGTGCTCTGGCCCTTATCCCCCAATCCCTGGTTCCATCATTGGGGGGGAGTGGGAGGAAGGAAGGTATGGAAAAACCAGCATGGTCAGTGAGAAGATCACTAGCCCACATGTCAGGAGAACTGACTTAAAAAATCCCAGCTCCCTTCTAACTTGTATAGTTGAAGGAAGTAATTTCAGCCAAGCTGTGGTTTTGTTATATCTAAAATACTGATTAATATGGACTACTAGATCTCCATAGTATCTTCTAAAGTGAACATTCTTATGATCTTGGGACTCCTTATGTTGATTTTCAATTTTATTCTCTTTACTGCTTCTCCCTTCTTGTGTTTAAAAGGATCTTCTTGACAGGTTGCTGGTGGCTCATGCCTATAATTCTAACTATTCAGGAGTCTGAGATCAGATGATTGAGGTTCAAAGCCAGTCTGAGCAAAAAAGTCTGTGAAACTCCATCTCCAATTAACTAACAAAGCTAAGCTGAGATTGGGAGGAGATGGGGGAGGAAAATGAGGACAAAAACATGAGAAGGGGTATTCATGTGTGAGAAGTAATACACCTATCTGGCGATGTAACTATAACCCCTCTATACAATACAAATAATTTTTTTAAAGCTAAGCTGGAGGCATGGATCAAGCAGTAGAGTGCCAGGTGCCAGTAAGCTGAGCAAGAAACTCTGAGTTTAAGCTCTATTACTGGCCCCCCAAGTCCTATCTTCCTTATCTATGGAAATAATAAGTCCCCTGCTTCCATTTAGGTCTACTATATTCCAAATGTTCTTAAAACTGTCCTCTTACTTAGGCATGGTGGTCCCAGCACTCAAAAAAACTGAGGCTAGAAGGCTGTAAATGTGAGGCCAGCTAGGGCTACACATAAAACTTTGTCCCCAAATAATAAACTACTTATTAATTAAAAAAAAAAAAAAACGGAAAGCAAGGTGCTGGAGGCTTACACCTATAATCCTAGTTCACACCAGTAACCCTAGCTACTCAGGAGGCTGAGATCTGAGGATCACAGTTCAAAGCTAACCCAGGTAGGAAAGTCCATGAGATTCCACCTAGTCACCAGAAAATTAGAAACGGAGCTATGGCTCAAAGAGGTAAAAAGCTAAGCTTGAGCAAAAAGAACTCATGAATAGGGCCATGAATGTAACCTAGTAGTAGTGTCTGCCTAGCATGCACGAAGCCCTGGGTTCAATTCCGCGGTACCACGTACACAAAAAAGGCCAGAAGTGGTGCTGTGGCTCAAGTGGTCAAGTGCTACCCTTAAGAAAGCTCAAGGAGAGCTCCCAGGCCCCAGATTCAAGCCCCACAACCAACCAAAATACAAACAAAAAACTGTTCTTTTAAGTTACCATGTTGTGAACTAGTGATGTAGCTCAGTGGTATAGTGCTTGCCTAGGGAGCCTGAGGTTTGATCCCTAGCACCACGAAACAAGTCACCTCTGAAGAACAGCTAGAATCTTTTCTCAGACCTGCCACCCAGGTGTCTAGTACTCCAGAATACAACCTTATTGCATCTTCATAAAACTGCAGCATTTTGCATTTTGTGGGGAACTATGGTCAGTCTAACAGTTTTCATCTTAGCACTTTATTCATAAATACCAAGGAGGCCATAAGTTTTTGAAAACATTACCAATTGAGCTGGTCAGATTTAGTAACTACTGAGAGCTTTATTGTAAGTAAGGACATAAAAGCATCCTGACACAGGATCCAAACGTCAACATTTTCCACTAAAATAGAAAAAACTCGATGGTCTTACCTGTCGCTGTTTTAGGAAGTCTAGGGCAATCTGCACATTCTGCAGCCTATGAAAACGCATCCTGCCCTTCTCCCGAGGCTGCAAAGGAGAAAACAAATGCTAACTTTAGATATACCAATTTACACATGTCCTTTCCTCTTTTATTTCAAGGATTAAAAGACAACACAAAAATTCCTCATGGCTGAAGCCAAGCATGGAGCATTACATAAAGCACCCTTAAAAGCAGGGTCTACATGTGTTTCATTAGGTTCTCTACAGCCCCCAAATGCCTTGTGCACCACTCTGCATCCCACAAACACATGTTATTTGGGCACCAATGCTCAATCAGTATCATGACTTCTCCATTGTGGTCTTCCATAGCATGTGGTAGAGCTTGATTCTAGATGTGAGATTAATGGGAATACAGACTGTCTCTATAGCTTCTAAAATCACAGTTAAAAGGTAGAAAGCCCAAAGGACACACTGTGCAATAATCGACAGAGGCAACCTTATTACCATCATGACCTTAGTAGTTTAACAAGAGTTACCCAGTTTCTAACTACAGAGATGAGGTGCTGCTCAAGCTCAAGAAAAGTGGGGGAAAAAATCCACAACAGAAGGCAAAAATCAGAAGTACCTAATCTCTCATGGAGATGAGTGTCCCTGTAGGAAAGCCACCAGTTATCCCAGAATAAAATAATTACTCCAGAGAAAGTTTTCTTCTATCATTTCATCCTTTATGTCACACAACCTAAGAGACAGACGCTGTCTCTAACTAGTCCCTCTGGTTCCTTGTACAAGACTTCAGTATTAAAGTATTATCTATAAGAAAGTGAAAAGTCTATTTGTCTTGCTAGTAGTACTGAAATAGCTAACTGCTTCTGGAATTTTTGTCTATTTATTTTTCACAGTTTTTAATCTATTTTTAATTTTTTGTTGGTTGTGGGGCTTGAACTCTGGGCCTGGGCACTGTCCCTGAGCTCTTCAGCTCAAGGCTCCCACCCTACCCCTTGAGCCACAGTACCACTTCCAGTTTTCTGGTGGATAACTGGAGATAAGAGTCTCCCAGACTTTCACGCCTGGGCTGGCTCTGATCCATGATCCTTAGATCTCAGCCTCCTGAGTAGCTAGGATTGTAGGTGTGAGCCACGAGTGCCTGGCTCCCAAGTTTTTATTTTACTAAACTTGGACTTAAATATCTCTCACTCGATTATATTTAGTTTTTTTGTAAACATCAAATTTGTACTAATTAAAGACTGGAAAAATATAAGGTAGTGCTATCTAAATTAAATGAGCACTACTACAGGTTAAAACAATCAGAAAGTAGTAACCCCAGAAAATGGAGAAATAAAGGAGGGGAACATTTCTCTGAGCATCCTTCAACTCTTCTAAGCAATATTATCCAGACAGAATATTCTATCAGGATGCTGAGATTTCTCTGAGCAATAGGATAACTTGTTAGGTCAAAGGCTTAGAAAAAAAATCAAATTTTAAAAGGTTTAGAAAAATCATTTTTAGCAGTTATTTCAACTAAACTAATTGTGAATGTGGTTTATAGGAGGACAGATCTATAAAACAGGATTCTAAAGCAATGGGATGGAGGACCAATGAGGTGAAGCTATGACTTTAAGGGGAGAGGGGAGTCTGGCACTGGTGGCTTAAGCCTACAATTCTAACTACTCAGGAGATTCAAAAGCCAGCCTGGGCAGGAAAGACCATGAGACTCTTCAACTAACCACCAAAAAGCCACAAGTGGAGCTATGGATCAAGTAGTAGAATCTTGAGTAAAAAAAGTTTAGGGACAGGTCTCAGAACCTGAGTTCAAGTCCAACACCAGTATAAAAAGAGAAAGAATGGGGTGAGAGGGGAGACAGAAGGAGGGAGAACCAGGTTATAGGGAGAGATATCATCAATCCCCTGCTTATTCAGAAAGATTATAGAAAAAATTTAGATATAATATATAGGTATAATACTACATAGATATAATTAAGGGCCTCTAAAGAGAAAGTAATCTTCTTACACATACTAACTTTATTTCTAATGTGCCCTCCATCAAAAACAAACAACTTCAGAACATGCAAGTTATATCTCTAGCCTCTACAGCAATTAGAGAGATTATTCAGAGTATCTTCATGCAGTGAGTTTGCAAACATCAGGCTGTTTTGAATACAAATCACAGGTGCAAGGTGAGAACCCTGAGCCAGAGAGGTATATACAAAGTACCAGTTAGTCTGGACTGTGAAGCTGTGAGCAATCAACAGTCATGCTGTCAGCTAAACTATCCACAGTTCTGCAATCTGCACTCAAACAACACAACAGGGAACCAGAAAGCCATGGGTCTCCAGGTCACAAAGAGTCTTGGCACCATGATTTTTTTGTGTCAACCATTCTCAGATAAACAAAACAATTCCCACTCTAAGGTCATATAGCAGTGGCAAGGGGCACAATTAGTTTTAACCACTTTCTTTGGGATCCATATTCCCAGGTGGAAAGGATGAAGGCAATTGGTGACTGAACTACTTGGAGACCTAGAGACCCATGCCTCACTCATGTCCCTAAAGTGTCAGCAGTGCCAGCTGGGATGCTGGCATCCCCAGGAGGACCTACTACATCATCATCATCTTCCTCCTCCTGATCCTCGCTGTTTGTATGGCGCCAGGAGGGCATGCTCACCAGACGGAGGGTCTTCAGCCCTGCTGGCTCCTTTAGTCACCAACCAAGGCAAAGACACAACAAAGGAATAGGCAATTCACAAGACAAAGATGAGATGGAAATGAATGCATTATTTTTTAAAAGGTGAAAATAAAAAACAAAATTACTCTCCCACCTCCAAAAAGAGACACAAAACCAAATAAAAATTAAAGCAGATGGTCACATGGAACACTTCGTATGCTGAAACACATTTTGAGAAACCACCCAAAGAGATTCTCTGGTTTTGTGACTCCACTAAGGGAGAAATGTATCATGAGATGAACATTTAAAAGGTTTCCAGAGGAAATTAGATGCAGTATTTTTACCCAGTTCTGTAAACAATGTCACCAAAAATAATCACGCTTCAATATAAAATCACTACCAGTTAATCAAATATCAACACCCTCAATGCTCAAAACATCATTTTAAATGCTGAAGAATAACATTTAGCATAGTGAAAATAAAATTTTGATGATTTAAAATAAAATAAAATTTAAGCTGGGCACAGTGGCTCTCATCTGTAATCCTAGCTACTCAGGAGGCTGAGATCTGAGGATCATGGCTCAAAGCCAGCCAGGGCACTGAAGTCCAGGAGACTCTTCAATTAACCACCAGAAAACCAGAAGTGGCACTGTGGCTCCAGGGGTAGCGTGTTAGCCTTGAGCTGAAGAGCTCAGGGACAAGGCCCAGGTTTAGAATTCAAGTACCACAACGCCAAAAACAAACAAACAAACAAACAAATAAATAAGGCCAGGTGCCATGGCTCGTGCCTGTAATCCTAGCTACTCAGGAGGATGAGATCTGAGGATCAAGGTTCAAAGCCAGCCCAGGCACAAAAGACTGAGAGATTATTATCTCCAACTAACCTCTAAAAAAACGGGAAGTAGGGCTTTGCTGAAGGGGTAGGGAGGTAGCCCTGAGCTGAAGCGCTCAGGGACAGCACGCACGCAGGCCCAGGGGTAGGTGGGAAGCCTTGAGCCGAAAAGCTCAGGAACAGCACCCAAACTGAGTTCAAGCCCCATGACCCAATAAATAAATAGTAAAATTAAAAAAAAAATTTTTTTTAATTCTGATGACTAGCCGGGCGTAGTGGCTCTTAGCTACTCGGTAGGCTGAGATTGGAGGATCAAGGTTCAAAGCCAGCCAGGGCACAAAAGGACCTGAGAGGGCCGGGAGTTTGGCCTAGTGGTTAAAGTGCTTGCCTAGCATGCATGAAGACCCGGGTTCAATTCCTTGGTACCACATACATAGAAAAAAGCGGGAAGTGGTGCTGAGGCTCAAGTGGTAGAGCTCTATCCTTGAGAAAGTCCAAGGACAGTGCTCAGGCCCTGAGCTCAAGCCCAGGACTGGCAAAAAAAAAAAAAAAAAAAAAAAAAAAAAAGGACCTGAGACTCTTATCTCCAATTAACTGCTAGAAAACAGGAAGTGGGGCTTGGCTCAAGGGTAGGGCAGTTAGCCTTGAGCTCAAGAGCTCTGAGATAGTGCCCAGGCTGGCCGAGTTCAAGCCACATGATACACACATACACATACACATACATACATACACACACACACACACACACACACACACACACACACACACACACACACAAATTCTGATAACTTACTAGATTTATGAATGAAGACCTGAGAAAAACTGGGAAATACATGTATTACTTATGTTAATAAAAGCTTCTGAGCCAGGCGAGGGTGGCTCATTCCTATAATCCTAGCTACTTAGGAGGTTGAGAGCTGGGGATCACAGTTCAAAGCTAGCCCAGGAAGGAGACTCTTATCTCCAATTAGATTCCAAAAAAGCTGGACATGGAGCTGTAGCTCAAGTGGCAGAGTGCTAGCCTTGAGCAAAAAAGTTAAGGGATAGTGGCCAGGTCCCGAGTTCAAGCCCCAGTACTGGCACCAAAAAACACAAAAAAAAAGTTTGTCAATTTTTGCCCTATAAAACTAACTACCCTGTAAAATTAAAAAAAAAAAAAAAGATATGAAACCCAAATAAAAGGCTGAGGAAGAGCCAAGCCCAATCCAAGAATGAACCAAGTATCACTTTAGTGGTGAATTCTAATGAGCAAATTAGTGCTCTTTAGGCACAACAAACAATGACTAAGAATCCATCAAAGGCAGTGAGTGGGCTGGGATTCACAGACTGCTCAAGCTGTGCACTTTCAGGTCTCTTCTTTTCCACAGATGTTTCTAATACTCCAATCAAACTTTTCCAAATGAAACTTAAATTGTCTATGGCACAAGAGAAAGAATATATACAACAGGAGTCTTCGACACCTATTTTCTGAATGGGGAGCAGGAAATGTTTCTTGTTCTTTCTCCTCTCCATTTTGCTCCATTTCACCCTGTTATTATAACATAAATCCTTGCTAAAACTTAAAAAAAGAAATATGAGCTATACAGGAGAGTTTGCTTTCATTATGAGCAAATATAGAAACAATGGCCTATTACTTGATCAGATATTAGCTCCTATCTGAAAATTACTGAAGCAAAAGAGGTGGCTAGAGGTTGCTTAAGTGGTATAGCACCTGCTTGGTAAGTATGGGGCACCAAATTTAAACCCCAACACTTAAAGGAAAAAAAAAAAACTACCAGAATTTTACTTCTGATAAAAGGCATTTCTCACCATTAAATCTAGTACATTTTAGGACAAGACAAGCATATCTAATTATCCAAGGAACCTAAATGTCCTGCTTTCTGAGGTATGCTCAGACATTAACTTTAGCACCTCTGTGCATCTGTGAGATAAGACTCAGCAAATCACAGAAGGGAAAAAGTAAAATGAACTAGGAAAATTTTAACTCTAAACACACAGACTTCAGGTCCTTGGCTAGATGCAGAAAATTAGAAAAAAACAAAACAAAACAAAAAACAAATCACAATAGATGGGGAAATGAAAGGAATCTACATCAACCAGAAAAAAAAAGATCTTACTCAAAAACATTTAAGTGTCTAATGTTCCCGAAATCCTAGTGTCTAGAAAAAGATGAAGAACATGACAGCATGCAGAAATAAAAGAATACTTGAGTCCTGATTTTTGTCAAGATATGAGAATATGTAATGCATGCACTGATATAATATTATTTGTAAACTGAGTTAGAAATAAACTCTACTAATAATCTCTTCTACCTAAGAGGCAAACAGTAAAGGCTGCTGTCCTAGAACCCAATAAGATAGACAAATATACCATTAATAAGGCCACATTTGCAGGTCACTCATTACAAGAAAGGAGAAGCTCACCAGTTTAATGCCTGAGAGGACCTCCAGCAGAGAGATCAGGTTATGGCCATCCCGCAGGTCTTCATAAAGATCATTGATGTGCTTACGAACCTGCAGAGGAGAATAAAACAGGTTGTTTTTAATTTGATCTTCAAGTATTTTATTATCCTCAGAAGAATTTCTGGCTCTCTATAACCATAAAGAATTTCTCAGGAATTACTGTTAGCTAAAATGGAACGGGAAGGCTAAAGGTGAACATGTATGAGTTTAGCCAGTGTCCAGCCTTGCAGTGGGCCAAAAGGGAATTAAGTACTAGGCACATACATTTCATGCAGTGGACCTCTGATTTAACTCCTCTCTTACCAAATACTACGAATGAACTTGAGATTTATTTTCCTTGTGGGAAAATTTACTCCAATTTTCTAATTAAAATTAAGAAAAAACAGACCTCACCATAGGGGGAAAAAGTGTGATTAATGTGAAACACTGAAGTACATGCTTCATAATTCTTTGTATGATCCCACTTTACACAGGAAGAAACAAGATACAGAAATGAAGTAACTTGCCCAAGGTAATCAGATTTGTCTTTCTGATTTTTACAATTTTGTTTTATAATAAGCCATGACTTTGCTATATTTATAAAACCTAAAGTCCTGCCTTGTGTCATTTACTTATTACCCTATTCTACAGAAGGAACTGAGGAAGCTGAGGCTCTGAGAAGGCAGGGCACACAAGGCAGGGCTCAGGCTTATGGTTCTTTCAAAATCTAGCACCAACTCCACCTGTGACGCCAACAGCATGGAACCAGAACAATAGACTGGTGAAAAGGGGCAGACCATGACTTAAAGTTACATAAGTAATTTTCTAGGTAATAATTTTCAAAGATTAATCTTTAACAATCTCTTAAATTTCTTTTTCATGCCTAACAGAGCAAGCAGAAAAGACTACTACCTAGAACTACATTTTCAGACCCCTCATTAGAAAAAGTGTCTTCTTTTTCTTTTTTGTTTTTCTTTTATTTTGTTTTGCCTGTCCTGGGGCTTGAACTTAGGATGTAGCCACTGTCTCTGAATTTTTTTGCTCAAGGCTAGCACTTTGCCATTTGAGCCACCAGCCCCATGTCTGACATTTTCTATGTTATATGGTACTGAGGAATTGAACCTGGGTAATCATGCATGCTAGGCAAGCACTCTACCAGTAGGCCAACTCCCAGTCCCTAGAAAAAGTATGTTTCCACTTACTATACTTTCGAAGATTTGAGTTTTTTGTAATGATTAAAAAATTATAAAGGCTTTTCCAAGTAGATTTTCATTCTGTAATCTGTAGAAAGTCAGCATGTATGGTGGAGCCTTCCTGGAAACCCCATAATTCAGAGGCAAGAGAATCATATTTAAGGCCTGTCTCGGTGACATAATGGGGGTGTGGAGGGAAAACAGGAGGTGGGAAAAAATGAACAGAGAGAATGATGAGATGAATGTGGTCGAAGTAGTTTATTTACATACCCTATATGAAAACAGAATGAAACATTTTAAATTTGTTGTAGAAGGGAGAAAAGGGTAAAAGGGAATAATAGAGGGGAGTAAGCTTGATCCAGATAACACTATATACATATATGGAAATGTCATAAAAAAGCTCCCCACTTATACAAATTATATATGCTAATAAAGGTTCATAAAGAGTTGTGGGGGTTTTCTGGGTTTTTACTTTTTTTTTTTTGCCAGTCCTGGGCTTGAGCTCAGGGCCTGAGCACTGTCCTTGGACTTTCTCAAGGCTAGAGCTCTACCACTTGAGCCTCAGCACCACTTCTGGCTTTTTTCTATGTATGTGGTACCAAGGAATCGAACCTGGGTCTTCATGCATGCTAGGCAAGCATTTTAACCACTAGGCCAAACTCCCGGCCATGGGTTTTTACTTTTTAAAGTAGAATGAGAGCCAGACTTGGTGGCTCATGCCTGTAATCCTAGTTACACAAGAGGCTGAGGCCTGATGATCACAATTCAAAGCCAACCCAGGCACTAAAGTCCGTGAGACTCTTATCTCCAATTAACTACTACAAAACTGGAAGTGGTGCTGTGGCTCAAGGGGTAGGGCAGTAGCCTTGACCTGAAGAGCTCAGGTACAATGACTAGGCCCAGAGTTCAAGCCCCACAACTGACCAAATAAAGTAGAATGGGGAGCCAGGCAGCAGTGGCAGGCTACTCAAGAGGGTAAGATCTGAAAATTACAGTTGGAAGAAAAGCCAGGTAGAAGTCTTTTAGATTCTTAGCTCCACTTAACCACCAAAAGCCAGGAACTAGAGCAATGACTCAAATGGTAGAGCACCACTCTTGAAGGGAAAATGCTAAGAGACAACATCTAGGCCCTCAATTCAAACCTCAGAGTTAGCATGCCTGTGTGCAGGCATTCATACACACACAAAACTCCAAACAAACAAAAAGACACCTAACCCAGACTATGTAGGTAGACAGACAGACAGACAGACAGACAGACAGACAGACAGACAGACAGATAGATATTGCCAATCCTGGGCCTTGAGCTCAGGGCCTGAGCACTGTCCTTGGACTTTCTCAAGGCTAGAGCTCTACTACTTGAGCCTCAGCACCACTTGTGGCTTTTTTCTATGTATGTGGTACTGAGGAGTGCTAGGCAAGCACTCTATCACTAGGCCAAACTTCTGGCCCGCGATTATTGATTTCCATGTATTAATAATCCTACCAATTTCAAGCTGTGATATTGGGGAAAATGTATTTCATTTAGCAATATTTATTATTTAGCATTTCTATCATAGATATAGTACATTTAATTTATCTCAAGAATGTAAAAAATAGCATATACTGCCAGGCATCAGTGGCTCACACCTGTAATCCTAGTTACAGGAGGCTGGGATCTGGAAATCATAGTTCAAAGCCAGCAAAAGCATGGAAGTCCATAAGACTCTTATTTCCAATTAACTACCAGAATACTGGTGCTGTAGTTTAAGTGGCAGAGCACTAGCCTTGAGTTGAAGACCTTGGGGACATTGGCCAGGCCCACAGTTCAAGTATCATGACCAACAAAAAAAAGAAAGAAAGAAAGAAAGAAAGAAAGAAAGAGAGAAAGAGAGAAAAAGAAATAACATGCAATAAAATACTCTCCACCATGGAGAGCTTTATTTCCCTTTTAATCTAAATATAATTTAATAATAAGCTTACATAATTTTGTTTGCCAGTCTTAGGACTTGAACTCAGGGCCTGAGAATTGTCCTTGAGCTTTCTCAAGGCTAGAGCTCTACCATTTGAGCCACAGCACTACTTTTGGCTTTTTTCTATGTGTGTGGTACTGAGGAATCAAACCTGGGTCTTTGTCCCCGCTAGGCAATGACTTTACCACTAGGTCAAAGTCCCAGCCCAAGTTTATATAATTTAATAATCACTATGCTTAGCCAGCTCATGAAACTACTGAAAGTGCACCATGTGCCTCCCATAAGTCCAAGAAGGTGCTCTACCTCACCAGTGGTTCAAGATTTCAGTACTCCTCCCTCAAATGTGCCCCATGTTTCAAGCCTATGATGTGGAACAAGTTGAGTGCACTACTCACAGAAATAAGCAGGTCACAAGGACTGGATTAGAAAAGTCTAACTTTAAATCTGTTGATTTTTAAAGTGGCAGTTAAGGTGTTACAAATGGAAATGTTCTTGAAGTAGCTGGAAACATAAGAATTTAGTCTGGGTCAGCTGAGATCCTAAGTCACAGAAGTCAGCCGTAGAGGTAATTAGCTAACGACATGGGAAATGCTGGGCTTCTTCAGTGAGAAGGAAGAAAAAACAGAGTGCTAACTATGGATTGAACCTTGGGGAGTAGCTAAAATTAGAAGGCTGGAGATGCAAAAGCAACTAGCAAAGAACAGGAACATCAAGTGAACACAGAAAGTGAAAAAAGTCAGGAATACTAGTAACACTAAAAGCTAAAGAGGAGGTGAAAGAAGAAGAGAAAAATTTTGAGTGTTCCTATAAATAAAGTAGAACTATTTTTCAAGAATGATGTAACACAAATCATGTCATAAATACATGGCAGGTTTAAAAAATTCAGAAAAATAGTCACCTATTTGACACTAAGGGTTAAAAAAAGGAGGGACAATGAAGGACAAAGAATAATTCTTTTTTAAAGGTCAAATATGCCACCATATTTGGTATTATTATTGCAATACATGATACATGTAAGCTGGGAGCTGGTGGCTCATGCCTGTAATCTTAGCCCAGGAAGAAAAGCCGAGACTCTTATTTCCAATTAACCACCTAAAAAATAGAAGTAAAGCTGTGGTTCAAAGTAATAGAAGACTAGCCTTGACAGAAAAGCTTAGGACAGCACCCAGTCCTTGAGTTCAAGCCTAACAACCAACCAAAAAGAAAAATACACGAACACACACACACACACACACACACACACACACACACACACACACGCACGCACGCACACACGGAGAGAGCTAGGCAACACAATACATATCTACAACCCTAGCGCTTAGGAGACTGAGGCAGGAGAATAGTATGTTTGACATACAGCATGGACTACAAATTAAGACCACCTCTCAAAAATTTAAAAGCCAGCCAGGAGTTTTGCCTAATAGTAGAGTGCTTGCCTAGCATGCATGAAGACCCGGGTTCGATTCCTCGGTACCACATACATAGAAAAAAAACTGGAAGTGGTGCTGAGGCTCAAGTGGTAGAGCGCTAAGCCTTGAGAAAGTCCAAGGACAGTACTCAGGCCCTGAGCCCAAGCCCAGGACCGGAAAAAAAAAAAAAATTAAAAGCCAGCACCACTCGTGGTGGCTCACTCACACTTGTAGTCCTAGCTATTCAGGAGGCTGAGATCTGAGGATTATGGTTTAAAGCCAGCCAGGGCACTAAGGTTCGTGGGACTCTTATCTCCAAATAACCACCAGCAAACCAGAAGTGGCACTGTGGCTCAAGTGACTGAGTGCAGAGCTCAGGAAAAGCATCCAGAGCCCACAACCAATGACCAAAAAAAAAAAAAAAAAAAAGCCGAAAATAATACATACATACTTAAAGGTATGTATTTGTACCATCATGCTTTCAATTCCCCTGCTTTCATTCTCCCCTTCTTTCCCTCCTTCCCCCCCGTCCCCCAGCTGGGCTTTAACTCAGGGCTTGGGCTCTGTTGCAGAGCTCTTTTGTTCAAGGCTAGTAGCTCTACCACCACTTTTGGTTTTCTGGTGGTTAACTGGAGATGAGAATGTCTGTGCTCGCTTTGAACTCAATCCTCAGATTTCAGCCTCCTGAGTAGCTAGGATTACAGGTGTCAGCCACCAGCAGGTCGCTCTGCTTTTCTTTTTTTTTTTAAAGCATGGGCTTCCTGTTGGTCAGGTTGGTTTCAAACTCCTCGCCACCAGAGATCTTCCTGACTTAGCCTCCTAATGAGCTGGAACCAGAGATATGCTTCCTAGGACCGGCTTTATCTGTCCATAAATAATTACACTGACTATATATATTTTTCCCCACTTAAAAAATACTCTATGAAGACAGTGCTCAGGCCCTGTTCAAGGCCCAGGACTGCCCCCCCACCAAAAAAAAAAAACCACTCTAGAGCCAGGAGTTTGGCCTAGTGGAACAGTGCTTGCTTACCATTCATGAAGACCCGGGTTTGGTTCCTTGGTACTGCATACATAGAAAAAGCCAGAAGTGGCACTGTGTCTCAAGTGGTAGAGCACTAACCTTGAGAAAGCTTCAGAGATAATGCTCATGCCATGAGCTCAAGCCCCAGGACTGGCAAAAGAAGAAAGAAGAGGAGGAAGAGGAGGAAGAGAAGGAGGAAGGAAGAGGAGGGAGGAGGAAGAGGAGAAGGGGAAGGGAGGAGGAGGGGGAGGAGGAAGAATGAGCTGAGAAATCTAGAAGGATTTCTGAACTATAAAGAAGAAATTCCAAACATTTTTCAAGGAAAAGTCAAAACACTAAATAAAAATCAGGCTATACTTGTCCTAAACCTTTTACTCTGCAGATCAAGTTTGAGATCAACTTGGACTGCAAGTTAAGACCCCTCCTTAAAAGTAGGGGCTCCATGCCTGTAATCCTAGCTACTCAGGAGGCTGAGATCTGAGGATCAATATTCAAAGCCAGCTGGGGCACAAAAGCCTTTTCTCCAATTAACCATCAGAAAATGGGAAGTGGTGCTGTGGTTCAAGTGGTGGAGCTTGAGCTGAAAAGCTCAGGGACAGCCTCGTGTCTCCTTTCATCAACCGCCCCCCCCCACCAAAAAAAGAAAAAAGAAAGGGAAAGATAGCAATGGTAGTGGTGGCTCACTCCTATAATCCTAGCTTCTCAGGAGGCTGAGATCTCAGGATCAAGGTTCAAACTCAGCCCTGGCACACAAAAAGACCTGAGACTCTTATCTCCAATTAACTCCTAGAAAATGAGAAGTGGGGCTTGGTTCAAGGATGGTAGCCTTGAGCTAAAGAGTTGAGGGACAGCACCCAGGCCAAGTTCAGGCCTCATGAGACACACACACACACACACACACACACACACACACACACACAAAGACAGCAATGGTAGAGTACATGGAGCTTGAAAGCTGAGGATGGTATCCTAAATTCTTACTAAAAGTCCCAAGAAAGCCAATGGCTTCGAGAGTACACACATGAATTAGAAATAAAAAGAATTATTCCATTTGCTACATTAAATATTGTCCTTTACATCTACTAATTGCTTAGTAAGAATGTATTAGAGAAGCCTCTTTTCTCCTCCCAAGGAAAGACAGCAAAACTATCATGTCACATATTATGTATATGTAGATAATTTAAGCAAGACCTCATTTTAAACTCTATTTTTTTTTCTTTCTTGATAGTCTAATACACTAAACTCTTTCTTGGATTTGTAGGCTTGCATTCAAAATTGGATTGTTTATGTATTTCAGATAGTAACATCCCTAACAAAAGACTGGATCGATCACATTCTCAATTGATAAAGAGGAATACATTTTCTTATTTCAGAACAAACTTTCCCAAAGAAATTTGGAAGATCCCAAATTAACTACAACTTGAGAGGCTGAACTACTTTTGATCTTACATTGTTCTATCTGGAAAAAAAGTGGGTATAGTTGGACCAAAAAAAAAAAAAAAATCCTCATGCCTAACTTTTAAAGTTCAAAGAACTCAAGTTTACAGCAATGACTGACTAGCAGCAAATCTTCTCTAAATATTGTAAGATGAACAAATGCTGTTTGAACTATGCAGCTGACAGCCTGAGAAGAGATGGAAAATAGTCAAGGGTTAAGTAAAGCTCTGGCTGGCCGCCAATTTCTAACAATGCTATGATGTGTTCCTCTAGTTTCCCCAACCCTGGGCCTCCTGTCATCACACAGCACTGAGGCTGAGATCCAACAGGCACCATCAGCTACAACTGTTCAGCAGGGAACCTTAGCAACTGAATTCAACTACAAAGTTTAGGGAACAAGTCTAAAGGAGGATAATTCAACTCTTACACCAATAGAGACTGTTATAAAAGGAGAGCAACTGGAGGCATGTTTAATAGGAAAAAAAAACTAGTAATTTTCATCACTAGACTCATGATTGATTTAGGAAAGTCATTTCACCTCTCTAATTCTCTCTATATATAAGTTGTAATAACTGGGAAGATAAAATACCTTCTCTTCCTTTGAGGTTACTGTAAGAGTCAAGTCAGATAAAATATACTTCACAATTATTATTTACTCAATGTAACAAATACTTACTGGCTACTTCTCATGTCCCTATGCAGTGCTGACAGGGAAAGTATTCTAAAAGTCCAAGCTTTCTATGTGCAATTTTCAGAGGAGACTGATACATGAACATAGGCATCAGTTCCAAATTATGTAGAGTAGAAAAAAAGGTTTAGTCATCATGATGAAGCTCAGAATCTCAGAAAAGTTATAGTGAGGCTCATCCAGGAAGGATTCCTGGGAAGTATCTAGGTATAGAAGGCTGTGATATGTATTCCAGAGGGAGAAAAAATAACAATGAGGTATAAAAGTACACAGGATTTAGAGAGCAGTGATTTATCTAGTTTGACTATGACCCAGGTTACCCAGGAAAATCTGGAAATGACATTGGACAGGTAAGTTGATACCAGATTGTGACAGCTCTGCATCATGACAATTATCTATCATCAACTACAGGCAATAGTTAACACTGAAAGAACTTACTGGCTGGTTTGTTCCCCCACCTCTTTCCATCCTTCTTAGCCTGACAGGATAAAAACTAAGACACAATATCTCAAGTTACAATCTAGCACCAAGATGCTACATAAATAAATGCTATAAGTACAAAGGAATACCAGAGGCCACAAAAGAAAGGGTAGTTGGCCCCACATGGGAAGGTTAGAAAAGTATTTATTGAAAAGGTGTTATCTAGGTACAGCAGATTTGGGGGCAAGACCATAAGCAGAGAGAACAGCAGAGCAAGATCGAGAACCATAAAATATCATGCCACATAGTTTAGCCAGAACTTAAGGAATTAGGAGAATTTGGCACTATGAGCCTAGAAAGGTAAGCAGAAACCAGGGCCAGTACTACAGGTTAAGAGCATGTATTATAAAGTCCAAGTTGCCTGAATTCTCAAGTTTCATTCTGCCTCCTTTTAGCAGTGTGACCTTGAATAAGTTACATACTCTCTCTAGACCTCATTTCTTCACTGATAAAAAGAAGCTATTAATAGAACTTACAGAAGAAAGTCACTAGAGGATTAAATGAAATAACCCATGTGAAAGACTTGATATAAAATGATTAGTAGGAAGTTCTCAATATGCTATTACAATCAGTATTGTTGTAGTTATTATTGAACACTTTGTTAGAAAATCATTATGGTGGTCAAGGCAAAAAATGAAAAAAAGCAGAGGTAATAGTGATGACAGATCTGAGCACTCTCTCTGGGAGAGAAGCAATCCACTGGAACTGGAATTGGTAATAAGGAACAGATACCCAGAAGTACTAAACAAAGGTGTCCACCAAACTGGGAAAACTAGGTACACAAGTAGAAATATTTAGACATGTCAAACAAAGGATACCCTTGAGAACATCAGATGAATACGTTAAGAATACCTGAGAAACACACATCATTGTTTGGGGTAAGAAGGGCTCCACCATTTCTTTATCCAGGTCTTTGAAAATCATCCTGATTTGCAGTCTTTAGTCTTAAGTAGCTAAGGAGCCATGTGTGATTTACATAGCCATCTCTTGGGTTAGTTTCCTGAACTATAGGTGAACAACTACTTATAAAGAAAAAGAAAACTCTTGTCAGTGCCAGTGGCTCACACTTATAATCCTAGCTATTCAGGAAGTTGAGATCTGAGAATCACAGTTGGAAGCCAGCCCAGGCAGGAAAGTCTGTGAGTCATCCCCTCACCCCAAATCATGGGGCTTGAACTCTGGGCCTGGGCGCTGTCCCTGAGCTCCTCAGCTCACTGCTAGTGCTCTTCCACTTTGAGCAACAGTACCACTTCCAGTTTTCTGTTGGTTAACTGGAGATGAGTCTCATGGACTTTCTTGCCTGGGCTAGCTTTGAACCAAGATCCTCAGACCTCAGCCTCCTGAGTAGCTAGGATTATAGGAGTGAACCGCCAGCACTCACCTTATGAGACTCATCTCTAATTAAAATTAATCACAGAAAAAGTCAGAAGTGGTACTGTGGCTCAAGTAGTGAGGTGCTAGCCCTGAGCAAAAGGAGCCCACAGACAGTACCTAGAACTGGCCAAAAAAAAAAAAAAAAAAAAAAGGAAGGAAGGAAGGGAGGGAAGGAAAGGGGATGGGGATGAGAGAAAGAAAGAGAAAGACAAAAAAAACCAAAAAACTCCAACCACGTTTTGTTACTTGTGCCTTTAGAGCCATGTGTCTCCGAAGGTGTTCCAATTAAGGAACACCATTATAGATCACACAAAAGCCCGAGAAGAAATGCAGGAAAACATGTGAGACATAAGGAGAAAGAAAAGAACAGGAGGCCTCATAAAAACAGAAACAGAAACAATCTGGTAACTTTTTTCATTTTTATAAAGTCCAGCTACATCAAGATGGGATACTGTGAGATTGTCTGTATCCGTTACTACTTGTTTCCTTAGATTTTTAGTAACTAATAAAAATGACACTGCTCCAGGACATAGAGAACAAGATAAGAAAACGGTACAGATGAAGACCTGAGGAGCATCAACATAAAAAGGTGAGTTAAAGGAAGAGAAGTCAGTAAAAGTGGCAGAAAAGGACATCCCCCCCCCAAAAAAAAGGTGGGGGAGGGAAATGGGGACCAAGACATGAGAAAAGGTCTCAATGTATGTGAAGTAATACACCTTCTATCTGATGAATATAATGTAACCCTTCTATTAATTACAATAAAAATATATGAAAAAAAAGAAGTAAAAGCAGTACTTTACAAGTCAACAGTAGAGAGGATTTCAAGGCATAGACAAAAGTGTCAAATGCTACACAGAAATCAAGTAAGAAGAAGATAAAATTATATAAGTCAATGTGGCAATTAAGAAATCACTGACAAAGCAGGGCATGGTGGTACATGCCTATAATCGCAGCACCAAGAGGCAACAAGATTCTAAGTTTGAATCTGTTCTGGGATACAAAGAGAAATCCTGTTTGAAAGAGAATGGATCAAGAACATGGGCTTTTCCTAGAGCAGCAGGAATTACTAGAACTCATACATTTCATGTTAATCTGCCTGTCACAGTAGACAATACTATTTGTAACATGCCTCTCTTTGATAGTGTATGTTTGCATGTGTGTGCAACTTGAACTCAGGCTTGAACTCAGGCCCTTGGCACTAGTGGTTCCTGTGCTTTATTTGTCCAAGGCTAGCACTCTAGAGCTCTACTTCTGACTTGTTAGTCATTAAGGGGTAAGAGTCTCACAAAGTTTCCTCCCCAGGCCGGCTTTGAACTGTGATCCTCATATTTCAACTTTTGAAAAACTAGGATTATAGGCATGGGCCACCAATGCCTGTTCTCTGATTTGGTTTTAACAACAAAAATTTACTCTACTAGCTATTCTAGAAATATTCTATGTCATCTGAATTATATGGTGGAAAATTTTATGTAAAAACCTATCACCTGAAGATTTAAAATGTGTATACTTGCCCAAGTACCAGTGGTTTTTGTCTGTAATTCTAGCTATTTGGAAGGCTAAGATAAGGAGGATCATGGTTCCAGGCTAGCACAAGAGAAAAGTTCACAAGACCTTTTCTCAACTGATGATAAACAACTATCATCCTATGAAAGGAGAAGTCTAAGTAAGTGATTCATGGTCCCAGTAGTATCAGAATAGGAAGCAAGACTCTATCTCAAAAATGGCCAGACCAGGGCCGGGAGTTTGGCCTAGTGGTAGAGTGCTTGCCTAGCATGCACAAAGACCCGGGTTCGATTCCTCGGTACCACATACATAGAAAAAAAACAGGAAGTGGTACTGAGACTCAAGTGGTAGAGCTCTAGCCTTGAGAAAGTCCAAGACAGTGCTCAGGCCCTGAGTTCAAGCCCAGGACTGGCAAAAATAAACAAACAAACAAATAAAGACCAGACCAAAAGAGGGTCGAAAAAAGTGGCTCAGCAGTAGAAAATCTGCCTAACAAACATAAAGCTCTGAATTCAAAACTCTCAGTACAAGTTCAAAAATATCAGACACTGGTGACACAAGCCTGTAACTGTAGCTACTGATGAGGCTGAGATGTGAGGTTTTCAGCTTGAAGCCAGACCAGGCAGGCAAGCCTGTAAGATTCTTATCTTACAAAACAACAACAAAAAAAGCCAGAAGTGGCGCTATGGCTCAAGTGGTACAATGCTAGCCTTGAACAAAAAGGAGCTCAGAGACAGCACCTAAGCCCAGAGTTTGAACCCCAAGACCAGGGGAAAAAAATCCCAGTACTGCTTCCTCCTCCCTAAAAAGATGTATGTACTTTATTTGGTAGGCAAATGCTCTAACACTTGAGTCTTACTTCTAGTCCTTTTTGGTGTTTATTTTACAAGTAGGTGTTCACATTTTTGTGACCTTGGTCTGAGATCCTACTAACTACTTTCCACAAGGGGAGAGGAAGAGGGTGGAGGAAGGGAGAAGGGAGGGGGGAGAGAAAAGGAGAGGAGGAGGGCAAGGAAAGGGCAATAGAAAAGAAAAAGAAATGATTTATACATAAAAAAATGTTTAACTAGGAGCTATGTTCTTAGAATCCCAGGTATCATTCTCTAGTATCCTCAACCTGAGTCTTTCTGAGATAGCAGCATGTTAATACTCTTTCTATTACACAGGAAGGGAAGGTGGGAGAGAGTAAATCCTATACAAATCCTTATGGACATGCTCATAGCAAGTAATCTGGACTGTCTCAGAGAAGGGAAAGAGCAGTAAGAGGACCATATGAAGTTCTACCTTCATCAAGTGCTTGTTGACCCATTTGGTAAATGTTTTCTTCTGAACCCGGTCCCGCTCATCTGCAAAAGAAACAGAGAAGGCATTTGGCTTAGTGCTATGCACGGAACAAGTTCCCAAATCTCTGCATTGCATACTCCTTTCTCTAGATCTCTTTAAAGGGTTGACTTTACACACAGAACACAGGACAATGACTTTTTTTTTTTTAAGGAAAGCTTAGCCTATACAATTTTTCTCTTTGGTTATAACAATATTGTTGCCAGATGCTGATGGTTTATGCCTGTAATCCTAGCTACTCAGAAGCTGAGATCAGAGGATCACAGTTCAAAGCCAGCCTGGGCAGAAGTCTGTAAAACTCTTAACTCCAATTAACCACCAGAAAACTGGAAGTGGGACTGTGTATGGAAGTGGTAGAGCACTAGTCTTGAGCAAAAGAGCTCACGAACAGTGCCCAAGCACTGACATACTACCAACCACCACCAACAAAATCCATAAAACAAACAAACAGTAATGTTGTTACTTTAGATATTAGACAGAATCACGTGCTTCAAAAATGATGCCATAGGGGCCAGGAGCATAGTCTAGTGGTAGAGTGCTCGCCTAGCATGCATGAAGTCCTGGGTTTGGTTCCTCAGTACCACATACATAGAAAAAAGCCAGAAGTAGCATTGTGGGTCAAGTGGGAGTGCTAGCCTTGAGTAAAAAGTGTCCAAGGACAATACCCAGGCCCTGCATTAAAGCCCCAGGACTGACAAAAAAAATAAAAATGCATGCCACACCCAGGTGCCAGTGGCTCATGCCTATAATCCTAGCTACTCCACAAAACAGTGATCTGAAGATTGCTGTTTAAAGCCAGTCTAGCAGAAAACTCTGTGATACTCTTATCTCTAATTAACCACAAAAAAGACAAAACTAGAGCTGTGGTTCAGGAGGTAGTGCCAATCTTGAGCAGAAAAAACTAAGTGCTAGTGGTTCACGCCTGTAATCCTGACTACTCAGGAGGCTGAGATCTGAGGATCACAGTTTGAAAACACATGAAAGTCCATGAAAGATTCTTATGTCTAATTAACCACTAATAGCCAGAAGTAGAGCTGTGGCTGAAGTGGTATAGCTCAAGCTAAAAAGCTCAAGGACAATGTCCAGGCTCTGAGTTCTAGCATCAGAGTCAGCACAAAAAGAGGATGGGAGGGGTGAAGAAGGAAGCTCAGTGGTAGATCACTTGTCTAATAGGGGCAAGGCCCTGAGATTCAATCTCTAAGACCACACCACTAACAAAAAGACCTGAAGTCAACAAAGAACTAATGAAGATAAGAAACAACTTACATTCATAAAACTGCACAGAATTAGGAATGACTGAATGACGATATCTGTTAGTTAGCAACCAGACTTACAGCTAGATAAAATGGCAATGGGTAAAATCATGACCTTTCATAATAAGCTGATTAAAAAGCCTAAAGTAGCTGGGCACAGTGGCTCAAGTCTGTAATCCTAGCTACTCAAGAGGCTGAGATCTGAAGATCACAATTCAAAGCCAGACCAGGCACTAACATCAGTGAGACTCTTATCTCCAATTAATCACTAGAAAATGGGAAGTGGGGTTGTGGCTCAAGGGATAGGGCTAAAGCGTTCAGAGAAAGCACCCAGGCTCAGAGTTCAAGCCCCATGACCCCCCAATAAAAAAGTCCAAAGTATATCCTCCCATAGACAAGAGGAAGCATTGAAAGGCTTTAAATAGTAGAATGACTTTATCAGATTTGTATTTTGAGAAAAATTATTCTGGCTGCCTTTCCTGACAACTCAAGTTCTACTTTCACAAAGTTGTTGTTACTCTAAAGACACAGGTTTTATTTATTTTTCTTAAGAATTTCTAAATTGGGCTGGGAGTTTGGCCTACTGGTAGAGTGCTTGCCTAGCATGCACAAAGACCCGGGTTCGATTCCTCAGTACCACATATATAGAAAAAAAAGCCAGAAGTGGTGCTGAGGCTCAAGTGGTAGAGCTCTAGCCTTGAGAGAGTCCAAGGACAGTGCTCAGGCCCTGAGCTCAAGCCCAGGACTGGCCAAAAAAAAAAAAAAAAATTATACATGTTAGCTTTAATAGGTCAGATAATTCATAAATGGAAGTGTTCAGATTTTCTTTTAAACAAGTATTTTTTAAGAGGTGGATGCATTTAGTTTTAGTCTACTGCCTCATTTCTTTTATATCTGAAGATAAAGTCTTCTGACTTTTACTACTACTAAGTTATTCCCTTTACCTAACAATTTCTTCTATGAGGACAAGGTTCTAGGGAAACCTGGTGGCCTTACCAGCTACTTCCAAAAGCTAAGTAACTGACTTTCAGTTGAGGAGGAAAGTGATTACAGTACTTTTTCTGAATATAGTTATTAATAAAGGCCACCTGATTACAAGCCCTTTTTAGGCCAAGTTGGCCAACTTAGAGCTGAGCCATAAGGTTCTCAGGGGGAAAAAAAAAGTGTTATAAGGAAACTCACTGAGGAAGCCAAGGAACAAATAAGACTTTAAGAATACTCTGTCATGAGGCTTGAACTCCGGGCCTGGGCACTGTCTCTAAGCTCTTCAGCTCAAGGCTATCACTCTACCGCTTTGAGCCACAGGGCCACTTCTGGTTTTCTGGTGGTTAACTGGAGCTAAATAGTCTCACAGACTTTTGAGTTTTGGGCTGGCTTTGAACCATGACCTTCAGCTCTCAGCCTCAAGAGTAGCTAGGATTACAGACGTGAGCCACCAGCAGCTACTTCCTTGGGAACTTCAATCTAACATTTATTCAAACAATTAACCAAATAATTTAATAGCCTGAACTAAGACTGAAGGCAAGAGAAATGTAAAGAGCACAGGTCTTGTGTGATAAAGTAGTGGAAGACTGGATGGCCTGTAACTACTGACCAGTCTGGGTGGGATAAAGAAGGAAAGTTCAAGGCAAGTCTATTATTTCGAGCTAAAGCACTGGAGGGGCATGGTACCTCTTTTTGATAAGGAAAATAAGGTGCCTAGGTTTGCTGAGAGTAAGCTGGTAAAGTAGAAGGTAAGTAATGAAGTGTTAGGATCTTCTTGCAGACAGCTAAAATTTTAAGACTAGAATTCATTTAAAAAAAAACTATCAGAATTTAATACAGTTGATGGCTAGAGCTATGCCAAGAACAGAGAGCTGATTTCAACAAATCTGAATAACTACTTGGTAGAAACCACTCCTTTATTCACAATCCTTTAGTGACTCCCAAAGGACCCAGAGGATCAAGTCCAGTTCTTTAGTTTTCATATTCAAAATCTCCTACAACCTTATGAAACACTTTTTATTCACTAAGTTGTCCCATCAAGAAGGAAACAAAAACAAGACCTGGTCTTTGACCCAAAGGGATTTACAATCTCTACTCTTACCAATGTTATCTCTAACTAGACTCATCATTGTCTAACTCAACTACAATCATTCTAATTTCAGAGTTTTCAAACGCACCTTTCTCAACCCTGTCCTCCTCCTTTTAAGATCCAAATATTTGGATGCCTGTGGCACTTAAAAGTTTACTCAATGTACTTGGTAATAAGCATGTACCTATTTTTAGAAATTGTTCTACGTTAAGTCTCATTTCTCTACCTGAATTGCATTCTTTGGAGCCAAAGTCTACGTTTTACATTTCTTTAAATAGGATGTGGCACAGTGGTTCAAATGGTAGAGCACTAGCCTTCAGCAGAAAGAATTCAAGCCCCAGCCCTGCCGCCCCTACCCCACAAGAAAAAAAAAAAAAAACTTCAAATATTCAACATTTATGCCAGGTATCAGTGGCTCACCTTGTATTCCTAGCTACTCAAAACGCTGACATCTGAAAATTGTGGTTTGAAGCCAACCCTAAGGAGGAAAATCCATGAGTGTTATCCTTGAGCACAAAAGCTCAGGGGCAGTGCCCAGGCCCTAAGTTCTAAGTTTTCTTTAGATGTATTAGATGTACAAGGAGGGTAGGGGTTACTGTCACACTTCCACACATGCAAACCAGTGTGTATCTCTAGCAACTTCACACCACTTATCATTTTCCCTTATCTCACACTTCCCCTTATTAAAACAATTTCAAAGAACACACTTTTTCTCTAAATTTCTTCTTCCATATAGCACCAGAGCTTGAATTTGGGGACACCTATGGCTATTCACTCATGGCTGATGTGCTATCACTAGAACCACAACCTCAAGCCTAGCTCTTTGTTGGTTAATTGGAGATAAAGTCTCACACCTCACTCCAGTCTAAGCGGGCTTTGAACCTCAATCCTCTGGTCTCAGACTCCTGGGTAGCTAGAAATGCTCACAGCTAGAATTACAATAATGAGTAGCTAGAATTACAGGAGTGAGCCATGAGAGCTCAGCTAGGTATTCATTCTTAACAAATCCATACTGATGGCTCAAGATGTGCCAGAGTTCTGTCATCAAGGGCACATTAAGATGATATTTTCAAAGTCAGACTAAGAAGTGATCTTAAGACGCACTGGCCAGTTCTCTCTCTGCCGCCATCTTGGCTCCGCATCCTTCGCACAAAATGCCCGGTGAAGCCACAGAAACCGTCCCTGCTACAGAGCAGAAGTTGCCACAGCCTCAGGCTGAGACAGGGTCTGGAACAGAATCTGACAGTGATGAATCAGTACCAGAGCTCGAGGAACAAGACTCCACACAAGCAACCACACAACAAGCCCAATTGGCGGCAGCAGCAGAAATTGATGAAGAACCAGTCAGTAAAGCAAAACAGAGTCGGAGTGAAAAGAAGGCTTGAAAGGCCTTCTTGTCCAAACTGGGTCTTAGACAAGTTACAGGAGTTACTAGGGTCACTATCCGGAAATCTAAGAATATCCTCTTTGTCATAACAAAACCCGATGTCTACAAGAGCCCAGCTTCAGATACCTACATAGTTTTTGGGGAAGCCAAGATTGAAGACTTATCTCAGCAAGCACAGTTAGCAGCTGCTGAGAAATTCAAAGTTCAAGGAGAAGCTGTCTCAAACATTCAAGAAAACACACAGACTCCAACTGTACAAGAGGAGAGTGAAGAGGAAGAGGTTGATGAAGCAGGTGTGGAAGTTAAGGACATAGAATTGGTCATGTCACAAGCAAATGGGTCAAGAGCAAAGGCAGCTCGAGCCCTGAAGAATAATGATATTGTAAATGCTATAATGGAATTAACAATGTAACCATATGAAAACAAGGACCCTTTTTTTGTGTGTTTGTGTTTTAAGAGGGTAACTAAAGCTTGGTTTGAAATTTGTACTATTTCTATCATTAATAAAGTTATGACTTCTTGTTGGATGAAAAAAAAAAAAAAGAAGTGATCTTAAATAACAGTTAAAGGACTGCTTTCCTAATCAGACGTCCTTTCTACAGCTTTCCTAAACTATTCTTGCCACATCTGGATCCAGAAGACTGTATCACTAATGCTTCCATGTTTGCTCAAAGGAAATGGGCTACACTGAAGATACAACAATTAAAATGTGTTTAGCAAAAGAGTAAAGTGATATCAACATTTAAAATAACTCTTTAAAAAGCTTTAAGTCTCCTTTGGGAAATAAGATCAATGAAACTTCATTT